>NW_022196905.1:35396019-35416488 GCF_008632895.1 Mastomys coucha | reverse complement strand
AAAAAAAAAAAAAAAAAAAAGTTAAGTATTTCATAATATAGTTAGGTATCATACTGGTTTAGAAAAATGGCAGTAATAGAGTTCTCTGGGATCCATGACCTTACAAGCCATGGGTAGTTGGGTAGATGTAAAGTACCACTCAGGAATTCTCTCTCAGTAGCTTGGGAGAATCTCAGTTACTCCCAAGGTAAAAGTGCCACTATTGCACCCTTAAGAATATCCTGTGTAGTGAATTGTTTTGTGGTTTGTAGGCCTGAAAGTTGAGTAGGATTGGTTTCTTTTATTCCTTGGAAGCTGGTGTAGTATCTTCTCCTACTATAAAAGCTAGTGTTGGTTAATTCCACCTTTATTTCTCTAAGCCCTATGTATAATATATGTAGATATTGTTTGACAATAGATGGTTACCTCTGAGAGCTAACCAAGGAAAACAGAAATAGCCTATGTTGTTCTAGAAGCCTCTTGGACCTCCTTAACCAAAATTTAAGAGGAGGTTTCCCATGCCCGGCCCTGGTGTTTTGTTAGATGGTCTATGATTTCTGTCATGTCATTCTTTGAATAATAAATTTATTATATACACACATACACATAAAATTTGAGAAAATTTATAAAATAATACATTTTCCTATGCCTTTTGAAAATAACCTTAGTGCTCTTTATCTTTTCCTTCCTCTCCATCTATATTCTTGCTTTTATCTCCCCATTAGAGTTTTCATTTGCTTTTCCCTTTCTCCTTCATAGCATCTGTGTCCTGCTAAAAACTAAATGTTTGTATATTAAGGCAAATATAATCACATTTTAAATTAGAAGGACAAGTCCACCATTAGAGCTCATGGACACTTCAAAGTTTCATGAGGAGATGCAGAGGCTCTGTGGACCAGAGGTTTCCTATATAAGTTCCAAAGAAACAAAGGTTCTGAGAAATGAACTGAGAGAAAAAAATGACAGAAATGGGTGAATTAGGAAAGAATTTTTAGGTGCATTTGACTAGACCTCTTTTGGCTAGATTTTCTAGGCATATAATGAGGTCTGTCAAGATAAGTTTCTTTCCACAATGGAATTCACAGTTTTGGTATGGAGAGTCTTTGTACTTTAAAACTATTGAAAAGAAGTCTTATGAGACAACTCAGCTGGTGAGGGCACTTGTTGCCAAGACTTAAGACCTAGTTTGTTCCCTGGGACCCACATCTTAGAAGGAAAGAACCAACTCTTGCAAGTTGTCCTCCAACTTTCACATGGGGCAGGGTACATAGAGTTCCTCATGACTAAAACAATACATATAAGAAAATATTTTTAAATGAGAAACAGGGTGCTTATGGCTAAAGGCATATGTCTAGAATATGTTTTTATTGTTTGTAAATGACATAGAGGTGAAAGAATGCAGGTCCAAGGAGATGAAGCAGATCACAATGGGGATATAGCCTTTTCAGGCCATCAACTATACTGGGCAGAAATGGAGACCAGGAGATTCAAACCCCACATAGCAAAAAACAAAAACAAAAACAAAAACAAAACAACAACAAAAAAACCCAAAACCACCTTCTGAGGTTTTTTGGGACTTTATGAGCTTAACTCCACCACAGACATATTTAATACAGAGCTGAAGACAAAACACTGAAAACAATTTTAGGTGTGCTTGGTGAGTTTTAAATACAAAAATAAAAGGAAAATAATTGTTTAGTAGAAATAAAGGGTTCTTTTTGAAACCAGAATCCACCCTCATAAAGCTTTCTATTGGTTGTGTGTCTCTAAGTACATCATAGCTCTCTGATCTGGATTATAATGATCTTGTATTATAGGTTATACTCGAATCATGAACCATTTGAATGAAAATGTCTATTCCAGAGCAGACATTGCATTTTGTTCTGATAACAGTGTCGTTTGCCTTACAGAAGCTTTCCAATTTTATGAGGTCCCATTTGTCAATTCTTGATCTTAGAGCCTGGGCCATTGGTGTTCTGTTCAGGAAAATTTCCCCTCTGTTGATGTGTTTGAGGCTCTTTTCAACTTTCTCTTCTATTAGATTTAGCATATCTTGTTTTATGTGGAGGTCCTTATCCACTGGGACTTGAGCTTTGTACAGGGAGATGAGAACTGATCAATTTTCATTCTTTTACATGCTGACCACTATTTGAGTTAGCAACATTTGTTAAATAAGCTGTCTTTCTTACATTGGATGGTTTTGGCTTCTTTGTCAAAAATCAGGCGACCATGGGTTTGTGGGTTTTATTCTAGATCTTCTATTCTATTCCATTTATCTACCTGCCTGTCTCTGTACCAATACTATGCCATTTTTATTGCTTTTGCTCTGTTGTAGAGCTTGAGGTCAGGAAAAGTGATTCCCTCAGAAGTTTTTTATTGTTGAGAATAGTATTCATTATCCTGTTTTTTTGTTGTTCCAAATGAATTTGAGAATTGCTTTTTCTATCTCTGTGAAGAATTGAGTTGGAATATTGATGGTGATTGAATCTGTAGATTGATTTTGGTAAGATGGCCATTTTTATTGTGTTAATTCTGCCGATCCATGAGCATGGGAGATCTTTCCTCTTCTGAGAACTTCTTCAATTTCTTTCCTCAGAGACTTGATATTCTTTTCATACAGATCTTTCATTTGCTTGGTTAGAGTCACATCAAGATATTTTTATATTATTTATGACTATTGTGAAGGGTGTTGTTTTCCTAATTTCTTTCTTAGACTGTTTATGTTTTGAGTAGAGGAAGACTATTGATTTGTTTGAGTTAATTTTATATCCAGCCATTTTGCTGAAGGTGTTTATCAGCAAATTGGGAAAAGATCTTTACCAATCCTACATCTGATAGAAGGCTAATGTCCAATATATACAAAGAATTCAAGAAGTTAGACTTCAGAGAACCAAATATCCCTATTAAAACTGGGGTATATAGCTAAACAAAGAATTCTCAACTGAGGAATCTCAAATGGATGAGAAACACCTACAGAAATGTTCAACATCCTTAGTCATCAGAAAAATTCAGATCAAAATGACCCTGAGATTCTACCTCATACCAGTCAGAATGGCTAAGATCAAAAATTCAGGTGATAGCAGATGCTGGCAAGGATGTGGAAAAGAGGAACACTCCTCCATTGCTGGTAGGATTGCAAGCTGATACAACTCCTCTACTGGATATAGTATTACCTGAGGATCCAGCTATACTACTCCTGGGCATATACCAAAAAGATGCCCCAACATATAATAAAGATACATACTTCACTATGTTCATATTAGCCTTATTTATAATAGCCAGAAGCTGGAAATAACCCAGATGTCCTTAGACATGGGAATGGATGCAGAAAATGTGGTACATTTACACAATGGAGTACTACTCAGCTATTAAAAACAATAACTTCATGAAATTCACAGGCAAATGGATGAAACTTGAAAATATCATCCTGAGTTAGGTAACACAGCTCCAAAAGAACACACATGGTATGTATGCACTGATAAGTGGATATTAGGCAAAATGTTTGGAATACCCATGATACAATTTACAGACTATATGAGCTCAAGAAGAAGGTAGAACAAAATGTGGATGGCTTAGTCCTCCTTAAAAGTGGGAACAAAATAATCATAGGAGGCAGAGAATGGGAGGGACTTAGAAGGGAGAGAGGAAGGGGAGGGGAAAAAGAGGTCAGGATCATGTGTCGTAGGAGACAGGGTAGAAGCACAGAGGGTCCAGAATTTGAGCAGAGGTGTGTAGCATTGAGGGATGTGGAATTGGGGGTAGCCACCAGAAGGTCCCAGATGCCAGGAAAGCAAGAGGCTCTCAGGACTCAATGGGGATGGCATTAGCTGAAATATCCAACAAAGGAGAGAGAGAATCTGTAGAGTCCACACTGAAAGATAAAGCATGGCTTCTGGTTGATGGATGGGGCCACCTGCCCATTTCAAAACTTGAAACCAGAATTGATCCTGTCTAAAGGAAATACAGGGACAAATAGTGAAGCAGAGACTGAAGGAAAAGCCATCCAGAGACTGCCCCACCTGGGAATCCATCTCATAGGCAGACACCAAACCCAGACAGTATTGCTGATGCCAAGAAGTGCTTGCTGACAGGAATCTGATATAGATGTCTCCTGAGAGGCTTTTCCAGAGCCTGACCAACACAGATTCAGATGCTTGCAGCCAACCATCAGACTGAGCACAGGGACCTCAATGGAGGAGTTAGGGGAAGTCCTGAAGGAGCTAAAGGGGCTTGAAACCCCATAGAAAGAGCAACAATATCAAACAACCAGAATCCCCAGAGTTCCCAAGGACTAAACCACTAACAAAAGAATACACATCAAGGGACCCATGGCTCCAGTTGCATATGTAAAGGAGGATGGCCTTATCTAGCATCAATTGGAGGAGAAGCCCTTGGTCCTGTGAAGGCTTGATGCCACAGTGCAGGAGAAGGCTAGGATGGTAAGGTAGTATGGGCGAGTAGATGGGGTAGCACCCTCATAGAAGCAGGGGGGGCAGAATGGGAGAAGGGAGGGAATTTGTGGAGGGGAAACTGGGAAGGGGGATAACATTTGAAATGAAAATAAATAAAATAACCAAAAATCATTATAAAAATAAAACAAAGCAAAACATACATATACTTCCATCTCACTCTTCTACACCCAGGTATCTTTTTCCTACGCTTCTTATGCATCTTCCCCCTAAGCTATCTGGTTAGCACTTGTGTGTGTCCACGGTGTAACTACTCTTTATCTTCCATGATCACGGCATTAAAGAAGCATGAACATGCACAGTGCTAAAAGTTTCCTAGCCAACTGTTTTTTATATCCCAGCCATGAAAAGAGTATTTTGATCCTTAGCTCATATCTTCTCAAAATCAAATGAACTAAATTTGATCAAAATCAAATTAAAACAGATCATCTACCTAGACTGACCTCTAGCCTTCCTTCCTTTTTAAATAGAAGTGACTTCTTTTGTAGAAGATTCAAGTTAAAAGAGGAACATGTTATCCCTTTGGAGACTAAAACTGCAAATGAGATGAGTATTTATAGAAAGAGACTATTATTCTACCAGCAAAGTAAGTCTGAATGGAATGATTAGTGGTGAAGACAATATAGATCTGATAAACATCTAGAATACCATTGAGTCACAGGTTTACTATACACTAGAGATAAAGGACAAATTTGACATAGTTCTTTATATACAAAATTTTACAACCTAGTAAAGCATGCAGATAAGAAAAAATAAGTGGAGCATAGAATATATTAATGTCATGAGTAAGTTTAACAATTCTTCACTTTTATGGGCTAATATTATTCCTATTAAATGTCAGACAATGGTATCATCAAAACATCTGTTCAGATATATGCAGCTGTGGTTACCTTGCTCCTCACCCATGTCAACAATACGACTAAACTAAATCATAGGCTGCATCATTAACACTACTCAGGAAAGCACATGAGTCTGTCACTCACATTGCCAATACATTTCACATAGCAGTCTCTGTTATGAACTCACAACTCTCAGCCAGCACTTATTAAAAACTTGTTCAGAAATAGATTGAAATAATCTTTTATCCCCCAAGGGAATGTCAGGGATTAACATTTATTGAACTCAAGTAAGTGCCAAGTTTGTTACACTAGTTTTCCACACTCAAGGCTACATCAAGATGTCTTCAAAGGACTTGAGAATAAGAAAAACAAGATTATTCTCTGAAGGTTAGACTACAAAGTAAGCACATGGTGGAGGAAATTAGACAGTCTTAAAAGGAATAGGCCAAAATAACAGAGTGGAAGTGTCTCAAGAAATTACATAAATCTGGAGGCAGCCCTGGATATAATAGGGCCACACCTATATTATAAGACTAAGTCACAGACAATGGAATTAATAATTATGAATAGAAAGAAAGCATGCCATCCGAGGAGAGCCAGACTAATGCAGCTGAGAAAATATCAACAATAATACAAGCAATATGGCTGTACTGTGGGAGGATAGATACCTTGACTTACAATGTGTCAAGGTCATCCCCAAATTATAAATGCTCAAATGATAAGATCTGAAAGACAGTTACATTCCTATCAGTTAGATATCACCATGTAGAATAAAACAACTTTAAGGAGGAAAGAGATTTTTGGTTCCAACTTTCAGAGATTTCTGAGCATAAGTGTCTGGGTTCCTTGGTTCTCAAAACCCCACAAGGTAAGGCAAAGCCTTCTAGGGTCAGGTTATGGAGGAAAGACATCTTCCTCCTCATGGCAGCTTGGAAACAGAGAAAGATAGAGCTAGAAGAAGGAGAAAAGTTAATAGCCATCCTTCATAAGCACATTTCCAGTGACCTAGTTATTCCTACTAGGCCTACTTGCTGCATTTCCATTCCCAATGATGGTGCTATCAAATGGTCAGTCGACAGTCAGTTAATCTATTTAAAATCAGAGCCTTCATGACCATGAATCATCTCCCCAAATCTAGACCAGTGAATTGAATGTTACTTGTATCAAGTAGCCAGCCCTTCAGTATATAAGTTTTGTGTGGGCCACTTCACATCTATAGTAACATGTCCTATTTGCTTTCTATTAACTTAAGAACTCTAGGGTGTTTGCTCCACATGTACAAGTCATGGGTTTCATCACCAGTACCTCATAAAACTCCAGTTATGATGAATACCTGTAGATGATGTACGGAGGAGAATTGGAATTCAGGGCCATTCTTGGCTATAGAATAAGTTGGAGACCAATCTGAGCTACATTAGACCTGTTCTCTCAAAAACAAACAAACAAACAAACAAACAGCAGCAAAGCAAAATGAAAATAATTGACATTCTAAGGTCTATAATGGCAGAATGCTTCTTTTCACCACACAGATTTCACTAGTTTTATTCTTAGGAGATAGTTTCATTCATTAAAATATTCCTCCTGCCTCTATACCTCTGATGATCAGGAAAGTATTGTCTCACCTTCCATTTCAGTATCTTCCTAAAAAACTGACTGTTCTTTGTAATATCTCTTTGTTTCACTATCTGGTGGCAAAGGGGTCAGCCTTCCATTTTGAGGGTCACCTTTAACTTGTCCTTGTCATCTTTTCTTCTTTTAAGTCTTATTGACATTCCTTTGTTTTTGCCATTGACCTAAATAACCAACTTCTTTTCTTTTCACTGTCTACAGGGAGTCTTCATGAACCCTTCCTCTGAAACCTTAAAATAGTACTGTATTAGGCCAATGTAGGTAACTTAACCTTAAATCACAGGCATAATTTATACTCATTTGTGTGTATACATTTGCATGTGTGTGTGTGTGTGTGTATGTGTGTGTGTGTGTGTGTGTGTGTGCATACATTGTCTTTTTGCATGTGAAGACACATGGAGAATAGAGGTCAACTTTTAATATCAATTACTTAGGAGCTGTCTTAGTTTGGGTTTCCATTGCTGTAAAGAAACACCATGACCAAGGCAACTCTTATGAAAGACAAAATTTAATTGGGACTGGCTTATAGGTTCAGAGATTCAGTCCATTATCATTAAGGCAGGAAGCATGGCACTGCTCAGCTGAGCATATCATTGGAGAAAGAGCTGAGAGATCTCCATCTTGTTCCAAAGGTAAACAGGAGAAGACTGGCTTCTACACAGCTAGGAGAAGGGTATCAAAGTCCATGCCCACAGTGATACACTCTCTTCAATAAGGCAACACCCCCTAATATCGCTACTTTCTGGGCCAAGCATATTCAAATCACCACAGGAGCATTTATTTCCTAGAACATAGAGAGCATTGACTAAGCTAGGCTGGGTGACAAGCAAGCTCCAGGAATCCATCTATCTCTGCAAGCATGTTCATTAATAATTTTCTTGACTGTATTTTCTAGGAATCAAACTCAGGTCCTCATGCCTGGTTTTGATAATTGAATTATCCCCTGTCCATAACCATAGATAGTCCCGTGTTTTTCTTCTGTCCAGATTGCTTTTTCCTCTGCCACTTCTTTCCCAGTTTCAGTTTCTATTCCTTCCTTAGAACTACCTATCTACTTATGTAGGTAACACACACAAATACAAACACACAAATGCACGCATGTTCACACACACACACACAGGCACACTTTATTTAGAGTTTCTAGCTTTCTCTTTGTACTTTCCCATAATGAACTAAACATTTGAGGAACAACCAGTGGAGATACATTTATGAAAGTCCCCCTCCCAACTTAGTCCAGATTTCCAGTTACAATAGCATTCTGTTGTTTGCCTTTGTACTTTGTGCATTGTTGGTAGGATTTTTTTAAAAAAATTGATTGTTCTGGGACACTCAGATTAGAAAGATGGGCTTCCAGTTAAGAGACACATAGCCATGAGATAGTCTTAATAAGCCTTAGCTAAATTGTATTTCATTCACAGTGCAAGCTCCCTTCCTTGTCATAGTTCTTTATATCTTCAGTCATCTAGTAAGATTCTGAACTCCAGGACAACTAACATGGATAATATCCTTCAGTAATAGTGACTCTTCCAGATCTTGGCTATTATTATTATTATTCTTGCATAGCTGACAAAATTACATTTAGTGGAGTTGAAGGGACTTATACAAAACTTCCCAGCAAGTTGCAGATCTGGAGTTTATCATTCACTTCCATCTCTGTGTGATTTTTGTACAATGAAGTTCCCATTTTACTAAAAACTCATTGCTTGGTCTACCCAACACAAATATTTTGAACTAAAATGCAAGTTAATTATGAGCCTTTTCAGAACTTTGATATGATAGTGTGAGACCTTATAAATTAATTTTTAACACTTCAAAGAGTTTAACTTAGTTTAAAGGACTAAGGAAATTGTCTCTACTCATTTCCTTCACTTCTAGGAGATGGAATATGAGTACACTGAACCTGATCTTTCCATTTTCCCAATGTGTGCATGAAGTCAGGCATATGTAGTTGTTTATAGTAAATCCCTTAAAAACTAGGAACTAATTGTTATATGCACATGTATGTGGCTCAGTTCCAAAAGACTTCCTGTAGTTGAACTCATACAATTTGAGCAAACTGAAGTCATATGAGGAGCTGGGATGCAGAGAAGGCATTTATTTGGGTTCAAATCATTCTGGTTCCAAATGAAAATTAGCATGATGAATATTTAGGATCAGAAACTATTGGTCATATTATGAATACAATTTGTGTGAACTGCTACTTCTACTTTGGGAGTTCTCTTCCCTTCATGCAAGTTTGGAACAGAACCAAAAAATGTTTGAAGGTTGAGTGTGTAATTGGAAATGTGGGGGCAGGGCATGCACAACCAAGAAAAAGAGGAAATGCAAATCTCATCCTCAATGAAACATCTTAATCATCTTAATTTCATTTTCTAATACAAAGTTCTGCTGAGCTACTGTGCCTTCCCTCCATAAGGTATGCTTTCACCATACTGGTGTGAATGTTAATGATATCTGAGAAGAAATGGGACTATTAGAATCAGAATAGATGAGACTAGAGCAATGTGGCTCTGTAGAAGAGACGATCCTTCCAAAGAGTAGTCAAGAATTCAGTAAGGGAAGAGGAGTGTTTTCAAGTGTTTCCTTTCTTTATTTCTTTCTTTTTAAATAATTTCTTTTTTAAATTTTATTTTATTTTATTTTTAATTTATTTTTACACCCATATTCCATTCCCCACCCCTCCATCCACCTGCAACTGTTCCATATCCCATACCTCCTCCCTACCCACCTGTCTCCACATGGATGCCCACACCCCACACCCCACCTGATCTCTAAACTCCTAGGGCCTCCAGTCTCTTGAGGGTTAGGTGTATCATCTCTTAATGAACACAGACACCAAAGTCCTCTACTGTATGTGTGTTGGGGACCTTATATCAGCTGGTGTATGCTGTCTGTTTGGTGGTCCAGTGTTTGAAATATCTCAGGGATCCAGATTAATTGAGACTGCTGGTCCTCCTAGAGAATTACCCTTCTCTTCATCTTCTTTCAGCCTTCCCTAATTCAATAACAGAGGTCAGCTGCTTCTATCCATTGGCTGGGTGCAAAAAAAAAAAAAAAAAGACACAACAAGGAACTGACTCTTTCAGCTCCTTATTGTGTCTTTCGAAGGGCAGTCATGATAGATCCCTTTTTGTGTGTGCTCCATAGCCTCAATAATTGTGTCAGGCCTTGAGACCTCCCCTTGAACTGGATCTCACTTTGGGTCTGTTGCTGGACCTTCTTTTCCTCAGGCTCCTCTCCATTACTATTCCTATAATTCTTTCAAACAGGAAAAATTATGGGTCAGAGATGTGACTGTGGGATGACAACCTCATTCCTCACTTGATGTCTTATCTTCCTGCTGGAGATGGGCTCTATAAGTTCCCTCTCCCTACTATCAGTCATTTCATTTAAGGTCCCCCCCTTTGAGTCCTGGGAATCTCTCACCTCCCAGGTCTCTTGTACATTCTGGGCGGTTTCCTCAACCTCATATTTCCTGAGGTTGCCTGTTTACATTCTTTCTGCTGGCCCTCAGGGCTTCAGTCCTTTTCCCTCAAGTGTTTTCATGAGAGTTGAGAGTGTGTGCTCAGGAAATGAGGAGATAAAATCAGATTTTATATCATTGGTGGCTCTGAGTGCTGTGCTAAAAATCCAAGGCTATATCCTCTGGGTAACATCTGCTAGAACAAAATTGTTATGTATAGAACTCTTCTTTCAACCAGAGCGTCAAAATAAGCACACAACCAATAAAATATTAGGTTGAAAGAATAGAGGAATAGGGACAGTAGTATGGCTCAGGAGGTAAAAGAACTTCTCTCCTCAAGCCTGATGGCCCATGTTCAATCCCAGTGGTCCTGAGAGATGTCTTCTGACTTCTTCACAAATACCATGATGTGTGTGGGTACATATATGTGTGCATATGAACACACACAATAATAATGAAAAGAATAAATTTACAGAAAGTCCATGGAACTAGAGAAAACAGAATAACAAATTTTGGATAAATTTGTGAACTAGATGAATCCACCATCTCTTCTGACAACAACCATCACAAGTTATAAAAATTTAACAGAGATGCTCAAATCCTTGATTTTTGATTGGCATATATAAGGGTTAATAGGGTCAACCTGACATGATCTAGTCTCACTAGGAAAAAGGAACTTCTATGCATGTCTCTGAGAGAGTTTTCTAGATGAGATTAATGATGGTTAAAAGACCTGATCTACATATAGGTACCACTATGTCGTAGGCTTATATTCCAGAAAGAAAAGCAAGGAGAGAGTTGGCTGAGCACAGACGCCCATCTCTATCTGCCCTGTGACTACTAATGCAATGTGACTAGTTGCCTCAAGCTCTGTCCTCTACCCACTCCTTATCAGGATGGACTGTTAATTCAAATTATGAGGAAAAGGAAACCTTTCCTTTCTTAACTGGTTTTCTGTCATTTATTTTGTCAGTCATAAGAAAGGGAACTAATATTGGTTGGGGTAGTTGCTCCAAAATAGCATTGTCAAAGGAGGGAATAAAAGCTATGAGTAACTGCACTAGTTAATTGTTTTTGAGATAACAATGATACCCTTTGCAATAGCAGCAGTAGATACACAGTAAACGTTTGGTGCACACCATGTATCATTCCAAACTTGTCACTGACCTTGCTTCCTTCATTTTCATGGCAGTCAGACAAAAGACATCACTTCTACTTTGCACATGGGAAGACTACAGCACAGATCAGATAAGGGGCTTTGCCAATACCTCACACTCAACAGATGGCAGAACAAGGAGCTCAGGCAGTTGTTTTTTCCTGCAATAATACCCTCCCTGTCACAACCTCACACTACTTTGTTCTATAATCTCATTATTCATATGTAACTATGATGAAATTTTAGTGGTGATAAGCAGATCAAGAAAAATTTTTCCTGTAAGTATTCTGGTATGGTGCTTAACACTGCCTACATTCATCCTGGACTCGAATAAGAATTGATAAATTCTTCCAGAATGCCCTTGTAAAAGTCAACATCCCATGTAGAACACATTCAGTTCTATGAGATATGCATACACTCTAGAAGTCACAGGGGTCCACCTTTCTCCTTTCCAATGTCTCCCATTAACTTCTTTGATTTCTCCCTTTGGAGTACAGGCTTTTATCTCTACCTCAATATCTACTTTGTCTTGTGAAGTTCACAAATATCCAGGTATCATCTATGCTGAGCAATCAGACTAGCTTCTGGCTTGGTCCAAGACCAATGTGTGAAGAGAGGGTGCACATATCTCACAACACAAGAAGTAGGTTTCTTTCAGTCTTGCTTCGGGTTGTAAAAGAATCAGCGTGTGTCTCTCAACATGTTTTCATTATTATACACTTACAGAACTTACGATCTTTAGCTGGTCACATGATCTGACAGAAACAGGACTTCATTAGCTGCAGTTAGCTATGGCTACGTGACCAAGTTCTAATGAATAGACTGTAAGAAAGGTGGATGCTGCTGTCCACAGGTAGAGCTCAGCTCTTCTGTGTCTTTTGCAGCTGATTCGTCGCATCTTTGCTGATGGCAGGAGTGGGTATAGAATGGTTGAAATCTGAGCAACCACTGAATAGATGGAAGTAGATGCTACAGGTTGGGAATAACAACATTCAAAATACCCTGTTCCTTTAATGTAAAGAGGTTACCTTTCTAGCCACAGTATGCTGACTCATGGACTCTGCAGTATTAGGAATCAGTAGATCTCACTCATCTCTGAGCCACTGTTTACAAGCATATTTCTCCTTTCCCAATTCACTTAAATTTAAGCTTGCATAAGACTATATCCAGTGGGCTTCTTCTTGGTTCTTTTGAGTTTGGTTGGCTTCATTTTACCGTATAACAATGGACATCTCACATTTAAGGCCCTAGTGAAAACAAAATAGGTAAGCAGGTAAGAGAGCTTTTTGAGCTGCAAGGATTCCTGCAAGGCTTTCTTTCTATGCCAACAGAAGTGGCTTTTCGCATTTGTGGACAAATATGGAAAAATACTTAATGGGTAAGCTTGTTTCTTGGTTGAACAGGTAGAGGAGGGAGGGAGGGGAGAAGGAAAAAAAAGCCACAGTGTGTTGAAGATTCCAAATGAACCAGAAACTCCCCTGGCTGATGGTTGGCCCCAAAGGTTCCTTTCAAGTGGGGCAAAAGGGATTACTTCCTAGCTCCCAGGACCTTTCAGACTGGCTGTGGCTTAATGCTGCCCAAAGCTTTGTGTAAATACACCTAGAGCTTAAGGAAAATAGGGACGACTGAGATCTGAACAGCTCTTCTCCGGATGTGCTTTGCATGCAACATCTCCATACTCTATTACTAATAAGTCAGAGTCCTACTTCTGCTGGCCCTTGAGTTGAATCAGGAGTGTGTGGCCAGGCCTCTTGAAGCTTCTTGGCTCTATGAAGAGTATTCCAGCAGTCTTTGTTGTCCAGAAGTCTCTTACCAAAAACAGGTTTTCACACAGGCTTTTCATTTGCTCTGCCTTGAGCCAGGCTCAAATACCAAGAGATCCTTAGGGAGTAGTTTTGCAAGTTTGTTCTTTTTCCTTCTGCAGCTGGCAAAGAGCAATGAAAGCCAGTACTTAGAGGACAGGCCTATAGGCTGAACTCTTGATTTGGGCTCCTTTGAAAGGTGTTGGGCTGCATCCTGAAGCAAAACACTGGTTTGGTATGTACTCTGGTTGTTTTCAGTTCACATTACCTAATCTGGAGCTAGTGATGCAGCGTTGTTAAAAGACTTCATCAGACTGCTCAAGGACATAGAAAGATGGCAGAAAATACCTAATGTTCTCTCAGCATATTTATATACTTTATGGATGGTCAATAACTTGCTCATAATAAATGCCATTGATGTTTCTGACAATGTTATGTGCCAATGTATTAACTACAATAATAAGCAAACACAACATCAATAGGTGACACAGATATTTACTTGTGTGTAGGTTCTGGGTCCTGGGAGCTCCCTCCATCTCCAGATATTAACTCTTTGGTGTCTGGACTGTAAATGAGGATTAGAGCAGGAAAGACAGGGAGCCTATTCTTCCCCAACTTTGTCTTTCATCCTCTAATAAAAAATTTGAGACAATGAGAGATTCTTTTGCACATTTGCTGTTTGAGTGAGAACTTAGACTTGTGACTCAAATTGTGAGTATGAAACTCAAGCAAAGTTTGATTCTAAGGAGCAAGCTGGATTCAAAGAGTAAGGAGAGGAATAAGTAAGAGTCATCAAAGGTTACTTATATCAGTATCAAATTTTGATCTTAAAATTGCTTCCAGTCCTAAGAACTATTGAGGACCCAAAGAGATAAGAATATATGAGTATATACATGCATACATATCTTGTGCCTGTGTTATAATAATTAGAAATTTGTTAATATATTTACGAATGAGTTTTAAAATAAGAACCTACAGAAGCCTGAGAGCCAGAAAATAGAGGAACCCCATAATTGTTTATCTAGTATTAAGTGAACAGCCTGAAATTATATACATAGAAGTAACAGTATATGGACTGAGTATGCTGTATTTATATACTTAAGAATATATATGCACACACACATACATTTAACAACAACTATTACTTGTATTATTTATTAAATGCACAATATAGTACACATTTAGCAACAAATTTACAGAGTAAATAAAGTCATTAATGTGAGAGACAGCAAGGGGGTATTCATGGGAAATGTTGGAATGAGGAAAGGAAAGGTAGAAATGATATAATTATATTTTAATTAAAAAATAAAAAATTAAAAGTATATTTGCTATGATAATTGCAACCTATATAGCAGTAAAAGCATTTGAAAAATTAAAAAAAAAAGCTTACAAATTATAGTGTTAAAAATGTCTACAGTTCAGACTTACAATTGGCACAAACCTGCAGCTCAATCTCTGGTTTGGCCAGTTTAGAGTCATGGAGCATTGACGGCTCCAATTCATCCTGACTTTTCACTCTGCAAGCTGACCAGGGTCAGCTCTGCAAGGAAGTATGGAGCTCTTGGCTCTTGAATACCTTCTGTTAGCCAATGCAATATGAAGCTTTTCTAATAAGATGCTTTTATGGCTGTTCACTTGAAAACTAATAAGTAAAAGAACTCACTGTGCCTTAATTTAAAATATCTTATTTTCAGCCAGGCCTCATGTCACCCACTTATAATCCCAACACTTGGCACTCAGGAGGCTAAGGCAGGATTATCTGGAGTTTGAGATCAGTCTGGGCTACACAGCAAGTTCTAGGCCAGCCTCAGCTACATAGTTTACTTTGACTCCCCATCTCTTTCCCCCCAAAATAATCCTTCTCCTAACCTTGGAATGTCATTTATGCAAATGTAAGCATTCCACTGGCTCTGTATTGCTATTCAGAAACTGCTATGATAGAACAAAGCAAAGCACATTCTTATCTTCCTTTTGTTGGGATATCACAGATTTCTGCCATTGCAATGTTCCCTGCTTCCTTTGACATAGGTTCTTCTCTTACTCTGAGTATAGTATTCCCTAAAATGTCACTTTCTTTGTCGTTCAGAATATTTAGAGATGTGTGATGTAGCTGTGGATTCAGAAGGCAATCCTTTTAATCTCCCGTTTCACGACAACAGTCTATCCTATATACAGTACGAGAACTCTGATCTTGCACACAGTCTTCTTATTTCCTGCTGAGTTTATAGGTGGAATCAGGAACAGTTTCAGTTTTACTTTTAAGAGAGTGTCTCACTACATATCCCTGACTGGTTGTCCTGCAACTTGCCCTGTAGACCAGTTTGGGCTAGAACGTGCAATCAGGTCCTTACCTCTTGCCAGGAGCATGTCTGCCTTCACAACTGGTCACAGTTTAGAATTTTAAACGAGTAGTTTATTATCTATTTTGATAGTTCAGGAATTATAGTAGATATAAGCCAAACCAACTAAAAGAAAAGAGTGGAAACACTAAGGATTAATTTAATTTCTGAAAATGTGAAGTTTTATTTTATAATACCATGGCAACCAGGAATTCATGCAAATGAAATCAACAAATTATCAATGAGAGTTTGCTCTTAATAATCACCATATAGTCACAAAATCTCTTTTAAAAAAAGCTAAAAAAACTCTCATTATTTTAATGCTTAATATTAAAACAGTTAATTTATGAACTTCTTAGGAAAACTTTGACAACTGTGGGTGTGCACACCAGGAACTTTTATTTGACAGTGTTTCTAGAATGTAAAGATGGAGAATCTTTATAACCTGGAAGAAGCGCAATGAGAATTGACTAGTGGTAGTAGCTGAATTTATTCCCACAAAGAATGTTGCAGTCCTAGCCCCCATTTCCTAAGACTATGACTTTGTTTAGGAAATGGTCACTCCAGAAATCATGAGTTAGGAAGATCCATCTTAGATTAGGTTTGATCTATATGGATATGTGTAGTGTCCTTAGGTAAAGAGAGATCTACACATGTGAGGGCTCTTTCTCAGTTAGGTAAAAGAGCAAGAATAACTTGACCATTGCTAGGAACTAGAAAACAGTATAGAATGAATTCTCCCTCTGGGCATTCTGTAGGAGCCAAATAACCTTGCTACAATGGAGTTTGGATGCATCCCCTCCAGAACTGGGTGAGCATAAACATCTGTTGTTCTTTGCGACAGTTTATGGTGTTCTGTCACAATAGTCAAGGAAAGTAATACTGTGTTGTTCTGAAGAGGCATAGGTGAGAGAGACATGGAGGATCTGGAAGTGTAGTCCCCTATTTCCTAGCTCAGCAGCTGTCCTCAGAATTGTTTACAGCAAGAGCTCACAGAGGATGGAGTAGGAGTAGAGGGATCTGGGGTGTGGGGTGGGGAAGGACAGTATGCCTTTTCACCCTTCTAGGTTCTTCTCTGTTTAAAAGAATAACCAGCCCTCTCTGGTTCACAGTTCTGAAGTCAGTGCAAGTGGAACACAATAGCAGCCCTGGCAGTATGAAACAATGACTTCTGGGATGACAGGATTATTTGCTTTGAGATAAGCTTCAAGATGGGTATTCTGGATAATGTTTTTAAGACATAAAGAAGAAAAATAAAAGCCTGTATCAGTATACAGATGCCTTTACCCTCTGTTGCTCTTGGGAAATCTCCTTTCATGAACTCTTTGGAAACCATCTATGCTTTGTGACCTCCAGTTTGACATCTTTAGGTCTGATTTTGTCTGCTGTGTAAAACATTTGTATCAACTGTATCATTGTATCAATGTCTCATGCACCTCCTAGGACTTGAGGGAAAATAGAAACAAGTCACTTACTAAAAGTAGGCTGCAGATTATCATGTTTTAGATCTGTTTAAAAGATAAGGAAACTCAGATGACAGAGAATGATAGCTACATTGATTACTAACATGCACAAGAACACACAAGAGGTGAGAAATATTAACCAGAAATGCTTCAACTTTTTATCATTGCTCTTTGAACTTGCATACCACCCCACCCCAACCCTGAATCCCCTGAACCACCTCACCTGCCATTGAAGCTG
The DNA here is from genome assembly GCF_008632895.1 of Mastomys coucha. Classification (NCBI taxonomy): domain Eukaryota; kingdom Metazoa; phylum Chordata; class Mammalia; order Rodentia; family Muridae; genus Mastomys; species Mastomys coucha. The sequence goes on along the minus strand of NW_022196905.1, from coordinate 35,399,111 downwards.
TCCTCAACACCAGACCTCCCAATGACTCCATCTTCAGAGGTTAGGAGCTCTCTCTGGCTACGGAACACGGCCCCATGCTTTAACTAATTCATGGTCACTATATGTGGGTTACTCTGGTATTACTCTTTTGCTACAGACACAAACTATTTTGCCACAATTAATGTTTTGGTCAACAATGTGCAGACTTAAATCCCTGAATTATATGACTAGGCAAATAAAAGCAGACCACAGGATTTGGTCTGCTCAGGTTGGCTGTGACTCACCCAGTAAGGACAAGCCAGAAATCTTCCTGCTTCCCCAGTAAGCCTGGGGAATCATACTGTTACATTATGCTTTTCTTGTCCCTGTACACAGATGTAGTCAGTCTGTTGAGTTTGTATAACACAGTGGGGCATTTCAGCAGGTAGAAATTAGTCAAATTTCCACAAGGGAAGTCTTCACACTTTCACTTAGACACTCTGAAGTTCTGGTCATCATCACAGGAAAGGAACAATTTGGGAGTATAAGAGATTTACAGATTTCACGAAGCTAGTCTCTGTCTCTGTCTCCCTCTCCCTCCTTCTCTCCCTCCCTTCTCTTCTCTCTTAAGGGGTCTGAAGCTGAAAAATAAAAAAAATATTGATTGTGTGAATAAATATATTTTCTTAAATGATTTAGAAAGCTCTGTTTATTCATTTACCGACAGTGTTTAGAATATATAGTAGCCAGTGTGTCTGCAGATATATTTATGTTGGACTGTTTGGCTTGGCTTCACCTCTGTAATAATTTATAACAGTTTCAATGTAAACCTACCACCAAACAGGTCAAAAAGGTCCTGGATTTTAAGCGTGGTCCTCCCAGATAACTCCCAGCACTGGTTCCCACCCAGACCCCAACTCATCCCTCTCCCTCAAGATATGGACATTTTTCACTTAGGAGAATGTAAAGGTGAAGGTTTTTAATTTGTTTTCTCATGTCAGAGCTTTGTATTCTTTCTAAAACTAAGGTTATATTTACACTAAGGAGATAAAGCTTCCAGATATATTGAATTACAATTACATCCTATCACAAATTTAGGTTGATAAACTCGAGATGTTTTATGCTTATTTATATTGTGTTTATTACTGCCAGAAGCTAACAAAGCAGGAAAATGAGCCTAATTTTTAGGCACTATCACAGAGGAGATGCATTATGGTCTACCTTGTTATTTTCGATTTTTCTATATATTTTATTAGCTTTATATGGCTATGTTTTTTCTAGATAAAATTTTGACAAACTCTTAGTATCAAAATAACCTCGCAATTAATAATTTTCAGCCCTGAAAGCATTTGTACAAGTAACATTATACAGATGGAACAAGTTATATTTTGAAATATATATGTACAAACAAATGCATGCATGTAATAATAGTAAAATAGAATCCATAATTTGAAAGACAGCATGGAGGGGGCTTAAGAAAAGTTTTTTAGAAGGAAGGAAAGGAAAGGGAGAAATGTTGGAATTATAATCTTAAAAATACATAGTCTAAACTATCTATATAGTATACCCATTAATGTTGCAGTCTTGAACACATACACAAGTGTGTGTATGTGTGTGTGTGTGTGTTCAAGAAAATAGTCTCAACCTTAAAAACAGTCAAATGAAAAAAGGTTAACATTTTTAGGTAGATCCAAGAGGTAAAGGACCACTGAGTCCTACGTGAGTCAAGGTACCTGAATGGATAATCCCTTGCAGAAGATGTTTTATGTGACTTTATTTCACTAGTGTGTTGATCAAGCTGCTTAACATGCTTTGTTTAGCTTCCACCCCTTCCCCCTGCCCACATTCATTCATCTATTTAGTCAAGAAGTACTTATAGAAGTGCCCACGTATTCTGGGTTATGACCTTCATCATCTGTCAGTGTTGCCTTTCCTTAGTCAATTTTGCAAAATGTGTGCTGTTACCTCATTTTCCAGATGGTGGCCTTAAGGTCTATGAGATTACTTAAGCCTCTAAGAAAAGGCACAGTCAAGCTTTGAATGATCACAGATAATTACAATCGGTGTTTGCAGAACAATGTTGTGTGGGTGCAGCCTTAAGTCCAGCAGTACACAGATCACCATACACATCTTCCTGCTGCATCTCAATGACAATGTGACCTCAGACACGGGTGCTCCAACTTAACTATTGTAAGTTGAGACCCCAGAATGTGTACTCATAGTTTTGGTATGGCAATGGGAGCTTTTCCACTGAGGACAGAACTTAAGAAATCAACAAAGACTTATGTTTACTAACTCAAGACTGTATTCCCAAAGAATCTAAATATTTTAAAAAAAAGGTGCATTACACTAAAACATTAAAATACAGCATTTCAGAAGAATGCACTAAAAACAAAACCTATTTGCAACCTCATATCTCATGCTTTCCTAGTAACTATGATTAATATTGAGGGATAAGGAGAAAACATTCACTGCTTTATAAATTGGTTAACTTCCTGCTTTTGTTATATAACGAAATTCATGTCACTTTTCTGAAGTATAGCTCCTTCTGCCAGGAGACTAAGGTCAAGCTCTCAGGAACACACAGATGTGGGAGATAAACCAGTGGCCCACTCCAGGATGCCTGCTCATTTCTGTTCTCTGTCCTGACGACTAGCTATCAAAAGCCATTTTTCTGCGTCTAGAAGGAAATTTTCGATCTGCATCCACATCAGGAAGTCATTAGTCAGAGTCAGTATCTTCATCTGCAAGAAAGAGGGCATTTTTATTTAAACAGTCAGCATTTCTTCACGAAACAGAACTATTAAGAATGATAGAGAACACGATCTTTATCATGGGAATTTAATCTTACCAATTGTTATCTGGTTAAACACTTGATGTGGTTTTATATTGCTTTTATGTCTGAGGATAGGACTGAGATCTGCAAGAAAGAGAGTTATGGAGGAAGAGCTACAGGTACAGTTTCTCCCTAATGAGGTAGCCATGCCAGCAGGACAAGGATACTATACATGGTCTCCAAGGATATGGGGTACCTTGCACCCAACATCCAAGTATAGAAAAGCTATGGCTTCAGCTTTACATTTTTTTTTTTCTACATTCTCATTTTTTTTTTTATTTTAGATATTTTCTTTATT
>NW_022196905.1:35389991-35394992 GCF_008632895.1 Mastomys coucha | reverse complement strand
ATCTGGAGAATATCATCCTGAGTGAGGTAAGCCAATCACAAAAGAACAAATACGGTATGCACTCTCAGCTTTACATTTATCTGCTCAACTAATTCAAAAATTTCCTCACAGGCCACTTTAAAAGGCAGCCTTGTCAAGGAACTTATCCTGTAGGGGAATAGCCATGTCTTTGCTGGGTTAACACAGCAAACATCTGCCACAATGCTGTTTTATTTTGCATTCTTTGAGGCAGACACTTGTGGAGCAGAACTTTCTTTAGAGTGTGGGTGTTCAAGAAACAGCTGATGGTGGAAATGATCTGGGCAACAAAATGTAACCAAGAACCATGGTGCTAAATAACCTTAAGTTCTTCTTAATGGGGCAGATTCCTATGGAGCATGACTTCCATTTTGTGTCTTTTATTTCTGTTTGGGAGACTGATGTAGTTTTCAACCTTTACACACTTTGGTATGATAAGTCAAACAAACAAACACAAAAATTCCCAAAATAGTAAGAAGTAAAGCAAACAGATCCTTTGTCCTCAATGAAATAGTAGAGCTATTTATTTATTTATTTATTTATTTATTTATTTATTTATTTATTTTTAGATGTTTTCTTTATTTACATGCGAATTTCTCCATTCCCAGTTTCCCCTCCAAAAAACAAAGAAACAAACAAAAACAACAAAAACAAACCCCTGTTGCCTCCCCCTTCCCCATGCCTGCCACCCTGCCCTCTCCCACTTTCTGGTCCTGGCATTCCCCTACACTGGGGCACAGAACCTTCACAGGGCTAAGGTCCTCTCCTCCTATTGATGATCAATTTTGCAATCCTCTACTATACATATGCTGCCTGAACAATCAGACCCCTCCATGTGCAGTCTTTGGTTGGTGGTTGAGACCCTGGGAGCTCTGAGGGTACTAGTTAGTTCATATTATTGTTTTTCCTAAGGGGCTGCAAACCCCTCAGCTCCATTGGTCCTTTCTCTAAAAGCTATTTATAAAGGGAAATATTTAACTGGGGCTCTCCTGCAGTTTCACAGGTTTAGTTCCTTATTGTCATAGCAAGAAGTGTGATGGAAAGTAGGCAGACAGGGTACTGTAAAAGGAACTGAGAGTTCTACATTTTGATCCACAGGCAGTAGAAGGAGACAATGAGCCACACTGGGTATAGCTTGAAGGCCTGCCTCCACAGTGACACACTTCCTCCAACAATGCCACACCTACTCTAACAAGGCCACACCTCCAACTAGTTCCACTCCAACTAGTTCCACTCACTATGGCCAAGCTTCCGAACACATGAGTCTATGTGTGTCATAGCTGTTCAAACCGCCATAGCCTCTTATCTGCCACTTAGCACAGACCTCACTGGCATATTATTACAAGAAAGAAACAAAACCATTTGTAGGAAATGTGAGTTAGTTGAGAGCATTGGACATTTGCTAGACTTCATGATGCTTTCTGCATGCAGCAGGTTTAGAAAGAGTTATCCCTAGTGCTAGAAATGCAGGCAGATTTTGTAGTTCATTTTGACAATGGTGCAGGTAGTGGCGATGAAGCTGTGTAACTATCTCATGGGAATTTTTAAAACAAACTTTACTTACTGAAATGTGGGAACTCAGGAATTTCAGCCTAACATTATTTATCTCTGATAAAATTTTATAGGTCTTATGTTTGCACACCTCATACAAGGATAGGAAGAAGTGAAACAGAGTGTTGACATTATCTGGTCCACTCTTCAACCAAATATCCTGACATTTGTTTTTGTTGTTTAGTTGACATTTGTATTTCACGAAATGACCTGTTCGATTCGGTGGCTTTTCTGTGTTGGAGCTCTTCATTGAGTAAATATAACACCAAGATATTTTAGACAGGGCTGGTATCTGCCTTGCCCCTCACTACTACATTATGTTCAGTTTACTTACTTCTTTAATTACCCAGAATAGTAGAGGATGGCTTTCCTTATTCGTTATACCGACCTTTGTATTAATAAGTTTGTTCTGTTGATTGTTTTCAGGTGGTGGTTTTGGTTTGGGTCATATACAATAGTGAGCTCTGTTTTTAGGTTTAAAGTAGATGGGGGGGGAGAGAAGAAGAGTAAGAGAAAGAGAAAAGAGAGAAGCAGTAGGGGACGATTATCCTGAGCTGTGGTCCAGGAAGGGTAAATGATTGATCTATAATCTTCCTGATAACCAGTGGCAGTTTTTAGGTTTAAAGTAGATGGGGGGGAGAGAATCTTCCTGATAACCAGTGGCAGTTTTTAGGTTTAAAGTAGATGGGGGGGGGAGAGAAGAAGAGTAAGAGAAAGAGAAAAGAGAGAAGAGAGGAGAGGAGAGGAGAGGAGAGGAGAGGAGAGGAGAGGAGAGGAGAGGAGAGGAGAGGAGACGATAGGAGAGAGATCTTGTATGCTTATAAGCAAGAAAAATGATAACGAGAGTTTAGACCAAGAATGTGCTTATGGATTATGGTTTCTGACTCTCAGATGAGCAGGTGATAGCTAGGAGATTCACATAGATGAACAAGTAAGTTATACAGAAATTAATCCACAAGATGACCCCCAAAGTTCACCCTGTTGGCATTTATTCTATACTATTGTTCTCATCCAAATTATGCTTGTATTGATCTGTGTGGCCATCAGAATTCAGTATAAGTGATAGTATACCACTTTCAGGACTAGTTTATAAAGGGTGGTGGCCTCTATTTCTAGTGTGAAGACTCTCTCTCTCTCTGGTTACTTGCTCAGTTCATTTGTCAGGGCAGGCAAACTGCTGAATCCTTCTCCTCTTATGAGAACATCAATCATAGTGGAGTAAACTCTCACACTTATGTCCTTTTTGAATCTTAATTATCTCCTTAATGACCATCTATCCCTGACTGTGAAGAATGCTATCTATCATGTGTCGAAAGCAGTAGTACAAAGAGACAGAGGTGCTGGTGAACTGGCATTATCCTACAATCCATAGTAGCCATCCTGAGTAGATTTTTCTTCACCTGGACAAAGGTTGCTCTTAGGCATCTCTGGAGCTACCTGACACACAGTTCTGAGTTCATGCGACTATCCACCCTACTCTGCATGTAGCATCTTTTCTTTAGGTGCTTGTCCTCATTATTCAAGGGTTGTTGCTTCTTTCTAGATTCCCATTCAGACAGCACTCTGAATAGTCATTTGAGGTCAGCAGTAGGGGACGATTATCCTGAGCTGTGGTCCAGGAAGGGTAAATGATTGATCTATAATCTTCCTGATAACCAGTGGCAGTGCCAGGCCCAAGACTGGAACTTCTGTTCCTTTAACCTATGCCATGTCTCTTTTTTCTTTTTCTTTTGATTTTTGTTTGTTTGTTTTTCATTTGTTTTTTCTTTACTTGTTTTTAATTTTTAATTTTTCCTTATTCTGGTTATGGAAGACCAGGCTCACATGGTAAAGAGGTAGCAGGCCACTGAAAGATGAACAAATTGAGCTGTTTAGGATGTGTGCATCCTAATATCTGAAAATATTTTTCTAACATTTTAGGTTTGGCATAGCAAATTGGGCCAAGATTCCTTTCCTTTCATTTTTAAACCCACGTGTATTCTTAGGGAAATTAAGCTCATATGTTTCTGATTCATTTACTGTATAACTCATCAAAATATTGTTTTATAACAGTTCTTGGCAGGCTACAAAACCTGTTAAAATACAGACTTCCCTCCTCTTGCTACCACGGAAGCTGTGCTTAACTGAAAGCAAAGTACAAATTAGCTAGAAAGCATTTTTCAAGTACATTTTTCACAAATACTGACGATTTAGTTGAATTCTCTGTAATCTTTGTAAGTTAAAAAAAAATCCTCTGACTGTAGAGTATGTATGTGTGAGATGCATTAGAATCCAGAGTTACATAGAGACAGGCCAGATGGCCCTGGGCTTTAGATACCTGCAAGTAATGGAGTGAGGCCGAAATGATAGCAGAGTAGAATGTTACTAATAGTATTGCCATGCTTGCTCAGACCTTTATAAACACCTATCTCACAGGACCTTCCTGATTACCATTATGTCTTGCTATCATTACTTCATATAGAAGACCAGAAGGAAATAAGGTCTCTTCTAAGTCGTCATACTTTTGCTGCCCATAGATCCAAGACAATGTGGGGCAGATTGGGGCAGATTGATTATAGAGTCCAATCTCCTAAACTGTGTATGAATTAGGAAATGGAGATCCCAATGAGCTGAGAGACACGTCCGACTTGCTGGATGAAGAGGTGGAAATTCAGTGACTTTCATGTTCATTAATGGCATATAATTTATTTCTCTTTAAACTTTAATTCTAACCACAAGCTTATTTCCTCTGGGCATGTTGCTTACATTTGGGGCCAGTTTTTTGGCCGAGACTTTGAATGAGCAATACAAAATTCTGCTCATGCCACGTGGGTGGTTTCCTTGAGCTGTTGTCATGTTCACAATCATGTGAGTAGCTTCCCCTTCTCAAATAGTGGAGCTCTCTCAGAAAAATTATCATACCCACTTTCTATTAGACAGCTGCACTGTGTTTTTTCTAAGGTAATTTTGGTATGAAAATATTTGTATTTATATTTATAATACAAGAGCTACTGTGGTTGGTTTAAATGGTTTTTAAAGTTTATTCTAAGGCTTTAGTTTTTGTTGATGATGTTGTTGGTATTGGTATTGGTGGTGTTGGTGGTGGTGATGGTAGTGGTGGTGTGTATGTGTGTGTGTGTGTGTTGGCAGGCACTCATGTGTCACAATATATATGTGTTGTCAGAGGGTATCTCTTCTGACTCAGTTTCCTTCACTACCTTGTGGGTTCTACAGATCAAATTCAGGTTATCAGGACTGCAGAGAAGCTCCTGTACCCACTTAGTCATCTCAATCAGGACTGCAGAGAAGCTCCTGTACCCACTTAGTCATCTCATTCTCCCCTTTTTTACTTTTTTGTTTATTTGCTTTTCAAGACAGAGTTTCTCTGCTATGAACATGGTGGAGCATGTGTCCTTATTACCTGTTGCAGTATCTTTTGGGTATATGCCCAGT
>NW_022196905.1:35388142-35388987 GCF_008632895.1 Mastomys coucha | reverse complement strand
ACTCAGAAATCCACCTGCCTCTGCCTCCCAAGGGCTGGGATTAAAGGCGTGCACCACCACTGCCTGGCCCTTTTTTACTTTTGTTTAATGCTTTCTTAAACTACTTGATTTAATCCAAATTGCTCCCACATGTATTATGCAGTTCTGGTTTTCTGACTCATTGATCAGTAAAGTAGCAAACGAAAGATATCAGCCTATTGTACACAAAGTTATATGGGATGAACATATATGGGAGCTAAAAATATTTGGAATGAACAGACAGAATCTGGCCTGTTATAGATAAGGTACTTCATCCTCAGAGTGATTAGGTTTTATAGAAGGCACAGCTATCTGTGCCTACCTTGGAGGGCTGCTGTTTCTTAGTAGCCTGGGAACAGGTAGCACTAAAAATGAAAATAAAGAAGGGCAGTGTTGGCACACGCCTTTAATCCCAGCACTTGGGAGGCAGAGGCAGGTAGATTTCTGAGTTCGAGGCCAGCCTGGTTACAGAGTGAGTTCCAGGACAGCCAGGACTACACAGAGAAACCCATCTTGAAAAACAAAACAAAAACAAAGCAAAACAATAAAATAAAGAAACCATATTTTTTTGAAAAACTTGGAAATTGTTAAATTTGAGTGTTGATATGTATGTGTGTGAATATAGAGACATGCTATAGACATCCATAATAAACATAGGGCTTTTGGTAATAATAGCATCTGATCACCATTGAGTACATGGAGCATAAGTTTTATGGATAAGAAAAAATTATACTATTATAATTTATTATCTTTTATATATTTGTTTTTTTATTTTAGATATTTTCTTTATTTACATGCGAATTTCTCCATTCCCAGTTTCCCCTCCA
>NW_022196905.1:35384433-35385030 GCF_008632895.1 Mastomys coucha | reverse complement strand
TATGTCTTTTTATTGGAGAGTTGAGTCCATTAATATTAATAGATATTAAGGAAAAGTAGTTGTTGCTTTCTGTTATTTTTGTAGTTACAGCTGGCGTACCATTCATGTGTTTATCTTCTTTTAGTTTTATTGGAAGATTACATTTTTGCTTTTTCAGGGATGTAGTTCCCTTTCTTGTGTTGGAGTTTTTCTTTTATTACTCTTTGAAGGGCTGGATTTGTGGAAATGTATTGTGTGAATTTGGGTTTGTCATGGAATACTTTGGTTCCTCCATCTATGGTGATTGAGAGTTTTTCTGGGTATAGTAGTCTGGGCTGGCATTTGTGTTCTCTTAGTGTCTGTATGACATCTGTCCAGGATCTTCTAGCTGTCATAGTCTCTGGTGAGAAGTCTGGTGTAATTCTGATAGGCCTGCCTTTATATGTTACTTGACCTTTTTCCTTTACTGCTTTTAGTAGTCTTTCTTTATTTAGTGTATTTGGTGCTTTGACTATTATGTGGCAGGAAGAATTTCTTTTCTGGTCCATATGATCGTGGGCATCTCTTTCTTTAGGTTAGGGACGTTTTCTTCTATAATTTTGTTGAAGATATTTACTG
>NW_022196905.1:35373747-35383908 GCF_008632895.1 Mastomys coucha | reverse complement strand
CGACTCGTGGGGCCTGTGCCTCCTGGCCAGCTGCTGTGGTCTCAGAAACTCACCGGAGAGAAAATGGCGGATCCCGACCAGGTCTCTGGCTTAATGCGCTCTCTGCCTAACTATATATTTGTTGTTAACTAAAACAATCTGTGTGCATGACACAAGCTTGTCTCTAGGTATTTACATGTATGAGTATATGCTCATGTAAACTCAGGTATATACAATGCCATGATACTTATGTGGAGGTCAGAAGATATCCTAGGGCATTGGTCTCCATCTCCCACCTTCTTTAAGTCAAAGTCTCTTTCCTGTTCATCCTGCTGTATACACCAGGGTGACTAGTTGATGAGCTTCTGGGCATTTCTGCCATGTCTCCTATCTCTCTGAAGGAGTACTCAGATTATAGACATATGCCATGCTGAGACTGGCTTTACATAAGTCAGGAAGGGGTTCAGAACTGAGGTTCTTACACTTGGGTGGCAAATGGTTTAGTCACTGAGCCCTCTGCCCTGCCTGGCATTGGCAACTTTTTAAAAACCTTGCCTCTTCTCTTACAAGTCTTTGATAACAACGGCAAGAGCTTTTCTGATTAAGAAGTCAGAGTCTAGGGAAGCAAATGTTTGCTACTGTTAAACTTTGATGCTTTTCAACTTTAACTAGTAGTTTCAATTTATACTTTAAAAAAAGTGTTTTAAGATTTCTTTACATTTTACAACCATGTACATAATGTTATTTTTGTTAGTTTGGATGGTATTTTTCTTTGACATTGAAGTTGAACACCTTTATAATCTTATAAGACATGTATGGTTTAGTCAAGATCTAATGAAGAATACAGACATAGCTGTAATAATTAAGATGACATATTACTTCAGGACAGAGGCTATTAGGCAATTGGTCATTAAAAATTAAGTTGAGGTTGCTGGGAAGCTAGCAACTTACAGTACTGGCTTCCAGGATCTAGCTGAAACACAAAGGTCAGAGTCAAATTATCAACATGAAATGATTCTGCCACCTCTAGCTTTATATTCATTTTCTCCATTTGTCCTAAACACGAAGAAATGTGCGTAATGGTGCACAAGATGTGATTGAAAGGTGCAGGATGGGGGTGGAAAACTAACAGAAACATTGCAGAGCAAGTGAGTTAAATAATGGAAAACATAGATTTAGAACCATGTAAATGCAAGTGATACTGAAGGCTGTGGAAGTCCAGGTGATGACATGTGTATGACCTATAGTGTATGTGAAGTCTATTGAAAATGAGTCCTTTGAGTTAAATCCAGTAATAGATGGATAATGAGGAATAATGCATTATATATTTTAGGGGAGCCATTTTCTTACTCAGTTATGATCTTGGTTGGGCTTTGAATGGATTATCCACTGAGATTTCTACCTTATATACTGTCTTAGGGTTTCTATTGCTTTGAAGAGACACCATGATCGTGGCAAGTCTTATAAAGGGAAAACATTTAATTAGGGCTGTCTTATAGTTTCAGAGACTTAGTTCATTATCATCATGGTAGGAAGCATGGAAGCATGTACACAGACATGGTAATGGAGAAGAAGCTGTGAGTTCTACATCTTGCTCAATAGGGAGCAGAAAGAGAACTGGCTTGACCTTCTGAAACCTCAAACCCCACCTCCTCCAACAAATTTACACCTATTGGAATGATGTCCCACCCCTTATGTACCATAGTTATGTGTGGCCTCAGTGTACCATTAGGGATATTATACTATGCTTGTTGCTGTTTTAGATCATATAAGTAATAGCTAGATATGACTCTTGGTTACTTCTCTCCAATGGAAGCTTGCATGGAACCAGAGGTCAGGGATTTGAGAAAGAGATAAGGAAAAGAGCAAGAAGGTGGGAGTCAGACATGGAAAGGGAGAAAATTGTGTGATTATGTATCTTAATTAAAAATATAGATATATTTAAAATATATCATAATAACAGTGAATGGAAAAAAGGATAAAAAGAGAACTGTTCTGGTGTGAAAAACTGCAGGAAGATAAGTTCTACATAAGAAACAAAACTAACAGCCAAACAAAAAAGGCACTTGCAGCAGAAGAAATCCCTCTAGGAGCAGATAAATTGGAACCATTGCAAAGCCTTACCAGTCAATCAGAGAGGGAGCAGGGGACTTAACCCCTACTCTGCCTTTTCCTCCTTGCCTATTCAGTAGTGGGCCTGTTTCTAAGGCACGTATAGGGCACATATTGGTATAGATGACAGGTATAGGACAGTCAACAGAGAGGGAAAACGAGGCAGAGTGATTGATAGAGGACTAGACAAAGAAGTTAGAGAACCTGAGTGATAATGGAGAACTGAGTTAAAGATGGACGGTAGGGAAGATGGCTTGGAGTATGCATTGTCTTAGAACAAAACTCCCTCTTTCTTTCTTAATAAATTGTAATTTAGTTTTTCACACAATGCCCCTACCTATTCACTGGGATTTGACGCTTCTGGAATAACCACTAGAAATACATGCTGTAATATGGGCTTAGAAGCTGTGATATGCTTATTTGCCACCTCTGTTGTTTTGGATATGGTAGACATAGCTAAAGGCAGGGTTACTGTTGCTAGAGAAAAATGCCCTTAATTCCTCAGTGCATCCCAGGGCTCTGCAGAAAACAGAATGCTCTTCTAATCGGACGGAGCCCAAATTTTTGTCCAGCTGTGATTGCTCACATAATCCTTCCCCATGTCAAAGGCTTGGATTTATTTTGCATTGCAATTCCTTTTTTCAAATAATCACTCTGTCTCCATTTAGGCTTTCTTTAATATTCACCAGATTGCTACTTTGTAGAATTTGTGGTTCAAATTCTCAAACACACTTGGACCTGATTGCTTTTACTGAAAGCATTTTATTAATTGAACAGAAAACCCATTTGACTACTTACTTGAGTATCCATAATGATGTAAAAGGTCTTCCGAAGACCCATGTTCTTCTTTAGAATGCTAATGGATCATATGTGCATCTGTAAAGTCACTCAGTATGTAAACATTTGTTTCATGGGAAAAACAGAAGTACCAAGACATATAGGGCAATGCAGCACTGGGATAAGGAATAGATTTAGCATACATTTGAATGTAGCATTGTCTGGGTGGGAATGGGAGTTAGATATGCTGCGATGCAATTTAAAGACGGTTTTGTCCGGTGGGGAGCACCCCCCATCCAAAATGCCACCGACTTGTGAGACTGTGTGTGTATGCACACAGAGATACATGGAAGAACAAATAGTTTTTCTCTTTTGTGATTCTAATTCTCTGCCTGGTAGTTGCTTCTCTCTATTGTATACTGTACCCTGTGACCCACAATCGTACTGTGGGTCCTTTGTACTTGTGAGTGACTACAGTTGTTATTGCTGATATAGTAGGCATAGTATGGGTTTGGAGTTGGGTCTGTTTGAGTACATCCATTAGTATTTAGGTGCATCCTCTTGATAAGTTTACCAAAGTGCTCTGAATTTTTAAACACTCTTTTAGAGAATAAGAAAATATTTCTTTTGGTGGTACTAGTGACTTTTAGGTATCAAACCCAAATCCTTACATATGTTGGTAAGTACACTACCACAGAGTTGTAGTCTCTGTCTTCATTTTACTTTTGTTTGTTTCTTTCTTTCTTTTCAAAGAGGTTCTCATGAAGTTGCTCAAGCTGCCTTTTAAGAAACTCTGTAGCTTGACAGGCTTTGGCCTTCTAATCCTCCTCCCTCAGTCTCCTGAGTAGTTGTTGTTATAAACCTGTGTGGGCAGACTTGGCTCAGAAAATAAGTTTAATATCATCTTTATATTGAGTCCTTTTGGACTGCAGCAGGCCCTACAGTATTAAAATAACCCCTGTTTCTTTCTAAGGCCTCATGAAAATGAAAAAGATAATGTTTGCAAAGAACTGCATATAGAATATGATATGTGGAAGACAGTAAGAAAGGGTGCCTATTACTTTCCTCATTCAGAATGAGTACATTTGATATTTTATGTTGAAGAGAGAGATGCCACAGTTAGGTCTCAGCACATCTAGCAGCGACTAGTAACGGTTTGCAAAGTTTTGGCAGCTAGAAGAAGCAAATAAGTTACATTTTGTGAATCTGAATAATGAAATCATTTGAGAGGCAGTTGAAGGTTAAGAGGCTGGAGGGGGTGGGAATGTTATTCTATCTGAACGTGTTCACCTCATCATGCACATTTTAGGATAATAGGAGGTTGTAGTCTCCTGAATAGAGGATTTCATGCCCGAGTTCTACCACTTGCTTGCAGAGAATGGTCTGCTATTATGAAGTGGCCCCCCTCTGCCATCTGACCCTCTCTGAGAGCTCTGAGGACAGAATATTCAAATTTGATTTGATTTCTCAGGTTGAGCCAGCTTGGCCAAGGCCGAAAGGTTGCTGTAACATGCTGAAGTGTAGATTTTTAACACACTCCAGCCCTTCTGAAATAGTTGACCAGCACTAACGTGTTCAACCCCCCAAGTCACACTTCTTGTCATTCTTGAAACAGGAAATGGCTCTCTGCAAATATTTAGCAATGCTGTGGAAACTCTGAAGCTCACATCCATGGCAACCCTAGGGATTGCAGGCTGTAAAAGGCACTGAGCCTTCCTCCACAGAATTATTTAATTCCTAAATATTTGTCATAAGTTACATAGAAGAGGTAACCTTCTGTGGTCCGTTGTGAGAAGGCCTTGCTTGACATCTGACCCTACAGTCCTATAAAATGCACCAGACATCCTCTTTCTCCTTAAACTGCATCTGCTGGGCAAGATTTCCATAAAGCAGCAATTCATGGACGGGTTCCCCCCTTGCTACAAGTGTCAACTTCCCCTTGTTTAAGCTAGTTGTTGGCAGAGTGAGCCTGGCCTCCACTGTGAACTTTGCCTTGTTGCGTCGTTTACAGAAATAGACTTTACAAGCAATCATGGTGTGTATCGAAGCTCAATATTTATGTAAAGATGACATGGACTAGGATGGAGAGGGTGGAAAGTCTCATTCTAAAGACATTGATCACATATAATCAATGTTCTCGAATAGACCTTGAAACTTTATAGCTATCAACATGAGCTTGAATTAATAAGTATGTAGAGGTGTTTTTGTATATACATGTGTACACTAAGGAAAGCTGTTTGTTTTGCAGGCAAAACAGTGTTTTGAATTTGCACTCCCCCTTGATTTCACTCTTCACTCTAAGTACATGGATGGATTACTTAGAGTAACATTTTTTTCTACTTTAAAAAGGTTATTTCTCAGAGTCCTCTTTTCTTCTTAAAAAACACATTTATTATTTGTTTGTCTGTGTGCGAGGTGTAAGGTGTGTGTGTGTGTGTGTGTGTGTGTGTGTGTCCACCATGTACCAGTACATGGAGGACAGAGGACAATTTGTGAGAATACATTCTCTCTTTTGACCCCAGGGTTTAAACTTAGACCCTCAAGTTTGGCATCAAGTGCCTTTGCCTGCTGAGCCATCTCCCCAGCCCGCCTTGTTTTCTGCTGGGTCATTGAGAAGACAGCCTTTAGAGTTATCGATTAAGTCGACACATATAGAGAGAGAAGTGATCACAGCCAATATTAGGAATTCATTTCTATGAGCAAAGCAGTTATTTCTGCTTTGTAGTTATAGAGTTTGAAACCATGTGAGATATTTTTAGAGTGGTGGTGAAGCAGGAAGTGCACTCACTCATGTTTGGATGCAAGCATGTTTGGATTTGCATGGATGTGTTCTGTAGGAGCAAGTGCATAAAGTGACTGAACCACCAGTCTGGAACCTAGAGGATTATCAATATTTTATTAGATGATCAAAGCATGAAAGACACTGCAGGAAGCCCAGGTGGGAAGAGTTCTTAGGAGGTAATTCCACCAAACAATATTATACCTGTCTGATACTTCAAAGAAACTCAGTCAAGGAAAGGGTTGCCACATTCATTCACAGGTTTCATAATGTGGACGTTCACTGTGTACATGCTGAGAGTTTTGGTGAAGGGAGAATAGAGTTGCTAAACCCAGAAAGAAGGTTGGTGTGTTCTTATGGTGTGTTCTTATATTCTAATCAATTTTTCTTCAGAAAAGACCACACTAATCAATATGTGGTCAAGTGAGTATATCTGGAAATTAAAAAGCTTAAGAAAGTATAGAAGCCTCATTGAAAAAATAGCCCGCTTCTACCACAAGAATCACTTGTTTGTGGACTGAAACTTAGCAGAGAAAGGGAACATAGAGATGGATCTCTCCATTATTCTTCCTTCACAGAAAAGTGGCATAGAATCTATTCAGAGGCCCTTATAGATGAGGTGGTATAAGATTTCTCACCTTGGGGAGGCAGCAGTACAACTTTTATGCATTCTTCAAAGCACAAGGACCTGAAAGACTGACTATTATCTTTTCTTGAAGTGTCCACTGTCCATGGGACAGAGTTCATTGTGAAGGACCTGCGGTGAGTTGCAGAGTACAGAGCTCAGAATTGAGAAAGCACAGGACTGTATCAAACTTCTCCAGACTCACCAGGGGATCCTCCCTACATCCATATCTTGGTCGGGCTGGTGCTTTGGGAGAGGGCCCTGGGTATGCCGGCATGTCTGCATTGCTTCACTAAATGATTAAAGGAAAATAAACACCTCTCAGGTGGAGGTCTGCCTCTTACATGGGACTAGACTTCATATCCTGCTTATTTCTCAGTGGGGGTCTCAGAGGTGGTCAATGGCCTTGCTTTTGGATTAGGTTTTCATGCTGTAAGAGCTGCCATTTGCATCTTCTATAACTAGTCAACTGATAATGTTTAGTAAGTAAGGATTAAGTAAGCACATTTAATAGTAAATGGATGTATGGAGGGGGGACTCAGTTCACATCTCTGTCCTGAGTTTCAAAATTATTTTATTAAGTGACTTTATTTATTTGTATATATAGTAGATGAAAAGACCCTCATTTACTAATTCTCTGTGTTGCAGTTTCAGAAATTCTTTAGCAAAAGATTAAAAGTATTAACTTTGGGTTTAGAAAAATTATGCTTATAGTAGCTATTTCAATTATAGTCAGATCATGAATATATAAACAAACCTGGTAAACACAATGTTTCTGAGATGTTTATTTAATAAAGTGAATTCTCAAAATACATGTGAAAGAGTAATTTTCCATAAATCTTCAAGTTTGACAATATCATCATAGCACATGCCAATTATGACAGTCAACAAAAATAAATAGTAAATACATGATGTGTGTAGATATTTGTGTGTATGTGTGTTTGTTTTAGAGTTCACAAAAAAGAACTTATCAATAAATTAATAAAGCTCAAACTTCAAGTAAACTGTGAGCATCCACCATCCTTTTTAATTATTTTTTTCTATGGGATGGATGTCTGTGCTCTGTCTAAATTCATATATAAACTCCAATGTACTTGGAAGTGAGGCCTATGGGAGGTAATTAGGACATAATGAAATCCTCACAAATGGGGTTAGTGGCCTAGTAAGAAGAGACACACAATGGATGATGTCTGTCAGCTGTGCGAAGGTAGCAGAAGACAAATGTCTAAAAGCCAGGAGGGTGCGACAGACACCGACCTGATGGCACCTTGATCTTGGATGTTCCTGAATTCTGGAGATGTCTTAAATAACGTCTTTAAGACACTTAATACATACTACTAGTAATAGAAAACTGAAAAGACTAATTCAGTCATTAGTGGTGAGGATGGAAGGGTTGCCATGGCTCATGTCTAACTCTGTAAAAGTGACTCAAGACTGTTGTAATGGGTTTGAAATGCATGTTGGAAAATCTTCACTTTGCCATTAACTTTTTTTTTTTTTTACAAACAATTTGGACAAATTCAGCAGTGAGAAGAAATATGTAGACTGTGTTGTGATCATAAAAAGAGAAAGAGCTATAAGAATATATTCTGGCAGGGTACGGTCAAAGGAGGTGCCTTGGTGGGCTAATGCAGAGGCATCCCTTCCCCCTGAGGGATGCTGGTATAGTATAGAATAGAGTATATTTAGGGCATGGGGAGGGGAGTTAAGAGGGTAGCAGAGGCAGAGAAAGGCAGAGAGAAGGAGAGAGTAGAGAAGTAGGGGCAGGCCATGACCACGTGGAGGGGGGGAAGGGAATGGGGAGAGAGGGGGAACAAAGGGACAAGAGGCAAGGGAGAGAAGTAGGAGTAAGAGATGGAGGAGGGGGCAAGCAGCCCCTTTTATAGGGCCAGGCCTGTAACCATGGGGAGGAGCATACCTGGCTACTGCCAGGAGGTGGAGTTTATACAGAACACTAACAGACAGTGTTTCTGGTTTTTGGATAATGCGTAAATAGCCAGGTATAGAATTCTGGTAAATGTATGGATGAGGAAGGACAGAAAAGGAGCAACATCAGTTCAGATAATGGAGAAAGGTGATCCTTTAAAAAATATGGCAGAAAAGAGACAGCTTGTCTGACCTGTGAACATCTCTCTGCTGTTTCATGAGTGGCACTTGCAGGCAATAAAGTTGGATATGTAACTGAGAAGATTTCTAGTGAGTGTCAAAGGAGCTATTTGGTTCTTCCCAACTGCTAGCAATAAAACGTGAGAAGAGATAGCTGAATTTGGGGTAAAGGTGTTAAGTGAAAAAGGATTTAAATTTGCAGGCCTAAAAAAATTTCAAGCCTTTTTGAATTATAAACAAGAAGATCATGTTTGGAAGTAGAGTCTAGTAATGTGAGAGTAGAGGTGGACGATTGGTGTGGATTTGAAGCAGGTACCTAGTCAGCCACTGCGATAGAAGCATTGCCATCTAAACAGAAGAGGGCTAAAATAGATGGTACAGAACTTAGGAAGATGGTTCTTAGGTTTCATAAGAAAGAACTCTAGATCTATGTGGTTGTGAATGGCAGTATCCTTCAAGATAGAAGAATGGTAATTCCAGAAGGTTATTTGGAGTTCACCAAAATTGTTTTTAAAACAAGGAATATGAACATGGTGGAGCATGTGTCCTTATTACATGTTGCAGTATTTTTTGGGTATATGCCCAGGAGTGGTATAGCTGGGTCCTCCAGTAGTACTATGTCCAATTTCCAGAGGAACCGCCAAACTGATTTCCAGAGTGGTTGTACCAGTTTGCAATCCCACCAGCAATGAAGTAATGTTCCTCTTTCTCCACAACCTCTCCAGCATCTGCTGTCACCTGAGCATTTTATCCTAGCCATTCTGACTGGTGTGAGGTGGAATCTCAGGGTTGTTTTGATTTGCATTTCCCTGATGACTAAGGATGTTGAACATTTCTTTAGGTGCTTCTCAGCCATTCAGTGTTCCTCAATTGAGAATTCTTTGTCTAGCTCTGTACCCCATTTTTAATAGGGTTATTTGGTTCTCTGGAGTCTGCAACATGTAATAAGGACAAAGGCTCCACCATGTTCATAGCAGCCTTATTTATAATAGCCAGAATCTGGAAACAACCCAGATGTCCCTCAACAGAGGAGTGGATACAGAAATTGTGGTACATCTACACAATGGAGTACTACTCAGCTATTAAAAACAGTAAATTTAAGAAATTCTTAGGGAAATGGATGGATCTGGAGAATATCATCCTGAGTGAGGTAACCCAATCACAAAAGAACAAATACGGTATGCACTCTCTGATAAGTGGTTATTAGCCCAGAAGTTTGGAACACAGGAAGAACAACCCACAAACCACAAGGAACTCAAGAAGAAGGAAGACCAAAAGGTGGACAGCGCATTCCTTCTTAAAAGGGGGAACCAAATACCCATGGAAGGAATGGCAGAGATTAACTATGGAGCAGAGACTGAAGGAAGGGCAAGCCAGCCTAAATATAGCTATCTCCTGAGAGGCTCTGACAGTACCTGACTAATACAGATGTAGAGGCTCACAGACATCTATTGATCAGAGTACAGGGTCCCCAGTGAAGGAGTTAGAGAAAGGACCAATGTCACTGAGGGGTTTGTAGCCCCTTAGGACGAACAACAATATGAACTAACTAGTACCCTCAGAGCTCCCAGGCTCTCAACCACCAACCAAGGACTGCACATGGAGAGAGGGGTCTGATTGTTCTGGCAGCTTGTGTATAGTAGAGGATTGCAATTTGATCATCAATAGGAGGAGAGAAGCTGGGCCCTGTGAAAGTTCTGTGCCCCAGTGTAGGAGAATGCAAGGGCCAATAAGTGGGAGAGGGTGGGGTGGCAGGCATGGGGAAGGGGGAGGCAACAGGGGT
>NW_022196905.1:35367016-35372617 GCF_008632895.1 Mastomys coucha | reverse complement strand
AGGGTGGGGTGGCAGGCATGGGGAAGGGGGAGGCAACAGGGGCTTGTTTTTGTTGTTTTTGTTTGTTTATTTTTTGGAGGGGAAACTAGGAATAGAGAAATTTACATGTAAATAAAGAAAATATCTAATAAAAAAAAGACGAAAAAAAAAAGCAAGTTGGGGAGGAAAGGGTTTATTCAGCTTACTTCTACACTGCTGTTTATCATCAAAGGAAGTCAGGACTGGAACTCAAGCAGGTCAGGAAGCAGGAGCTGATGCAGAGGCCATGGAGAGATGTTCCTTACTGGCTTGCTTCCCCTGGCTTGCTCAGCTTGCTCTCTTACAGAACCCAAGACTTCTAGCACAGGGATGGTACCACCCACAAGGGGCCCTACCCCCTTGATTACTAATTGAGAAAATGTCCCACAGCTGGATCTCATGGAGGCACTTCCCCAACTGAAACTCCCTTCTCTGTGATAACTCCAGCCTGTGTCAAGTTGGCACACAAAACCAGCCAGTACATTAGACAAAGTCATTGAATGCCATGCTTTAGAGCTGATACTGAAGTGAGTTATGTTTTTAGGCATTCTGAATAGAATGAATGCATTTTGCATGTGAAAAGCTCATGGATTGTATATGTTCTTACAAGAAAGAATTGTCTACTATTCCCTTTGCCAATTCTTATAATAAGTTCTAATTCCCTTTGTAATATTTGTGAGACCATTGGTCATTAGCAATGTTATGAAAGTTGACCCCTCATCAGTAGAATTAAGGATCTTGTATAAAAAATGTAAGAGGACATTTTTCTCTCCCATCCATCTGAAGGCAAATCAAGGAAATGTTTGCACACTAGAAAGATGGTACACACTATATACTTAATATGTAGGGACCACCATAGTACATGTGGGCCCCTTCATCTCCGGCACTTTAGTTATGTTAAACCTAGATCAGAATGGTAGTATCCAGAAGAATGTTATTCAGGAAGCTATAGATCACTGAATTATACTTCTTAGACACACCTGATAAAGTGTAGACAGGGCCACAGCTGCAGTGAGTTCATGAGTCCAATAGCTATTTCACAGAAGACACTACGTACGTGATGTACACCTCCCCATCATCTGGCTTTATTACATCTTCCCTGACTTCTGAAACATTCCATAAACATTGGAATTAAGTATTCTATTTAGGAATGGGCTCCCTGGTCGCACTTGCTCTCAGCACCTTGGTCATCTAAGGGTTTCTGCACTATCCACTGGCTGCTTCCAGAAGAAGTTCTCAGATATGGGCTGAGGAAATTTTTTTTTTGTCTACCTAGAGTTTGTATAGATTTTGAGCACATAATACAGTTCCCATACCTCAGTTATCTGGCTTCTATTCTGCTTCATATTGGATGTTTCCTAGAAAACATTATAAAGGTGTGGCCTTAGTTTAATTCTTGTACTGCTGGATGTAGTTGCACCCTGATGGAAAATATAAATACATGACTATTAAACACCTTAGGGCTATTTACATTTTCCTAATACAGAGAGGTACTTGGCATGGACTCTAGTTAAGTGGTTCTCAACCATACTAATGTGGCAACTCCATAGTACAGTTCCTCATTTTGTGGTGATCCCAAACCATAATTTTGTTGATACTTCATAACTAACTTTGCTACTGTTATAAATTGTAGTGAATATTTAACATTCCGAATATCTGATATACAATCCCCAAAGGGGTCAGGAAACACAGGTTGAGAACCATAGCTATAGTTACATATATAAAATGTGTGTTGCTATCATGAGTGACTTAAATGTGGAGCCATATGCACCATATTTGGAAAGCAATGCCGTCAGAATTATAAAAGAATAGAAAAATTATTTAAGTTTGTGAGGACTAATATTGTTACTTAAAAATAAAGAGCATATATTGAGACAAAAATAATCATTCCTACATTTTCACTTTTTCTCTGGAGGGAGCACCATCCCTTCTGTATGCAGCATGGTGACGTACCTTGAAGATCCCACTCATATGCTTTATGTTGAGCCTATACTAAACCATCAGTTACAAAGAATGATTTTCTATTTTAGAAAGGATTTTTAATTTCTTACAACAAAATGTCAAGGAGGAAGTTAATATGGTATTTTGGAATTTTTCACCTACCATACAATTATTCTCTCTCTCTCTCTCTCTCTCTCTCTCTCTCTTTCTCTCTGTGTGTGTGTGTGTGTGTGTGTGTGTGTGCTTTATGAAAAAAATCATATGGTTCATAAGACCAATGTCCAACCATCACATATAAATCTACAATAACCAAACCTATATTAGTGACTTTTCTTATTGCTATTACCAAATGTGAGAGAAGATGAGAACTAGGGAGGGATGGTTCGTATTCACTCACAGTTTTATTTAGGGGACATGGACCTTCATGGCAGAAAAGCAGTTTGAGGCTGCAGCTGCAGGGGTGTGACTACTTTCTCCAGCTAGGTCCTACTTCCCAAAGGTTCTGTTACCTCCCTAAATAGTATCACCAGCAAGGGCCCAATGATTCAAGTTAATGACCCTTTGAGTGATAGCTTACACTCATGATGCTACTGCACTAGGCATTCATATGTTTAGTACTGTCTTTGCCTTTCATTCCTAATGATATAACTCATAAATATTTGATGACTACTTGAACTTGCACAAAAGGCATGCATATAGCCAACATGGGTGGGGGGTATTCTTTTGTGTTCCAGTATTAAGTAATGTTTTGAGCTGTACTTCAGGAATTTATCACTACTATTGACAGAGATTTGCTGAACAACTACTGTGCATCAGAGATAAATCACAAAGGGAATGCTGTGGACCTATCAACCTCAAAACAGAACTCAATGACTGTGACCAGAACACAGCAAAGAAAACCAAGTTAATATAATGTGTTTTCTCTTTGAGCAATTAGTAGTAACTTTAATTGGTAAAGCTTGAACACATGAGTGGTTGGGCTGTCAGCAATAAACTTGTTTTTAAAAAATTTTAATGCTGACTATCATTTTGAAACTCAGGGCTAACTTTAAAAAGATGTAGAGAACACAAGACAGTATGAGATGAGAGTAAGAAGGGATCCAGCCTGGATGTGTGAACACTACTCGAATCAATCAAGTAGGATCCAGCCTGACTATGTGGACACTACTCAAATCAACCAAATAACCACATATTAGGTATATATGAGCTCTTTCTGTGAGCTTCCCCCTTCTCTATGTCATGGTGACTCAATAATCCATGCTAATAGCATCCTGCGGGTGCTGACAGGCACCCACCTTTGTTATATGATGTTACAATTAGCCTACCAGTGTCATCTTGGGATCCCATTCCTCCCAGTGTTACAAGGCAAAAAATGAGCTGGCTTGTTATTCGCTTGTTAGCTGAATGGAGACCTGCTCAGACATGGGAGATGTCACCTAGCAAATGGTTCCTGTGTCTTTAAGCACTGAGCATAAACAGGTCCTCCAGACAGGTCTCTTCTTGTGAAGCTGAGTGCAATGTAAGCTAAGCTTTCCAATACTTGACTTGGAGCAAGGCTCTTTTTCCTGTGCACATTCATTTTATTTTATGGCTGTGTAAAAGCTACTCCGTGGCAGTGGCTGCAGCAAGAAAATCAACAACAACACTATAGAACAACCCACAACCCAAACAACCAGAAGGGTAAACAGCAGGCAGAATATGAAGGGAGATCTTCCAATGGACTCCACAAGAAATGACCATGTCACTGGTGAGAATAATTGGTTCTGACAGAGAGGAAAGTAGTAATTGGAATGAAACTTGTTTGAATAACAGCTTAAATGTTTCTTTCCTTGCCTTCCAGGCTACATGTGCTGTAAAGCTGGGTTTCTTTCTCCTGGCTAGTTCACAGAGGATATTTTGTATCCAGGGAGCTTAGAAAAGGGGCTTAGAAAAGGAAAACCTTTTGAATTTGCCTGTTTGGGATTCCTGTTAGATTTGGATTCCAAGTTCACATAGACAATTTACTTGATACTCAATCTCAAATCTTTTAATTCTATAACCATCTCTTACAGAGTATTTTTAACATATAGTAGCAAGATAGAACCCAGGCAGGAAGCATTTGTCTACTTGATTATTCATTTTAAAAAAAATCAGGAAAAGAGAAACAAATGAACAAAACAAACAGGCAAACAAATCTACCCCCAACTGATGCTAAAGCATTTCTACAATTTTCATTTCACCAAGTTTTAATTATGGTGAGGTCCTTTTCCAAAGAAATAGCCCCCACACACGCACAGAGGGAGAGAGAGAGACAGAGAGAGATAGAGAGACAGAAACAGAGTCAGACAAAGACCAAAAGACAGAGATACAGAGGTAGACAGAGAGACAGAAAGACAGAGATACAGAAGTAGACATATAGAGAGACAAAGACAGAAGACATAGAGAGATAGAGAGACACAAAGAATGAGAGAGAGAAAGGCAGGCAGGCAGACAGACAGTCAGATTACAGGACTATGGAGCAGGAGGGGTCTTATGACCTCCCATTTGAAAATTGGAGACCCAGGAAATGAGCTATGCAATTAAAAGTCTTGAGCAATCTTGAGAGCCAACAGCAAAGATTCTAGTCTGAGGGTTGATCCCTATGATCTAAGAGAGGTGGGCAGAAGGTCAGCATTCTCACTTAAGCTCAGCAGGCTGGAGGATGACAAATGTAGCTGCCTTGTAGCTTGGTCCATGTCCTTGGTAAATAAGATGACACCTTACATGTAGGGCTGTCAGCCTGACTCAGTTTGCCAATTCAAACACTAATGTTTTCCTCAAGCAAAGTCACTGACAAGTCCAAGAATAATGTCCAACCAGCTGTCTGGACATCTTGCAGCCAAGATAGGTAGACACATGAAATTATCCATTTCACTGGTGAAAATTCTTAATTCGATGGTTAGTGTCAGTGAGAAACACAGCTTTTAACTCAAAGAGAACAAGAAAGCCAAATCTGAGCCAAATTTGACTTACTATGAGCCAGGTTTGGATTCAGTTTGCCTTAGATGATCCACTCCAACATGGGCGATTTTCATGTAGTTTTTATTGTTACAGAACAAAAGAGAGTTATAAATCAAGGCACTTACCAAATGCATTGGTGGAGGTCCGATTAGAGCAAAGCATAAAAAAACTTTGCTCTAGCTCTCATATGTTTTCTGGTAATGCCTTTATCTTTTGAATTGGTAGAAGCTAGTGGTTTGTTGATATTATTTTATGAATTTTTCTTTCCCTCAAAAGATGTTAGATCAGATATAGAAGTAAGCAACAAATGGCCAAAGAGGCTCTAAGGTAGTCTAAGATAATTTGACGGTAGATCACCAACATTCTAATTTTCCACAATCATGATAGTCTTATGAATGAATCAGCCATGTAAAATCTAGTACATGAGTGAGGCTTTTGCCTACAAACTTTATGGGCTAATTTTTCAGTCCTGCCTTGCTGACTGCTACTCCAAATGCTCTATCATGGTACAGTGATACTTATCAAACACTTTAGGTTTTACATGGTCTAGTCACTTCCTATGCATCTGACCAGTTTATTTATTTATTTTTTTCCCCAGGCCTGTGCTAATAAGCTCCATTCATGAGGGCATTCTTTTTTTTTTTCTTTTAGATATTTTCTTTA
>NW_022196905.1:35357410-35367006 GCF_008632895.1 Mastomys coucha | reverse complement strand
GGTTCTGTGCCCCAGTGTAGGGGAATGCCACGGAGAGAAAGTGGGAGAGGGCGGGGTAGCAGGCATGGGGAGGGGGGAGGCAACAGGGGTTTGTTTTTGTTTGTTTTTTTGTTTTTTGGAGGGGAAACTGGGAATGGAGAAATTCGCATGTAAATAAAGAAAATATCTAAAATTAAAAAAAAAATGAAAAAAAAAAAGAACTCAGGTGACAGCAGATGCTGGAGAGGTTGTGGAGAAAGAGGAACATTACTTCATTGCTGGTGGGATTGCAAACTGATACAACCACTCTGGAAATCAATTTGGCGGTTCTTCCGGAAATTGTACATAGTATTACCGGAGGACCTGGCTATACCACATGAGGGCATTCTTAAATTTCCTAAGTCAGTTTTAACCTTAGAATCCTCACCCTTCTTGCTTCTTTTGTTTGAATGCTTTGTCTGTGCCATCCTTACATGCCTGAATCCTTTTCAGCATTTCTGTTCAACTGTCCTCACCAAACGGGTTCTGTGATGTAGCATTTGACCACTCTTACATTATCTTTTCCATCATCTGTCTGCTTCCTTTTCTCTATGATCATTAGCAAGGTCAGTGGACTCTAGGGCATCCATAGACCTTCATCCATCTTGCTGCAAGTCAGAGGTACAGTGACCCCAAGCTCTGCCTGTGCTGATGGCTGGGTGATCAAGGTCTCATGTTTGCTCTAAGCTGCAGAAATAGGTGTCTGAACTCTATAAAGCTCTTCAACGAGGAACCAGGCCTTAGGAATCAAGTCATTAATACTCATTTTCTCTTGACTTGCACATGTAATAATTAACTCTTACATGTTTTTCCAAAGTACTCTTGAAGGGAACACCTACTTCAGTATTAATTTCTAGCAGATCATACTAGTCAGCTGATTTTGCTTAAGAAGGGAGGATTATGTTTCTTTTTGCTACTTTTAAGGGTCATACGATGAGCAGCTAATAGATGCTTGATTTGTAACTGTTGACAATTCATGAGTGGACTAATTGGTAACTGAAGTCCATCTTCAGTTTTGATTCACAAAACAGTTTGTTATAGATAATGTTTGCAGGGCAATGGTGGCACACACCTTCAATCCCAGCACTTGGGAGGCAGAGGCAAGTGGATGTCTGAGTTTGAGGCCAGCCTGGTCTACAGAGTGAGTTCCAGGACAGCCAGGGCTATACAAAGAAACCCTGTCTTGAAAAAACAAACAAACAAACAAACAAAAAAGATAATGCTTTAGGGAAAACAACAATATACAGAGTTACCCTCTGGTTCTACCAGAAAATAAATCTCTGAGGTCTGGCTGTAAGTACTAGAAACCACAGAGCCACCAGTATTTTCCTGATAATTGATAGTACATTCATCTTCACTATACTTGGAACTGGTTCCTTTATACCTGGTACTACAAGATGTGGGAATGGTGTTTGAGTTTGTGTTGCAATCATCAAGTAAAGTAGCAATCTAGAATGCTCAAGGTAGATTGGTACTGGCTTGGGATTAGGAGAAATGTTTTACCAACACATTGGTTTAAGCAAAATCATTTATGACGTATCCAAGACATCCCAGCCAACAGAAGTGATCTTACCGGGGATGGTGAGTGATTTCAACACTAAATGACATCACATTTTGGCATATCATGGTGATGTCAAAAGACCATCATTCTTGCCTTTTAAAATATCCTTGTAAGAAATAATGCAGGATGACGGAAACAATCATTCTGCATGCATGTGGATCTGAAAGCAGAAGGGTCAGAACCTTTTTTTGACAATTTTATGTGTTCCTTAGAAGTTAGTTCAAGTTCAGTTTTGAGGGGTTAGTTCAGGTCTGGTCCAGTTCATCTGCTGGGAGGCACAACATTTTGAAACCTAAATGAGAAGAAAATGAGCTTGATTTGGATAGCTTAAAATGCCAGGTATTTCATATTTATTAAATCACTGTGTTTTCATAACTACGCTGTAATTTCAGTACTATTATCCACATTTTGCAGAAGTAAATAAGATGAAAGGGCCTTCTGTCATCGTACTACAGAGTGGCAGAGTCAAGATTTGAATGTATGCTTTTGTTCTTTGATCCATGACATCTTGCCTAGGTGATTCGTCTTACCTTTCACTGGTCAAAAGACAATGGAAATTAAGGGCAGACAAATGTCTTCTGATTTCCTCATGGAGAGCCAGTTTGGAAGGAAGGGTTCAGTTCCTGTTAGCAAATATTTACATATGGACTTTCCAAGTTCTAAATTAGGAGATAAGAACATGCAATTTAGAAAGAAAAAAAACCTGAAAATTGTGTCTTACTTGGGTTGAAGTGTCAATACAACATTTTCTGAATGCATAGGGAAAATAATAATGGACTTTTTAGTGGCTAAGCACATGAGGTCATTTATGCAATTTTTGTATATTATGATGTAATATTACACCTACTTTCTGTGAAATTGATAAGGGTTATTAATGAAGTAAGGAGTAAGAAGCTTAAGCAGCAGAGTTTCTCACAATTTCAGAGGTCAGGAGTACAAGGTCAAAGTGAAAAACAGCTTAGTTCCCTTGGAAAGTTATAAGAGAATCACCGGCTTCAGATCTCTCTCCATGGGTGGTGGGTAAGCATCTTCCTCCTGCACTTTTACCCCGTTTCTCTTGTCTGTAGCTGTACCCACTTTTCCTCTTATTAGGGTGTCATTCTTACAGGATTGGAACCTGTTGGTGATCTTTATCCAAACAGAGACCATCACTGAAAAGTTCTCAAGCCAATGATGCTGAGGACCAGCCTCAGTCGGTTTTCCAAAATGGGATGATTGGATTGACATGAAAACAGTGTCTCAGGCACCGATGGAGGTGCAAGCTGACAGGTGAGTCATTGCTGTTCATAAGCTAAACTTGGGGACAGCTTGCAGCATCTTTCCCTCTCTCTGTCTCTGTCTCTGTCTTTCTCTGTCTCTCTCTGTCTCTCTGTCTTTCTGTCTCTCTCTCTCTCTCTCTCTCTCTCTCTCTCTCTCTCTCTCTCTCTCAGAGAGAGAGTCTTTTATTGGTTACACACTTCCTTGTTGTACAATAATACATAATCAAAGCATTTTTATTATTTTTCTCATGCATGACAGTTTTGTCTATGGAGCATCGTTAACCTGAATATTGCAACTCTGACTTTCTAGTATACAAAGGGTGTTACTATTTCTTGTATGCTTATCTATTTTGCCTTTGTCTATACCTTAACTGTTTTCAAATATAATTCTGATAAAAATTTCTGGGAAAGGGATTGAGGGCATTACTAGAGAAGTAAATGGCTCTGATGTCTATAGGAACAAACTACTTTGGTCCTAAACATTCGAGTAGTCAACCCAGGCATATTAGGACAAGGGGTTCTAGATGTGGAGCCTGCCTTAATTGTTGTCCAGGAAATTTGAGCCAATTCATGATGATTACATTGTACCAGGAAATATTTGAAGTAGGAAAAAAATTTTTTTAAAGAAACCTGAAGTTTTAGTAGTTAAGATAATTGAAGTCCCCAAGAAAAAGGAACATGGGGCCTAGATAACTAGTGACAGGGATGTCCATAAAAAATACAAGAGACAAGATAGAGAAAGAAATAGCTGGGTTTACTGAATTAGTGAGTCATGGTGAAAGCCCCCACTAAAGGGGATCTCTTATAATAGAAAGTATAATAAAAAGATAAAGGATGGGTAGAATTGTGTGGACCCCACAAGGCAGCCTACAGATTAGTGAACTGACCTTCCTGGAAAGATTGGAACATACTGATTTGACTGCCTAGCTTTGCCTACCTAAGGAAGCTAGGGCACAAGTTCTAAGAGATAAAGGTCACGCTTGTAAAAGAGCCTTGGGGGAAGCTGCAAGAGGAATTAATATTGCATATGAAAATGAGTTTGAAAAATATTATAGCTATAGATACTAGAATGAGCTCAATAAATTGGAGGAAGAGATTCTACAAATTTAGACAAGCTAAAATTACTAACATTACCTTGACCAGGTTAGCACGTTTTTGTTCCCTGATAATGATATAAGCAAAAGTTTATGCCCAGATGACCTGTGATGTGGAGGTTTTGTTGAGAGTTAAAAGTTAATGTAAAACTTGGTTTTGTAGATACTGAACTGTGACTTTGTGTGTGTGCATTGTGCTTTTTAGTAACATAGTTACATGGGTTTTCAGGAAAAATAATGGGCTTGTGAAAAATAATGAAAAGGTTTTTGATTATGTATTATAGTATAACAAGAAAGTATATAACCAATAAATGACTGAGATGAACTCAGAGAGAGAGACAGAGTGAGGTGCAATGGCATAATTTATTTATAGTATTCAACTAATTTATAAATAATCCTTTTGAGAATACATAGAAATGGATGGACATGATCAATATACATTGTATAAACAAGTCTTCAAAGACAAAGAAAATATTATAAAGAATTACCTTTATTAACAGAAAAAAACAGAGTAATCTGTTAGAAAGGAAATCTGATAAAAGGAAAAATAAAAAGCTTATCCAATTTATATGTTGTAAATATTTTCTTTGATGTATTCCAAGAATACTCTTAAACGTATCTTATGTTTAAGAAATTTTGGTGAGTTAAATAATATCCATCAACATGTTTAACCTGGGGGATTGTTTGTACTTCAGCAAAGATAAAGTGAAATGTATACAATTTTGTGGTTCAAACCCTACGTGAATCTGCAATTTATGAGGACCAACAATATACAAGTGATTGGCCTTTATATTCTAAAATGAATAAGAAGATAATTAAATGGGAGTGCCTGTGGGTTGTCATCAGTATTCCCAGTACTTATACCTACTCCAATAATACAGTTTAATCAGTTGTGAATAAGCTTATCAAAATATATCTGTAAGTACCCGTCTTTAACATGTGGGCACTGGCAAGGGTGTGTGAAGGAATTCAAGATGAACCAAATGCAGCCACTAAGCCCAAGTCATTACCCCATAGACACCTCACTCCTAATTCTTCAACTGTGTTTCCTTTCCCTTTCAACTCTATCAATTATCCTATGTTTCTGAATAATTTATGGTGCTCAAAAGGGAGCCTAGGTCTGGGGAGTGAGCCAGCACTGGGCAGAGACAGATATGTTGCCGTGAAAACTCAGACTTCTTACAAAGTAATATCTTAATTATTTTTATGGAGGCAGACAGCCAACATTTCCCCCTCAATGTCCTTCTTGTGAACTTGCAATTTCAGAGTGTAGATGTTGATTCAGATGCTATGGATAATTGCTGTATTTGGAAGAAAGTAATCAAGTCAGAAAACAGGCTCAAAAGCTTCGAGTAAGCTGACAAACAGAACTAGTAGAATGCAGATTATGAAAATGACAGTTATGCATGTTAGTGAGTTTGCTCAAAACTTTGGAGCCTGTTTTCTGTTTTGTAAGATAACAAATAGCAGCATGAAAGCTAAAATTGTATTTCTTTTTTTTATTTTTTATTAGATATTTTCTATATTTACATTTCAAATGTTATCCCCTTTCCTCATTTCTTCTCTGAAAACTCCCTGTCCTATCCCCCCTCCTTCTACTCACTAACCCACCCGTTCCTGCTTCCCTGTCCTGGCATTCCTCTTCACTGGGGCATCGATCCTTCACAGGACCAAGGGCCTCTCCTCTCACTGATGTCCCACAAGGCTATCCTCTGCTATCTATGCGGCTAGAGTCATTAGCCCCTCCAAGTGTAAACTTTGGTTGGTGGTTTAGTCATTGGGAGCTCTGGGGGGTACTGGTTGGTTCATATTGGTTTTCCTCCCATGGGGCTGCAAACCCCTTCAGCTCCCGGGGTCCTTTCTCTAGCTCCTCCATTGGGGACCCTGTGCTCAGTCCAATGGATGACTGTGAGCATCCACTTCTGTATTTGTCAGGCACTGGCAGAGCCTCTCATGAGACAGTTATATCAGGCTCCTGGCAGCAAGTACTTGTTGGCATCCATAATAGTGTCTGGGTTTGGTAAGTGTATATGGGATGGATCCCCAGGTGGGACAGTCAATGGATAGCCTTTTCTTCAGCTTCTGCTCCACACTTTGTCTCTGTATCTCCTCCCATGGGAAATTTGATCCTGCTTCTAAGAAGGACCACAATATCCACACTTTGATTTTCCTTCTTCTTGAGCTTCATGTGATCTGAGAATTGTATCTTGGGTATTCCAAACTTCTGGGCTAATATCCAGTTATCAGTGAGTGCATGCCATGTGTGTTCTTTTGTGGTTGGGTTAACTCACTCAGGATGATATTTTCTAGTTCTATCCATTTGCCTAAGACTTTCAGAAATTTGTTGTTTTTAATGGCTGAGTAGTACTCCATTGTGTAAATTACCACATTTTCTGTATCCATTCTTCTGTTGAGGGACATGTGAGTACTTTCCAGCTTCTTGCTATTACCAGCAATGGAGGAGTGTTTCTCTTTCTTGACATCCTGATGTCACCTGAGATTTTGATCTTAGCCATTCTGACTGGTATGAGGTGGAATCTCAGGAAAACGGGATCTCATATAATTGCAAAGCTTCTGTGAGGCAAAGGACACTGTCAATAGGACAAAATCACAACCAACAGATTGGGTAAAAGATCTTTACCAACTCTACATCTGATAGAGGACTAATATCCAATATGTAAAAAGCACTCAAGAAGTTAGACTCCAGAGCACCAAATAACCCTATTAAAAATGGGGTACAGTGATAAACAAAGAATTCTCAAATGAGGAATACCTAATGGCTGAGAAGCATCTAAGAACATGTGCAACACCCTTAGTCATCAGGGAAATGCAAATCGAAAGTTGTATTTCATATAATGGTAACTTAGATAGGCCACACCCATGTATCTATATAGTATATAATTATTATGTTACTTATATAATTTTATATATAAAATAATCTTTTGTTTTGTTACATGTGATATGTTAACTGGTATTTTTATAGTGAAGAATACTGCAAAATTAATAATGATAATTGAGAGCTGGGGAGAGTAGGGGAGAGCAGAGGAGATTGCTCAGTAGCTAAGAGTATTTGCTGTGCAAGCATAATTAACCTGTATCAAACATGCAGGGCCCGTTTAAGTGGCCAGGTATGCTCTCATACTCCTGTAACTCAAGCTGAGAGTTGATCATAGTTGGAGCAAAGACAGCTAGGGTCTCTGTGTTTTGCTAGATGTCAGCCTAGCTCCAAGCTCAGCCATTCTTTCTCAAGACAATTAGGTAGACAGTGGTAAAGCAAGACACCAAATGGCTCTCTTTGATGTCAATTCCTGGTACCTGTACATGATCCATACTTACTCATTTATGTACACATTCACATGCATACAAAAGATGGTAATATAATCCAATTTCTAGAGCTGATGTTATAGTTACACAGTGTTGGTGCAAATTCCAAATGCTGTGTTAGCAGGTGACAAGCATGTGATGATTGTTTGTTTCTTATGATCATCCTGACTATTGCCGTTTTCTCAATAAAGCCTAATTCACAACTTAGTTGTAGAGTCCTGTACAGGGTTACCTATTCTGTTTCTCTTAGCAGAAAAAATAGGTTGTCAGATTTGAAATACAAAATACCATCCTGACCTCTGACACATTTCCTAAGTCACCTGCATCCTTCTAACATCATCTTAATCCTGTTTCAGAAATGGCTGTTTTTAATATTTGCCTAAGATTAAATGTTTGCCTCTGCC
Organism: Mastomys coucha; assembly: GCF_008632895.1. Classification (NCBI taxonomy): domain Eukaryota; kingdom Metazoa; phylum Chordata; class Mammalia; order Rodentia; family Muridae; genus Mastomys; species Mastomys coucha. Next base: position 35,359,346 of record NW_022196905.1, on the reverse strand, counting down.
CTCAGGATCAATGATCTTTCTATAATCTTCTATTTCCTTTGGCTTAGTAGCTTCCTCTTCAATTAATCTCTTTACTGTTATATTTCATCTAAACATCAAAAAGAAACCAGGCTGACCCTTCCACACTTTGTTTGAGCAGTTGTTTAGGAAAATATCCTATTCATTCCTTTCTTTTTTAAAAAAACTAGTGCCACTTTCCCTTGAAGCATGACACAATTTATTTAAACTTTATATCATTGTGCAACAAACATTGGATTTTCATGGCTCATTTTCCAAAATGTTCTTCCTTAAGTCTTCATCCCCCTGAACATGCCTTTACTCTTCATATTTGTGTCAACAATATGCTTAAGGCAAACAGCAAACTAGAATATTCTTTAAATTTTCATTTAAAAAATCTATGCAGCTCTATATATTTCATTTCTGAAGTGATTTCAGGTACCTGTTTCAGTATCATCACACATTTTTAGCAACTATATTGGTGGTCTGTGGGTATTGTAACACGTTACCATACACTTGGTGTCTAGAAACCATATACATGGACTCTTGTATTTCTGTGGGTTGAAAGCAAGCAATCCTTGTCAACAGGTGCACATTAAACCACCAGTGGGACCACATGATCTTGAGAGATAATCTGAGAATCTAATTTGTTTCTCCATTGGATGGCTGTGCTTTTCTGGTTTGTGGCTGAATCAAGTGGGGGTGGGGTGGGGTGGGGATCCGTGACCACATTGTCTTTTCCTTTCCTCCATGTGTCATATACCTATCCTGCTTTCCCTCTCAGAAGGATGGTTGTACTTTTACGTGAAATCCACGAGAATTTTCTTGCTCTCAAGAGAATTAAAGGTCATTGGTCAGGCAAGGAGCAACAATGACTTAATTTTAGCATTAGTTTGGAGTTGACAAAAGGGGAATGAAATCCAAGCACGGTGAGTAAATAAACTTGTTTAATACGTCGGCTATTGAGTTATGCAACTTAAGCTAGAAAGGGGCATGAGTCCAGTGTTCTTCCTTAGCTGGTGGTAACTCTGGCTAGGTCTGTAATTTAACTACATTTCTAAAAGTACAGGGTGACATTTAAAGGTTCCCTAAGTTATAGCCAATGTCTTAGGACCATTATTCATACCATTGTATAAGCCAACCCTTTCTTAAAAGACATGGATAGTTTCAAAGTTTACTTGACTTCTATCTTAGTGTCTTTTCTGTTGCTGTGATAAAAATACCCTGACCAAGGCAATTTATGAGGGAAATGGTTTATTTTAACTCACAATGTAGGATATAGTCCATCACTTCAAGAAGATTAAGATACCAGGAACTTGAAACTAATGGTCACATTGTGTCCACAGTCAGAAGAAAATAATGAATGATTTCTTCACTTTCTCCATTTCATATAATCCAGAATCCCCAGTCAGTGACTGTTTCTGCCAATAGTGGGTAAGTATCATCATCTCAATTGATACAGTCAAGACAATCTCTCACAGAACTCAGTGAATAACCTTGCAGGTGTACTTGGGCCTTGACTCCTTGGTTATTCTGTATACTTTAAAGTTAACAATTAACACTTAACATCACTACCATTATTTCTCCATAGTATACTATTAAAAAGAACTTGAGATTAATATATGCATTATATCAACACCTTACCATTGCATTAGCACATTATATGTTGCCATAACTACATAAAATTGCAAGCCACTATTGTAGGTAGTATCTATATACAATCTTACTGAACATTAACAATGACATCCTTGCAATCTTTATACTCATTTTATAAGTCAAAAAAGATTGGTAAATCATAGAACTAATCTACTTATTGATGACTAGGTATACTGTAATGTGGTTTACTGTGGTCAATGAGCTTTGATGTTGTGACCTTTTAGAAATTTGGAATATGTCATCCACGAAGAACATGAAGAAGTCTGAAGTGTCTGAAGTAAAG
>NW_022196905.1:35353493-35357400 GCF_008632895.1 Mastomys coucha | reverse complement strand
CCAAGTGCTGGGATTAAAGGCGTGTGCCACCACCGCCCGGCTCTGAAGTGTCCATCTTAACAATGAGAAACATACTTTTATTCAGCTGCTTTCAACAATGATGAAGCTATCATTCATCCTTGGCACCCCATCATACATGTGGACATGCTCTATTTTTAGCTAAATACAATTGCCATCAGGCTAGGACCATACAATTCTTAAAGGGAGTTAGAAGCTCAATGAAGTCATCATATACAGAGAGCTGTCACAGAAATCTTCTCCATAACTATACCCTATCTATATTCCAAGGTTTACTGAATTGTGTTTAGGGAATATCTGGTTCTGCTTCTACCATTTAATTCCTGTCCACTCACTCACTTTTCCAACTCAGGTTGTACTGAAAAATAGGATACATGGCTTAGACTATGTGCAATGATGAAAAGACTAAACATGCTCATACATTAAGTATGATCATGAGACAGAAAATAATGAAGTTTAAGGGCACAAGAAAGAAACATGAAAGTTTTAGTTTCTGAGTAGTGCCGCGGGCCGGCAGATCTGGGCCTCCCTCAACCCGCGGGAGAAATGGGGGTCCTAGTCAGGTCGACAAGGCGTAGACAAAGAAATGACGGCAGAAACGACACATGAAGTATAAGATCTAAATGTATTTCTTAGAAATGGCATCAGACTTTTACAGTCATTGCAAAAGAGAGATGGTAAATCTGGCACCTCAATAGTTGAGGTACATCTGAGGTTATCTGAAACATACTGGGTCTAAAGCAGCAGCTATCTCCTCTGGACTGGTACTGCATCCCCCGGGCCCAAGTGCTCTGGGCCTGGGGGAATGCGGATTACATGAATCTGAGTCCTAGCCCATCTAAGTTCTAGTGCTAGTCCTTCTGCGAGTCCACGTGCTAGTCCTTCTTGTCCTAGTCCAAGTCCAAGTCCTTATACAAACTGAAAAGCAAGCTTAAGTAGCATACAGCAAGCAGGGCAAATGTCAAGAGTCAGAGGCAGATGGGGGTTACAGCAGGGTATGGTAGCTAGGTGTGAAGCAGGAGGAAGAGGAGTGAAGCCCTCCCTGTTGAGGTATTCTTATGTTAATTCTCTGGTTCTGGGGGGGGGGCAGGCAGTGAGGAGTTCTGACCTCACACTTCTAGCTAATGTCCTTGAGTGAAAGCCCTTCGATTACTCTCTAGTATGTAAGACAATAAACTATTCATTGCCCTAAGGAATGTACTCAATCTCTATTGCTAGCTCTGGGAAGGCAGTATCCTAGAGAGAGATTATACATTATGGGAAGCTAGGTGATAAACCGTGATAGGTTAGAAACATTGTGTCGGCCAGGAGACAATGCCCAATCTTATCTATTTATGAATCATTTCTTGGGGTACCTTTATGCCTAATTATGAGGCTGTGTTGACGATTGGAAAGACAAATCTGGAACACGTCTGAGTTAGGGGATACCAGCGACTAGTCTGAAATCCAGGAGGCACAGAACCCCTTTTGGGGTCTTATTGCCTCTTATCCTTTATCAGGATTTTATCCCCGATATTTTGGATGTGACTGGAGTAGATGAGTGTGAGTAGCAGAGTAGGTGTCACAAAGTTGTAGTGGTTATGATTTTCTCTCTAAATTCACAGAAGATTTGACTATATTAGGACTGGTAGACTTGGAGTAGAAAATATCATTTTACAAGTCAAATGGAAGAATTTTAGTGTTTTGGGAATAAATAATTTCATTTGAGGAGACAACAATCAATAAGTATGAGAGTGTGGGTACAAGCTACATGTGGTTTCAAATTTATTAGGTTATTTTGAACTTAAAATTTTCTTCTCTTTGAAAGTGGATTAGGACAAAGTAGTCACTCTGTCAAAGATATTAGTAATAGAGTAATTATCTGAGAAGAACTGGGGAACAAAATACACCTGGAAGAACTGTAGACAAAGTCAGAAGACAAGTGCTCGGGTAAGAGGTAAAAACAAATGGACTGACAGTAGGCAGAGAAAGGAAAGAGAGTAAAGAGAATCCACCCAGGAGGAAGAAATTCAGCAGACTATGTCAACAGTGGGTCTTGTGGGCTCAGACAGTGTGGGTAGCAGTTCAGCATTCTAAATTAGTCAATCATAAATGCAGACATACTGAGTAGAGTTCTGTGCATATTACAGAAATATTATATTGTCTCACTTTAGCAAAATGTCTTTTGTAAAGGATATTTTGTTTTCACATTCTTTTAAGACTATTGATATTTTTCTCTTCATGTATTTTTTTCACACCATTCATTAATTCAATAACCATAATATTATCCATGAGAGGTGGCAAAGGCCTTTATTTACAGACAGTTAGGAGACTGAGGCAAGAACATCAAGTGTAAGGCTAGTCTGAACTCCTAAGTGAGTTCAAGTATAGTGATTTATTGATACTGTTTTAAAATAAAAAGCAAAAAGAAGGCTGAGGTGTTGGTAAGTGGCAGAGCTATTGTTTAGCATGTACAAGGTTCACAGTCCAGTCAGCACTACAAAAATCAAAACCCATTTCATTATAATTATTTTATCCTATTAAAAATCTAAAAGGAGGTAGCTTATAGGTATAAAATACACATTATGATGAAGCATAAAAAAAACATATTCTAGGAATGAAATTAAAATATACTAAGACACACTTTTAAGAGGTAATCAGATTGAAATAGTTGCTATACTCATGTTATTAAATATTTGAGTTCAACAGATGCAGAAAAAAAAAATAGAAATGGAAAGAAACAGAAGACACTCATGGTATTGCTCCTGGAAAAGGTGAGAATGATAACCACAGAAAAATGAAGAGCCAAGAGTATCCACCCATAAGGTCATAAGACAATATAGATGTCTCAGTCTAGCAGTCAGAATGTGCTATATATGATTAACTTGTTTGCTAAGTAACAGAAAAGTAAAAAGTTCTTGGGGCATAAGAGATGGAGCAGTGGTTAAGAGCAATGGTTGCTCTTTAAGAGGTCCTGGTTTTGATTCACAGCACCCACATGGCTACTCACAACAGTCTGTAATTCCAGCCACAGTGATCCAGAACCCTCTCCTTGCCTCTGTGGGCACAGCATACATGTGGTACATCAACATAAATAAAATTTTACATTCAAAATTAAAATTCAGTGCACGCACAGTATGATGAATCAATACACATACTAATGGTAACATTACAGTTTATTTCCTGTTTGATTTTGAGGGGAATGTCACAGTTATTAGATTAGATTATGATATAGGAACTTGGATTTCTCAAATTGTTTATTAAATGATCTAGGAACACTACCAAGTATATGCCTGACGATAAGTTATTGCTCTTTTACTACACTATGCTCAGAATTTGCTAAAATTCTATAAAGGAAGCTAACATACTATTCATAATTTACAGAATCTATCATCTTATACGTCTTCCTGTAAAAGGAAGTATGTATTAAGGAAACCTAGCAATTTTGGTGTGTGTGTGTGTGTGTGTGTAGTATGTGTGTGTGTGTGTGTGTGTGTTTTCACTCAGAGACATTAAGTTAATGATTGTACATAAGTATTTGTGGGGCTACATGACATTAGCCTATCACTGTTAAATACCTTAACTGTATTATGTTATTTGTTTAATTGCCACATAAGAACCATAAACACAGAAAAGTGAATGGGCCAACGTGAATCCAGTGATTCTGTTGCTCTTTCCTCTGTCTTGCTTGATAGCCCTCAGCTAGGTTATGAGCCATGTCTGGATGTTAGCACATCCACATCTTATTCTTTAGAGGATAAGTAATGACTTGTATAGCAGAACAAAATAATAAAATTCTGTTGACTTTTATTGCCTTTCATTTCTTAGTAGCTAAGGACATAGAAACAAAAGTAAGACACAAGTGCACACACACATGGACATATGCATGCCATCCCAGCACATGAGTACA
>NW_022196905.1:35336067-35351067 GCF_008632895.1 Mastomys coucha | reverse complement strand
AAGCTCCAAAGTAAGCGGACTGTGTAAGCAGAAATGAAATACACAACCCCCTTGTTACCGAGCAGCAAAGCATTCTCCGCTTGTGGTTTTCTTCAAATGAGGCTGCTTGGAATATGTGTTTGAAAACACTGAGGCTCTTTATTAATCAAGCTCTTCACTGGGCCTGCCAGCATAACGTTTCATTGATGTCAAAACTCCCTTAAAAATGGTTTTGGAGCCACTTCTTGTACACAGACTTCAACAGAAGAAATATTTTTGGAATTGTAAATAGAATAATTGAGGCAAATATTTGCCCATTTGGAAAGCTCCTGTAATGGCTTTAATGTTCAGCTGAATTTTAAATATGCAGATCTAGGTTTGGGTGGTAAACTCAGGGAGGTGAGGGGAGCACCCCAGATCTGGACTTCTGCCATAGAGATAACTCTCAAAGTGAATTGACCATGGAAAGTCATTTTGAAAAGATAGATTAGTTCTTTGGAAGGAGCAAGCAGTGATTAGTGGGATTAACCAATTCAAAGGAAGGAGATACCAGTTGGAAGGGGCTCTCTAAGAATAAACCAAAAAGGAGAGTCTCGGGGAAAAAGAGAGTCTAGACACCCTGAGTGAAGAATACACAGGCCGGCTCCTCAATCTGCAAGGATTTAGGAGTCTGTCTTAATTACTTAGATGGTTATATCAGAGTGATATCACAGAAGCTAAAACATCTAAATTTTATAGCAAATAGCTCAATGCTGGTCCCACATAGTATATTCTATACTTAGAAATTTAGTTGTTCGTATACATCTTCCTGTAAAAGGAGGTATGTATTAAGGAGACCTAGCAATTCTGGTGGTGTGTGTGTGTGTGTGTGTGTGTGTGTGTGTGTGTGTGTGTGTGTGCGTGCGTGCATGAGTGTTTGTAGGGCTACATGATATTAGCCTATCACTGTTAAATACCTTAACTGTATTATGTTATTTGTTTAATTGACACATAAGAACCATAAGTACAGAAAAGTAAATGGGTCAAGAAGCAAAGATCAAAACAAAACACAAACTGCAACAAATGCATTCTCCATAGAAGCAAAATGAAAGAGATAGAGGAAGGAGGTTCTTAGTCCTTATAGCATTCCTTCTATGAGCCTCAGTGACTATTGAGGTTCTGATACATTTTCTTCCTTTGTTTTCCCTATAATGTGTCTGTGATTTTCCCACTAGTAGCAATAACTACACTTTCTTCCACAAAGCAGAGCTACTTCAAGCTGGTTTTTATTTATGGAAACCTCTGATTGCCTTTTTTTGACATCGGAGAAACCAAAGGAAAGGATAACCAATGGGAGGACTCTTCCCTAAGAGAAATATTTCTTATACTCTCAAATTCATCTAGTTGCCCAAGTTCTTTGTGTATGTTTGAGCTCCCTGCCCATCATTCCTTCTTGGCATGTCTATTGGTGTCATTACTGTCTAGGTCTTATTTAGGCAGTCATGTTGATGGTACTCTACAGATGGACACTCTCTGACATTTCTATAAAAATGTGATGTATATATGCTGTAGAACAGTGTTTAACTGTGAACAACATGAAATTGTGAAATTTTCAGGTAAATAGATGGAAGTAGAAAAGATCATCTTGAGTGAGCAATCTCAACAAATGTCCCACGTTCCCACTTACCCATGGCTCCTAGTTCCAACTTTTTAAATATGAGTGTGTCTATCACCCAAATAACTGCAGAAAACAGGAAACCAAAGGCATAAAAGGAAACCAAGGTTTGAGGTCAGATAGAAAGTGTAGAGAGGGGAATATCAAAGTATAAGTGATTTTTAAGGAGAAAATGTTAAAATAAGGGCTTTAATTAGAGAGGAGGAGGGAGACAAATATAGAAGACTGTGAGTAAAATAACTGGAAGTGTGAATGAAAAAATCACAAGGCATCATATTATTATGTATGTGAATATATAGTTTAAATGGAAGTTTACCAACTGAACTAGCAATCCTCTTCCCCAAGATCCATAGAATATCTAACAAAAACCCCAACACTAAGTATGAGACATAGTCTGTTGAGTTGTTTGTTAGGGTTATACAAGAGACTCTTAAAACATTATAAGCTATTGCTGTTGCCTTTGGTTGTCTTCTAGAAGTGGAAGGCAAGTCCTTATTGTAGAAGTCCTTATGCACTTTGTACAGAGTCTGGAGGAGCAGAGTTGGATCTGCAGTAAAAGCATCCTTCCCGAGGACTAACCTTCAGGGTACCAGAAGGAGCTATGCAAGCTTCCAAGAGCAAGAAACACACAGGAGTCCTCTTAACCTATCACACCTAGGAATGACAGCAAAGAGTATGACAGGATAACTCTAAGGATGCAAAGGTAATACAAATATCTTGGGTGTAACCAATAACACAATAATTGAATGTAAGGCCTACTCCACAAGCAAGAAATCATGCCTGTAATGAAAACCTAGCCACATACCCAGTGCTAGTGAAGTCATGGATCTTGGTGGTGAACCTACAACCACCACTTTACTAAACCAGCATGCATAATCCCTAACTACATTATAAATATTTGTGCTTATGCCCACAGATAAGTGTAATCCTTATGCTTCATCAAGGAGACTTCTATTTTCAGCAGATGGTGGTTATTATTGAGAACCGCAACAGATGAAAAAAGTAAGACTCGGGTATTGGGGCTACTGCAAAGTAGCCCATGGTTAAATGTAATTTGAGGCAAACTACCACAACTCTGAGGTATAGTAATGGCTGTGGAGTTCTGAACAACAAAGAAAACAAAGAAAAGATTCCTGTGTATGTGTAAGTAATGTAGCGGGACAGAGTCAAATTGGGGTGCTAAGAGCCAAGAGATGGTCCTATAGCCAGAAGCTGATGGCAAAAACAACTTAGTTCTTTGAAGAGAAAGCAAGTAAAATCAAGTCTTTCTCATTACTTTTGTATAATATGATGGATGTTGAGTCAATGGGTGAATCATTGAAAAAGATATAGCATGGCTAAACCTAGAAGCTCCCATGATAACCCCTTCAGGTTCCCCTTAGACCTTTGTTTTGCAGCAGTAGATGATAACATTGTTTAGAGAAAGCTGAAAGTCTAGTGTGATTGTGTTCACCCCAGTATTTGTGCTCTTCTCACCTCCTGTGCATGTGGTACCATGCTAGGCACAGGGTACAAAGATGCATAAAACCTAGTCTCCACCAGGGATGGCAAATGTGTGACAATTTGTACTGTTACATCCCTGTCCTTCATCACACTTCTTCCTTCTGAGTCTACATGTGGCCTCCACCTTTCCTGAACAGGCAGCCACTATCAGCAGCAGGAAGTGAATGGGCACCTTTGCTTCTAAAGGCCACTAGACTTCATAAGAGAGAGAAATTGGAATCTGTCTTTATCTGTGTTAGTCTACCTGTTTTGACCTCAAATGAATAGAAAAGCAGCCTGGAAGAGGTTTGCTTACTAAAAATATTTAATTTCCACTGTGCTTTCTTATGATCCAAGGGTGAATTTTCTGTGAATAAGGACAATGTCATTAGGTGAACATTTCTTCCTGAATGCAAACTTACTTTTTGCCTGAGAACACTTCGTTTGCCATGAAGACTGAGGTGAAATTAAGATCCAGAATCACAGTTTAAAGGCAGTGTAACCACTTGCTAAAACTGCAGTGTATCTACTCCAGGGGTCCCAAGAATGTGCTAACCCCTGGCTGCCAGTTCAGTTGCAGCCAAGAAAATCAAGCATCTAAGAACTCCTCAGGGAAGGCAGGGTGGTGAATGGGGACCTGTCATAAAACACACACCTTCAAGAGAGCAAGAATCCCAGGTAACTTCCCTCCCTCTCTGTGGCAAGTGGAGGTAATAGAATTTCTCTCTGTGGACACTAAGAAGGCTTTGCTTGTTCTGTGGCTTTGGCCATTTATATTTAATTTATGCTTTTAATTTTCTGGAAAGAGCCCAGAGGAGCCTATTGCCTGATGTATGATACCGATTTTGTAAATATAAAATAAAATATAAAGTAAAAGTGCTCGAGTGCCTCTGAGCATATTCAAAACAGAATGAAGAGACTCCTTCAGTTCTGGGGTACAAATGATCCTCCCACTTTCCTGCAGTGGTTGAGTGTAAGTGAGGGAAGGTGAGGAAGAGAGAGACAGTGGGAGGGGGCATTGAAGAGACAGGATGGAGCATGAGGCACAGCTGAACTGGACTTAAATGTTGGACCCTCTAGCTTTCTTGAAAACGGAAGATTATAGCTGTGCAAAATCTGGATTTCATGGTGAGAAAAAAATCAAACATAACACTTTTCGCTCTGAATCACTTTACCCAAAAGAGAGTTTGAATTGAAACCTTTATTACTGCCAATAAGTGAGTTTACCTAAATAATCTCAAGCACTTTGGAAGGAGAGTAAGGCAACTGCTGCTTGGCAGACAAGAAGGAAAGGGTTGGTGTCCTAGAGCAACCTCTGCTGCTCTTGAACCTGCTCACAGATCTCCCTCGCTCTGGCTCCCGTTGTTGTCCATCAGGCCAACTGTAGAAGATGGCATCCTGGACATTCTGCTGTTGTATTAACATACGTTGTTGCTTGGCATTCCCTATGAATGACATATAGACTTAGTGGTTGGAAAGGATATGGTGAGATATTTAAGTCTACCCAAGTTCAGAAAATCACTATAGAGATCACCCAGACCCTCATGCTCTTTGTATCTGTATTGAGAATTAAATTTAGACAGAGGATATTTTGATTAGAGTTTTAGGTTCTATATTCAGTGAGTGGTCTTAAAAAATAGCACTTTTATCAATCCATTAGGAAACATGATAAGAATGGACAATTTCTCCAAAGCTGAATTCTATGCATGTTCTTCTTATCCTGAGTGGAATCATGTATGGGCTCCTAGGCTGATACATAAATTCTGATTACAGAAGTGTAGACTCACATCAGCAACAAATAATATTGCACAGCCACTAGGTATGCCTGTATAAATAGAGCTCTAGTGGTTACAAGAGTAACCACAAGAACTTTATCATTCTTATTATGTGCTGGACCTATCCTACTTATTTTACTTATATTGGCATAATTAATCCCCATCAATTTACAGGGCTATCACATAGTTACTTGTGGTATGTCTTAGTGAATGAATATGAATCAAATAGTTCTAAATAAGGAAACCTTTGGTTGTTTAGGTTGTTCTGAGGATCAAAATTGGGGTCTTGAATGCAATAGGCAACCATTATAGCACTTAAATCCATCTATAGCATCATAAATGCATGATTTCACTCTGGTGGAGGCCACAAGTCAAAACGGAATGGCACTGGAATGCAACATCCTTCTAGCAGCTCAGAGAGGATGTTTTATGCTTCTCTTCTGGTTTCTCAGCATTTCCAGGAAATGAGTGACATTTCTTGGTTTGAGGCTATGTTCTGACCTCTGCCAATTTTCAAAAAGTCATTTCCTCTGTGAGTCTCTCAGTTTTATTGTGAAATTTAGGAATACATTAAATATAGAATAATTTCATCAGGAAATTAACTTAGTTACTTATAAAATGATCCTCATTCCAAATAAAGTCAAATTCTGAGATTTTTTTTATGTGGCCACATTATGAATACACTATAGCCCTCAAGTCATAGACCTTAACTTCAGTTAAGTCATTAAAAGTCACAAAAAGGAAATCAAGCATGGAGCTCAACTATATTAACCATGTGGATTAAGAGACATTGCCTTCAGATAACTTACTTTTCTATTGTTCTAGACTCCTTTGTCTTTCTCTGTTGGGAGACAGGGCACCAGAAATGATAACCATATTAGTCATCTTCTAGTTACTATAGCTGGAAGTTTTATCCAAGATATATGCAAGATACTCACACTACACAAACCAGAGGTTTATTTATGCTCACACTTTTGCAAGTTTCAGTCCATAGTTGGTGGCTGCTATTGGTTTTAGGCTCCTGTAGAGAGTATTACATCATTTCACTGTGCATGTGGCAGAGAAAAGCCACAAATCTCCTGGCCATGAAGTGAAGTAGAGGAAGCACTAAGACTCTATTTTCTCCTCCAAGGGCATGAATTTAATGAATGAAAACTTTTCAATAGACTCTACTTCCTAATGGCTACAGAATGTACAATCAGTGGGAGGAAGCCTTTGAGGCTTGATTAGCTGAAAACCTGCAACCCATGGTCTACAGGTATCCCAGGATAGCTATGAGTGTTCAAACAACTTTGTAGATTCAATATCATGCCAGTCAAAAGGCTGGGTACTCCTACTACTTCCTGGGCTTTTGGACATATAATTTCCAAGTTGCTGTAGCATGATGAGCAAATAAACATGAGATTCTTCTTTTAAAGTTTTTTTTTTTTTGGTTATTTTATTTTATTTTTTACATTTCAAATGTTATCCCCCTTCCCAGTTTTCCCTCCAAAATCCCTCTATCCCACCACCCTTCCCCCTACTACTTTGAGGGTGCTCCCCTACCCACTCACCCACTTCTGCCTCACCACTCTATCATTCCCCTATGCTGGGGCATCAATCCTACACAGGACCAAGGGCCTCCACTCTCATTGATGCCTGATAAGGCCTGCCTCTACTATGTCATGTGGAGTCATGTGTCACTACATATGTATTCTTTGGTTGGTGGTTTAGTTCCTGGAAGCTCTGAGGGATCTGGTTGGTTGATATTGTTGTTCTTCCTATGGGGTTGCGACTCCCTTCTGCTCCTTCAGTCCTTTGCCTAACCCCTCCTTTCAGGTCCCTGTGCTCAGTCCGAAGGTTCGCTGCAAGCATCCATATTTGTATTGGTAAGGCTCTGGCAGGGTCTCTCAGGAGACAGCTATATCAGGCTCCTGTCAGCAAGCATTTCTTGGCATTAGCAGCAGTGACGAGGTTTGGTGACTGCATATGGGATGGATTCTCAGGTGGGGCAGTCTCTGGATGACCTTTCCTTCATTCAGTCTCTGCTCCACTCTTTGTCCCTGTATTTCCTTTAGACAGGAGCAATTCTGGGTTAAAATTTTTGATATGGTTGGGTGGCCCTATCCTTCAACTTGGGGCCCTGCCTAACCTCTTCATGTGTTCCCTACAGGTTCTTTCTCCCCTTTATTTGGTATTTCAGCTAATGTCCTCCCCTTTGGGTTCTGGGAGCCTCTTACTTTCCTGGCATCTGGGACTTTCTGTTGGTTACCCCCTAGTTCTACATCCCCCATTGCTACACACCTCTGCTCAATTTCCTGACCCTCTGTACATCTCTGTCGTCTCTTCCCACACCTGTTCCTGCTCCCCTTTTTTCCTCTCCCCATCCTCTCTTACTTTCAAGTTCCTCCCGCCCTCTACCTCCTGTGACTATTTTGTTCTCTCTTCTAAGTAGGATTGGAGCATCCACATGTTGGTATTCCTTCTTCTTGACCTTCATATGGTCTGTAAGTTGTATCATGGATATTCTGAACTTTTTCCTAATATCAACTTATCAGCAAGTACATAGATATGGGATTCTTAAACTAATCAATTCACACTATTTATAGTTGATCATAGATACCTTTGGTGCCCTACCAAGCAGGCAAGGGTCCCATGTACAGCCAGATGTACTGTGTGATCATCTGTGTATGACAGACTGCACAATTAATGGTTCACAACTGCAGCCTGCCCTGGGAGATGGCTCTTCAGAGATTGAAGCCACCTTGGCTGAAGGAAGACTTTATATCCCATAGGTATCTAATGGATATTGACCAGATGGAAAGGGATACTAAAGCTCTACATTTTTATTTCTAGTCTGGACTGAGTGCCCTCATACCAGCCTTTTCCTGTTCTCACATTCTTGCCTATTTGGGAATGTGTCTACTCTAGTTAAAGGCTTGGGGCTTCAGAAACAGAAAAAAATTATATATTTATTGAACAAGACCCATTCTGTTACATTTTTGGCGGTTTTGTATTTGTTTCTTTTTTGTTGTTTGTTTGTTTGTTTTTTGTTTGTGTTCTTAGGATGAATTCTTCACCTCTTTCTCTGAAGTTGTGAGAAATATTTGAGAGAATATGGATAGTATGAACAGCACCACAGTTGGCACATAAAATAGGCTCAGGAAAGGTGGAAAGTTCCTGTCTCTCTCTCATTACCAGGGCTAAGTATAGTACTGAGATGTCTTATGATGTTGAATGCATCATTCTAAATGGTCTGGATGTCACTGTACAGTCACCTGGAGGTAGTCATCTGTTGCCTCCCATGCCCAGTTCAGCCTCAGGCCTTTGGCGGCCTCCACCCGAGGCGGTCACCTAGAGAAGCTGAAAGACCTTCAGCAGACTACTGGCTTATCTCTGAAAAAAGTTCCCCTAGAAGTTCAACTGAGATACAACTACACCCGATACAAAGCCAATTGCCTGAGGACATCCGCAGACTTCAGAGCCCTTGGTGATCTTCCCTCCTGACTCCCTCCTGACTCTTCCCTAACTTTTCAATGTTTATGTTATGCAAATGTCATTGTACCAAGAGATCCAGTTTAGCTTTCATGTATAAATGCTGAAACCCAAAAGTAAAGTGGTGAGCCTTGATTGGAAACCCTCAACTTGGCTTCGTGTCCTTTTGTTCTCGAACTCTTGTGTTTCAGGTTCTCCCTTTTTCCCTTCGGTCGAGGCAGAACCCGGTTCATGAAACTGCGGGACAGTTTCAGTCATCTATTCAAGGTGACCAAATGAATTGGGAGATAATGGAAATGGAGGTTTCTGTGGGGGAACAAAAAGCATACCTGAAAAAAATGAAGAGAAAATGTGAGTGTCAGAGGCCACAGAGTGAATTTGACTGTGTGTGACATCCTTGCTGAAATCCTATCCCACTGGGCCATCAGGTGAGCAATTAGAGAAAGTGGCTGAAATTGCTTCCATGTTTTTTTTCTCCTTCTAAAAATATCTATGCTGAGAGTGCAGAAAGTTGCTGCACTTGCATGCATGCATGTGTTTTAGGGCTGTGTGTGTGGAGATGGGAAGGTACAATTGCTCATTTAATCATGTAAGTACTTGCCCACTGCCCATTTAATCACATATGCACTTGCCCAGAGCTGTGTATGCCTTGTGCTAGTGTCTCTGCCTTCATTCAGACCCTGTTTCACTGTGGTTTTAATGGTGTCTACCTCTCTTCTTACTGTTTCTGTAACTACAATATTATGCCTATTAAAACTATTATTCCCTTCCCCTTGTTTAACTGGCTTTTATCAGTCACTAAGGGGCACATAGTAACACCTACTAATAACTTATCAATTCCTCTTTTTTCATAAAAGTACCTCTTCTTCCTCAAGGACATTTCTTACCTCCATACCTCTGTTCATGGAGTTTACCCTTCACTTTTTGATAAGTGACTCAGCCCTATCCCATGCAGCTCTAGTGTTCTGTAGAGACATCCTGATGGATGCCACTACTCCATGCTACATTTGTATCCATAATTATAGGATCCTTTAAAAATAAGGACAGTGTCATGGATTTCTGATCTGACAGGGATTAAATGATACCTGAGATATCATGATAGCATGCACAAGGCCTGAGAATGCTCAAGCCAGAGAGAAAATTTTGGCATGGAGCAGGGGAAGTAGGCATGAGGAGTTACTGATTTTGGTAACTGCTGAGAGGAGGGTCAGCTTTCTTGAACAATGTGACCCATGATAGGTCTACTGTACCCCATACTCAATAGTACCTGGGCCTGCAAATCGGATTTGACAAGTTTAAAAATAAAAAAGAGAACATGAAGTTGCTATGGAGGTGGAATCAATCTGGGTGGAATCTAGGGAGAGGAACAAGTATGATCAAAACACATTCCATGAAATTCTCACACAATTAATAAGGTTATAAAATAGAATAAAAGTTATTAAAAACAAATAAGCAAAGCATATAATATTAAGATTAATTTTTCAAAATATAGAAATTATCTGACTTGGTAGATTACATGAGTGACCTGAATTCTTCACCCATCCTTCCATGCCTTTGTGAGCATATCACTTAGCAGGTACCAATTTCGAACCCAGTCTTTCTTTAAGGTGTATCACTACTTTTTATTGCTTCTGCTTTCTGCTATCACTCTGGGTAACTTTCACTATAACCTGAAGGCTTATGTGAGTTCTGTGCTCACATTCATACTCTGCCCCAAATAAATCCCAAGACAGCAACAGAAATGTCCTACATGCCTGCTGAGATGGAAATGTGAATGATTTTTAAGTCGCTGGGTTTTGGTTGAAGTGATTCGTTAGACAACATTGTGATGATATAACTGATGCTTTAACCACATTTAGTTTGGGGAAGGCTTACATCAGTTAATTCTGACAAATGCTCGCCACAGGCTCTAGAATATAATATTTATGAAAATAAAGCTTTCAATGGAGTCTAATAAGTTCAAATTTAGTGAAGCTGTCTCAGATGAGTTGGTGGTTTCTCTGATATTTGCTAATAGTGTTTGAGTCAATGTCTAGAAAGATGCTGGGCTTTATGTCATTTTTAAGCCTCAGAATATTCGTTTTTATGGAGAAAGAGCAGACATAGTGTGGTGGAACAGAAGCAAAGAGGGATGATGTACCAGCACTGTCATCAATGGGGTCATCTTCAGGCTTTCTTATAGCATCTCTCCCCTAACTCATATCTTTTACTGTATCCTTGTCTATGTCTGAATCAGGTCTGAAAACACATATCACTCACCTTCCTCACTCTTTCTTTCACTTCCTGTCTACTCAAGAAAACTCTTATTACTTCTCATATCACTTCACTGCATTCAATCATCACTTTATTATGCCATCTCTGCTCAATCTTCTTACCCCAGCCCCTCCAGCATGTGTGTCCTCCATGATGAAATTCCTACTTCCTTCATATCACTTACCACGAACCCCCATCTTCTGTTACTGTATGTATCTGTGTCTGTGGTGATGAGCATTTGTGCACATATTTGTGCGCTGTTTCTGTCTGTCTGTCTGTCTATCTATCTATCTATCTATCTATCTATCTATCTATCTATCTATCTAATTACATGCTTGTTAAGTTCTTTGTTGTTTTAGAGGTAAACCCAACAGTTTGCTCATATTCAATACTTTGTGAATCTAACCAGAAGTATTGTTAAACTAATATTTACTGAGTTCCTTTCTTTTCAATCAAGTAAACATGTTTGCAGAGGAAAAACAATTCAGTTAATAACAAATACCAACTTCTCAGAGGTCAGTTAAACCCCTGGTTAGAATAAATGTTTTAAAGGCTTTTGCTCAGAGACTTCTGAATTAGTAACACCTTTGACAAAAAAGTATTAGGACCTGAGCTGAATTTCCACAAACCCCATAAAAGAGACTGATATCGTAATGTATACGTTTAATCCACTGCAGGGAAGGTGGGAATGAGGATCCCTGGGGCTGACTGGCCCAGCAGCATAACATAATTTGTGAGGTAGAAGTTGATAAAAGTCTTCATCTCTTAAAAATTGGACATTTTATCCTGAAAAATAATATGAGGAGTTTATCTTCTGGCTTCCACATACATACATACATATATATATATATATATATGTTGGCATGCATAAACACACACACAAACAACAAAATTTTTTTATATCAGATTATTTAGGTAAGACTTTTGATAGTAGTAAACTACCAGAAGAGCCATTAGAAAATGAAGGAAAAAATTGGGCACATTAACACTACGTACTATTGGGAGTTTAACTTCCTCTATCCAATTCATTTTCATAGGCTGGAAAATAGTGGTTAGCATCAGTTTGCGAATATATATTCATCTGCACAGGTCTATCTTGACAGTGAGCTTGAGAACATTTTAAACTTCTTAAAATTTATTTACGTATGATACATTAATAATTATAAGAGATTTGCCTTTAAGGATATTGTAATAAATAAATGAAATATAATTCATGATGCATCAATAGTCCTCAACACCACTATTTAGAGGCAGTTTGTATTTTGTTGAAAAAGGATAGAAGCCAGTTTTCAGACCAGTTTCCTGGGTTACTCAAATAGAGTATAGTTGTCTGAGAATGTAGAGGGTTTTGATCATAATGCCCAAGTATTTCCTACTTGTCTTAGCTCCTCATTCTGGGGAGAGATGCTGTACATGCGTGTTGGACTTTGTCATTGTTCAAATACATGAATCCATGACTTCAGGAGAGAAGGTTATTTTAGCTCGAGTTCCACAGGCCTGAGTACATAGACTCTGTGACAATTGGGTGTGGGCCCTATGGTGAGGTAGAACATCAGGACAGGAAGAATACATGATAGATGTTACTGGCTTCCACGGTGGGGACAAATATTCTCTTTCCTTTTAGTTTATGATACCTGGGCATTCTGCCTATAGAGACAGGTCTCCACACTCCAATAAATCCTTTCTAAAAATCCAAACTGGCAATCAAAATTCTGATTTTCTAACCTCTTTAGGATTGCCAATCAAGATGAGCCATAATAGGTGGGATCCAGAGAGAAGCTCTAGAAACTTCCTCTCCTCTGCTTATGATCTCCATGTACTTTTTCTCACTTATTTACTCATTCATTCTAACCAGACATCGTCTCTTCTTTTGAAATCAGCGGAAAAGTAAGTGCCACGCCCATGGTTATGCTGGCCGATTCTCAGTGCTGCCAGTTGGGCTGTAACTCAAATCTTGACTGCTGTCATCATCCTTCTAGTCCATGAGATGACAGAATGCTTTTACTTATCTCGTACTTGTCAGGTCCATCCAAGTTTCTTTCGAACCAAGCTCAAGGCTGAACCTTTATTTTTGCTTTCATGCAGTGCCTATTGGAAAGATGTGAGAAAGGACAGTGATGTCAATGAGGAAGGAAACTCCTGCAGTGATGCTAAGAAGAACTGGCTCTGCTATGAGTTTCCAGACAACACACGTTAGCTGTGAGCATGATGACCCAACTAAGAGGGAGGACATCAGAATCCTAAGTACCTTTCAGGTGCCCAGTGTGTTCTCTGGCAAGAAAGAAAATGTTTTCTTTATGGTGTGAAAAAAAAAAAAAACGTGTTTTCTTTATGGTGTGGCTTTTGATGGATTAATTGGGCAGGAAAACAACCCACTTAAGCCTCCTTTCTGAGGGCCCTGTCTTCTACTCTCTGACAGCACTGGCTGTGACCTCGCTCTTGTCGCCTGTGTGATCTTTTACTGAAACAAAGGTGATGAAATTCAAGTCTCTTCAAGGATGTCTGGCTTTTCATCTTCCAGGTGTGAGGAAGAAAGGGCTGAAGTCTGGACGGAGGGGCAAAGGCAGTCAACACTCTAATGCCACTGTACTCTGTTGTTCCCTCACTGATTGCAACTGCAACTGGGAAACTTCCACTCTGCCCCATGTGGTGAGTGGATGGACCTACCCAGGGGAAAGGGTGACAAGGAGTGCAGCTGGTCATCATTTTAGTTCCTAATAGCAGAAGAGGTGTAGACAAAATAAGCTGTTGGGATAAGCTGCCAGGTGGATTAGCAGTGCCCAACTTGATGGAGAAGCCAGGGGTCAAAGGATACACTGATTCGTGAAAACTTTTGATGCCTGAGTTTTACTGAAGCGATTAGTGCCAATTAACCTGACACCAGAGAAGAGGCTGAGAAGCTGGGGGCCCTTGGTACGTGTCAGGAGAAGGGTTTTGACAGTCTAGGTGCAAGGAAAATGGGTGATTAGCAAGCATAATTTGCTCAATTGCTTGTGATTTGGCAGAAGTTGGTTTTTAGGATTGTTTTTGTAACCTGAAAATGGGGGCCTTTGAAGCCTTTGAAACAAGGGTAAGGTATAGGTCAGGCTTTAAGAACATAAGAACCGTCATGCTTCATTGGCTTCACTGTAGGGCCTGGTTGCCATAGGATCTTGAAAGAGACACTTCCAACTGTGTATTGAGAGAAAGATAAACTACCAACACAAACATGAAGCCAGTGCTGGAGGATCCCAGCAGTAGTGTCTCTTGAACAGTCACCCAAATGGATCATTCTAACCACTCAAAGGCTTTCCTGCTTTGGGAGGTGGTGATACACTGCCCTAGTGAGCTATGGCCTTCTCTGTAAGATATGGACATCTAGTTGACCCTGAGAGTTCAGTATCTACCCACTGAATATCAGTTCCATAATAGCGCCGCTGAGCGAGAACATTTTATGACACTTAAAATAGCACCTCCTACATACCACACAGAGAGCTACACAAAAGTAGCACATGTATATTAACTAATTTACTCCTTATACCATGAAGCATTTTAGCTTTCATAATCTACTGTTTTACAGATGAGAAAACTCTCTTTACTAGGCTGAGTTTGACACAGGCACAGGGAGTGTGGTGCAACAGGCATGGGATATTCCTAGACTTTCCAACCTAGGAGAAACTTCACCCCACTGGGAACAGGTTTTGGTAAATAAAATATTGCTGAGTTCAGGAACATGCATTCATTCAGTTGACTGAATGATTGGGTAGCCCACATTGAAGCCGAGGCAGAGATGTTTGGACAATTGTTATTCAAAATAAGAGAGTTTTTTTTTTTTTAAATAGCTGGGTTCTAATAGCATTTGTAATCAATTTCTTTCAGGTTTGGCACACACAGTTTTAGGACCACATTAACCAATCATTCCATCCTTTGTTAAGATTTTAATATACATTACATATACAGTAGAACCTTTTAAAGGTTATATGTGACAACATGCCAGGGGATGCTTCAGTCACAACTTGACTTTTCAAACATATTTGTTTTAGTTTCCTTCAGAATGATACCTACAACAGCCCTTTCCGTGTCTTGAAGCAGCCTGTGCTCTGCTCTCAACACAGATAAAAGGAAGAACAGGCTTAGGCACAGGAGCTTTGAAGTTCTGGTGATTGTCTAGTCTCAGATAACTTGATGTCCTTCTCTCAGAAAGAGAAGCTCTGTTAATATTAGAAATAGATATGAGCAAATCATCCACTAATTTGCATAGAAGTGCAGAGAACTAATATGAATTCTAAACAGATGAAAAATTCGGCATATGAAGGGGTATTGAGAAGAGTGGGCTTCATACACGTGGAAGCTTAACAACACTCTACTCAATGATAATCTGGTCAAGGAAGGAATAAAGAAAGA
>NW_022196905.1:35298425-35335536 GCF_008632895.1 Mastomys coucha | reverse complement strand
CCCAGAGTCTCAACCACCAACCAAGGTCTGCACATGGTGGGACTGATTGTTCTGGCAGTGTGTGTATATTGGAGGATTACAAATTCGATCATCAATGGGAGGAGAGGAGCTCAGCCCTGTGAAGGTTCTGTGCCCCAGTGTAGGGGAATGCCAGGGCCAATAAGCAGGAGAGGGTGGGGTGGCAAGCATGGGGAGTGGGGAGGCAGCTGGGGTTTGTTTTTGTTGTTTTTGTTTGTTTCTTTGTTTTTTAGAGGGGAAACTGGGAAGGGAGAAATTTACATGTAAATAAAGAAAATATCTAATAAAAAAAAAAGAAAAAAGAAAGAAAAAGAAGAGTGGGCTTTTCTACTCTAGTCATGTGACTTGAACTTTGCCCTGATTTTTTTTTTTTTTAAATATTGAGATGTATTGGAGCATCTCTCACTAAGTTTTATTCCCTAGTCGCTGCTGAATAATCTTTTGCTGTGGAAGCTGTTTTGTGCATTATAGGATATTTAATTCTGTCTTAACTACTAAGCTAGTTACACCATTGGCATCCCACTATGATCAAAACTATTTCCAGACACTGTCAAACATGAGTAAAAGCACTCTATTGCAAAGTACCATTTTCCATTTATAATAAAGATTAGCAGCCTTTTTTTTTTTAGTTAAAAAAAATCTCTGTAGAAATGATGTTGGGCATTGAGTCCCACACCCCTTTTTCATACAGGACAGATGCAGCTACATGTGGTATATAAATAAATGAATGTGTCTGCATGCCTATAAACCTTTACTTAAAAACAAATGAGGCTCAGCGCCCACAGGTTGTATTATGCTATGAAATAAAGGGGCATAATATGACATTAATTAGTGCAGAACAAAAAAATTAACTTAGTTCAAGAATAAAAATAAATATTGATATCATTCTCAGAGATGGATGCCTGTTGTAATTTTTAGTGTAAATTTAGGCATAAGTATACTGGCATGACTATTTCTTTATAGTCAAGGATACCAATTTGAAATATTACTATATGTGTATAATCTATTTCAAAATATTTTGACATCACGTTATTTAAAGTAAAAATAATTGTTATTAGTATATTATTGAAAACTATTATTTTCAATAATTGTTATCTGCTTTACTGACATAATATAATTTATTTACTCCCTTGATTGAATTGGAGTTGGAAATTATTCAATTTTTCTTTAGTCCACCAAATGGTACAATGTATATTTATGTATATCTAGTTTTTTATCTTTCAATGTGATGATTTTTAAGATGTTATATATTTATAACAGTGAATTAGCTAATTTAAAGAAGCAATAGTTTTAGTCTCTTGTCATTGTCTTGTCTATTACTATAATAAGCAGCATAGCCGACTGAATTGTAGGGAGGAAAGGGTTTATTTGGCTTATACTTAACAGTCATAATCCATGCTTGTGCAGATCAGGGCAGGAACTCATGGCAGGAGCCGGGAGGTAGGAACTATGGAAAAAAAGCTGCTTAATGACTCTCTCTATTCATTGATGCTTACTTACTTTCTTATATAGCCCAGGCCCATCTTCCTAAGTATGAATGGCACCACCCACAGTGGGATGAATCATCAATCAAGGCACTCATTCACAGGCATGGGCACAGGCCAATCTGATTGAGGCAATTCTTCAATTGAGATTTCCTGTTCCTGTGTGACTCAAGATGTTATCACATAAACAATACAAACTTACTAGGGTAGTTGTTTTACAGATTGGCCTTTGGAAATCCTTGGATGTCTTACAGTGTTATTGTAGCATCAGAGGATTTAGACTGAGTTCCTTACCAGATCAAAGATTTTCAACAGGCAGAGTACATGACATCTACACCAGCACTACTCCCTGGTACTCAGTACAACATCTGCTAAACCCTCACTTTGTAGAAGGGAGACAACATTCTGAAGCCGAAAGAACTCAAAATCTTTAAATAAATCTACTTTTTTGTGGGGGTCTGATTAATCAAGGAATGACCATACAATTTTGGGACAGCAAGAGATACTTTACTTGCTTAAGTTGACATGACCCAGACTGAGTGGGTGTAATCAAATGACATAGGGCTCATATAGTGGAGTTATTGACCTGAAGGGAAGACCAGAGCAATCCTGTTTCCATGCACAATTCTGGGGTTTGTGTCCTTCAAATGTGTTGGATATTACCATTGGGAAAATACCATTTATGTGGATCATTGGATTTCCTGTTTTTAATCCCTGCAAGCATTCTGGCAATCTTCAGAGCTAGCAAAAACCACAGTCGTGCTGTGTAGAAACCCTTACATGCAAGGCCACCCAACACTACTGGGAAATGTCTCATAACCGGTTCTTTCTCACAGTCCTCTAGACCCAGGTGAGACAGTTACCCTGCCTACAGACCAGAGCTGTGCGGAAGGATGAGGCAAACTGAAATCTATCACGTCTTATGTTTTATCCTTCACGGTTGAGTCTAATGTGGTATAGGATGTCTCAGCCACACAATTTTTTCCAGAGAAAGAACTTGAGAGAACTAGTGCTTTGCTTCTGAACACTCCCACTTTTAAGGCTGTGAGACCCTGTGCCTCTGCATTTCTCACCAGAAAAGACTGGTGATCAGAGGCATGCGAAAAATCCCTCTGGCCTTCTGCATAACTTCCTTCCAGGGAGTTTTCTGCAGATGTGTGCGCAGCTATACTTAAAAGCCTCAAGATAGCACAGACATAAATGATCAACACTATGGTTTCAACAGAGTTCCCATAGGCATGAATGTGTAAATGTTTCTAGTGCAGGCCAGGAAATGAAGGTCATCTTGAGAGATCTTTATGCACAATTAGCTTTCAATGGCTAAATGATTAGCACAGAGAACAGGTTCTGAGAGAATCGCAACTCTCAGGTGATCAAAATAAGAAAGTAAAACTGGCACCACCACAGGAATGCAGAGGACCCTTTCCTTGCTATGTATTCTTCCTGTTGCCAGGTGAAGGCCCTCATCTCTTGTCATCATCTGTCACTGAGGTGATAAAGAATTAAAGGTCTCACTCCCTTAAATTCTTGCATAAGAGGCATCTCTCTGGATGAGGCTATTTTTTTTCTGCTCTATCTCCGATCACAAGCTTGAGAAAAGCAGGATGTCCAACAGGACTAACAAAGACCAAAGAACACAGTGCTCAAGTGGTACATGGGGAGCAAGAAGAGTGAGGACCTGGAGACCTTACCCTGCATTAAATACATTGGTGTTATCTGCCTCCTCTATGTATCCTCATGTGATAACCCTTTTTCTCTGTATCTTGATCATTTCTTCATAAGACATATTCTACTGAATGAAGACCCGCCCCAATGATTTAATTTTAACTTATCACCCATTTGACAAATCTATCTTTGAATACAGTAACAATGCTGTGTTTTTGTTTTTGTTTTTTGTTTTTTGTTTTTTTTGTTTTTGTTTTTGTTATTTGGAGACAGGGTTTCTCTGTATAGCCTTGGCTGTCCTGGAACTCACTCTGTAGACCAGGCTGGCTTCGAACTCAGAAATCCACCTGCCTCTGCCTCCCAAGTGCTGGGACTAAAGGCGTGCGCCACCACTGCCCAGCACAATGCTGTGTTATTGAGCATAAGTCTTCACATATGTGTGCTTTAGGAAAGACAAAATTGGACCTTTGAGATTGATGTGCTAAAACAAAAATCTTTGAAACCCATAATTATTGTAGATAGTTTTAACTTAATATCCATCATGACCAAGAAGCTTTCCAATATTGTCAGAACAGCATCGAAAATTACATCTTAGAGGGCGTATCTTTTGGGGAAAGTTAATTCAAATAGAGTAAAGAATTTGCCCCAGATTATACAGCTATTAGGTGGCACAGGCTGGAATATAAACTCCACCATGTAATCCCTGAGGCCCAACGCACTTGAAGGGGTGCTTGCTAAAACACAATTTCAAGGCTGTCACTCATAGCCCTAGTAGTCTTAACCTACAAAAGCCAAACACTTGGTGGTAATAGCGAAACACTGAGACCGAATGCCCTATGACTCTCAATGCTACAGATCAAATCTGTCCTGAAGGCCACTCAGCCAGATCCTGGAAGAATGGAATACATTTAAAATAGCAACCCTCCACGGGTGTGAAGTTAAAAGCCCAGCACTATTACCTCTCTGAGGGGCAGCCTGTCTCCTAGGAATGTGCCCATGATAGACGAGAAATAGGTATAAAGTGAGAGGCTTTGCTCTAGAGGGTTCTGGTTAAATGTTGGGTATTACGCCATTGTTTATTTGGGCTTCCCAAGTGCATTGGGCTGAACAAGAGTATTTCTTTCACTGACAGCTTTGGTCATTGTGGTGAAAAGACTTATGTTCTGACATATGAATGATGCCTCTGTGTACATGCATTCGTGTGTGTGTGTGTGTGTGTGTGTGTGTGTGTGTGTGTGAGGGTGAGGGTGAGGGTGTGCCTTGGTAATATTTTCTATGCTGTTAAGGTGATGAAGGCTGCTTTTACCTTGCAAAATGAGATGGGAATTTCTCTCAAGTTTTGCTCACTCACAATTGCCATTTGATTGCTTTGCAAAAGATTTTGTACTCAATTACTTAAAGGGAATATTTAAAGAATACTTAAAGTGAAACTCAGGGATTCCCTTTCCTAACAGTTATCTCCACTTGGCTTCAAAGAATTGTCGCAACATCCAGGAGATGAGCTAACACCCGTACTAATGAGGCAGTTCGCACCTGGGGAAGGGATATTTGCTGCTTTTGCAAACAAATGAAGGGATCAAAGGAAATGGCATTTGCAGTACACTTCATGCTATCTGGCTAGGGTGCCCAGAGTTTTAGCTGTGTGACGTTATTTAATGTTCACTTTGGAACATGCAAGTTGATTCAGTTGCTGTTATTGTCATAAGTAGTAAGGCTTACTATGGACTGGAAACAATTCTGTGACATTTTTGAATAATATTTAAACTTTCAAACAACTGTGAGTTAGGTAGTCTTCTTTCTGCCATTTTATGCATGCTGAGAAGGTGGCACAGAGAGGTTAAGCGACTTGTTCCATATCACACAGCTCAAAAGTGGACATGAGCACCAATATAAGGATCTGAAAGTCACACTTTCCCCCCCTATTATTCATTGCTGCCTCTTTTCTTTGTCTGGTTGAAAAGAGAACACCTGAGAGCCTTATTAATTAGTCTAGTCACACTGTAAAAAAAAAAAAAATCAGTGAACTGGTGACCAGAATCTGGTTTTGCTCTTCTCTTTTCTGTGTCCTTTGTGTATGTATGTGTGTGTACAGCTGTTTATATTCATGCTAGAATTGAACTAAAAATCAACCACAGCATCATGAGACTGCAGTTCCCACATTTTATAAGTAAAGGCAAGGGTTGGCCAGGAAATAAGCTCAAGATGCAGAGAGGCTCAGTCTGAAAGCCAAGATACAGAAGTTATTGAAAAAGACAGCTACATCCACCTCTCCCCTCCATATGCATGTGCACATGAGTGCCTAGGTGCATACTCCCCCCACGTACACACACCACACACTTCCACAAACAAGGGTCAGAAACGACTCCTTGTGATATGAGTTCTCAGTGAAGTCCAAGTTCTAGCATGGAAAGCAGCTCTGAGCAACCCTGAGCTAAGGAGAAGGCAGAGGCCACAGCATCAGACTCAGGCGCAGGCACGGGAGTGAGAACACACTGCATAAGAGAATTTGCACGTTATCTTATAAGAGTGGAAAACCGCTGGTGTGTTTTAAGGACAATATGTTTTCTAGAAGCACATTGAAAGAGTAAGATTTGGACGACA
The DNA here is from genome assembly GCF_008632895.1 of Mastomys coucha. NCBI lineage: Eukaryota > Metazoa > Chordata > Mammalia > Rodentia > Muridae > Mastomys > Mastomys coucha. The sequence continues at coordinate 35,329,768 of NW_022196905.1, read as the reverse complement.
CTGAGCACATATGCTCTCACAAAAGCTTTGGGCAGAAACTAATGTATAATATGTTTCACAAATGCAATCGATAGGCCTTGCTAATTGAGTTGAGTGCGATCGGGGTTTGTGCTTAGCGTTTTGTTTGGGATATTTTGGTAGCTGCTTGGAACTTTAGGTAAGTGGGGAAAAGTCTAGAAAAGAAGCACATATGTGTGTGTCTCTCCCTTCTCTCTCCACCTGCCTCTCCCTCTCCCTCTCCATCTTCCTCCCTGCTCCTTTCTCTCATTACTTGAATCATGTGTTGCTGGATAATAGAGAGCTTTTGTAACTGCAAACCAAGTAGTTATGTGTTACGTCACTTCAGTGGTGGGCAGACCTGAACTTGTGTTTTAAGTGTTTGATGTCTGAAGGTCTTCGCATCTAGGTTGTTATGTTATAATTCAATTGTATATTGTTTTTTTAAATTGGTAGGGCTTTGGGATTGAGAAACATGCCTTAAAATCTTTATTTTTAAACTTGTAAGTTAATGGGTTCTAAGTTACAGTTGTCTAGAAGGATAAAACCCCAATCTACTTTTGTCAACTATGCTGAGCATGCCTGGCAGTTATGCCCTCTATGCTTCCGAAGGCCAGAAGAGAAGATTAAAAAAACTTTTCAACACAGAGATTTGATAAAGCTTTCAGGTGGTAAACCCTTTTAATCTGCTAAAACACTGCAATGTCTCCATATAACGAACCTTTATCAGCACTGTGATAATATGCACCAATTAGATGTTTTTGTAGTCAAGCAAAACCACATAAATAAATAAATTCTGAGTAATGGTTTTCTCATTGGCATTTTATGCTGAAATTAACTGGTATATGTTTCTAGATGTCTCTAGGAGGCACTGACTGGTCAAGTAGCCCTTTGCAGTGCTTTGCAAGATAGTGTGAATATCGATGGAGAATGGCTCATGGACTTGGTTCCCACTATAGTAATAGAAACTGGAGCTAACAAAAGACAGACATTTTCATTGATACAGAAGGATCAGTCAAAGTTATATGAGCAGATGAGAAGAAACTATTGCTCACAAGAAAGTGAGTTCAATAATGGTGAGTATTTATGGTAAAACAGAGGTAATTGTGCTTCTATATGTACGTTCACTTGCCAAGAGTTAAATGCCAAGGTGAACAATGATGTCACAGTGTTAGTTATTAATTTGATTAATTGAATTATTAAGTGCATGTGTGTAGAACTTTCCATGATTATGGAGCCGATTATAGAGTATGATCAGGAGTTATCTTGGCAATGGCAGAGGAAAACAGAGAAGACTTAGAGACACGCATTAAAAATTGGGCAAAGACTAGTAACAGTGCTAGTTATGATATAGGAAGTCATGAAGACCACAGGAAAAGGAAGAGGAAAAGGAAGTGCAATTCTAGGTGTGAAGAAATAATAAGAAGGAAGTGGATGCCTGAGAGATAACTGTGTAACTTGTCATGTCTGAAGTGCAAGAGATTGTTAGTTCCAATATCTTGAAAAGAAGTCCAGAAATTAAAAAAAAAAAGTTTTAGTGATATTTTTAAGAAAAACAAAACAAGAGGAAAAAGTTAGCTAAAGAGGAAGTCTTTGAAGAAAGATGTCCCAAGGTAGACTTACAGTTTAAGAAAACTTTTGAGTGGATCTTATACTTCAGTGCTGCCCACAACAGGGATGCATTCTGATTGCTGTGGCTATGCAGGGAAGTGGTGTAGAGATGGACACAGAGGCTGTACTAGTAACGCTGTCCATTAACATGTGTTGTGAATGTGTGGGGTCAGCTAAGGACCACTGTAAGTTAGAACTTAAGTTTATCCAAGGATTTTCATGACAAAGGCTTAGTCCCTACTGTGCATAATAATTAAGAGTTGTGGACTGCTGTGACATTTGTAGATTATCAACAGCATCTACTTGAAGTGATTTATAGTGTGCTGGTCCCTTTCACGCTCTCTTTCATGCCCTGTTCATAAGGCAAATGGTTTTGACATGAAGTTCTACTATAGTATACTGCCTTTCCACAAACGTAAAAGCAGATAAGCCAATTTATCTTGTCTCTGTATAAGTTGGTGATCTCAGGTGTTCCGTTTTAATGAACTGAAGAACACTAATACAGACATGAAGAAAAATACAAAGAAGTAACCCTATGTTATGCTGGACCATTTTTTCTCCTCTTTTTCCTTTTTCTCCTCTTTTCTTCTTCGATCACCATTATCATCAACAACAACATTATCATCATCATTTCACCACTACTACTTGAAGGACCTATATGATGTTGGAAACTAGCAATATATTATAATTTATTGAAATCCATAAATAAGGGGTCATCAATTTTCTGGAGCTATAACTTTATAACTGAGATTGGATACTTTATAATAAAGAAAAGAGTTGCATCTGAATTATGATTCTGGTAGCTAGAGTATGTCATCTTGGGGAGAAACCCATGGCTGTATTATAACTTAGGAGGGAAAAAGAAAATAACCAGCCTTGTGGGAAATGAATTACATGACAAGATGGAAAAATAGGAGATTCCAGGATCCAGGTTTACTCCTTTTTTCCATTAATTTATTTGTTTATTCACTTTAGAACCCAATAACAGCCCTCCCTCTTTTTCTCCAAGTTCCACCTTTACAAATTCCTCCTCCTATTACTCCCCCTTTTCCTGAAAGAAGGGGAACATCCCCTCCTTTGTGTACTAGCCCCTTATAGTACATCAAATTACAGCAGGCATAAATGTATTATCTCCCGAGACCCAATCAGGCAATCTAGTTAGGGAAAGAGGATCCAATGGCAGGCAACAGAGTCAGAGACACTCCCTGCTACAATTATTATGGGACCAACGTGAAGACCAATCAACACATTTGCTATAAATGTGTTAGAGACCTATTTTCAGCCTCTGCACATTCTTTGGTTGGTGATTCAGTCCCTGTGATCCCCCAAGAGTCCAGTTTATTTGACTCTATAGGTCTTACGGTATCCTCGACCCTCTGGATCACTTAATCCTATCCCTCTTCCACAAGACTCCATGAGCTCCGCCTGATATTTGGCTATGGGTCTCTGCATCTGTAGCCATCTGAGGCTGGATGAAACCTCTCAGGAGACAGTTATGATAGGCTCCTGTCTGCAAGCATAGGAGAGTATCATTAATGATGTCAGGATTGGCTCTCTCATGGCTTGCGTGTCAAGGTGAACCAGTCACTGGTTGGCCATTCCATCAGTTTCTGCTCCATATTTATCCCTGCACATCTTGTAGAGTGGATGAATTTTGAGCCAAAGGTTTTGTAGGTGGGTTGATGTACCTCTCCCTTCACTGGAAGTCCTGCCATATTACAGGAGGTGTCCACTTCAGGCTCCATACACCCAGCTGCTAAGAGTATCAGCCAGGTTGAGCCCCATAAACTACCAGGAGCTTCTCCAGTCCCAGGACTTTGCCTAGTCCCAGAGATGCCCCTCACCAATTTCCAGTCTCACTCTCAGCCCTTGCTACCTCCACTCTCCCGACACCTGACTACATGCCCATTGTCCTCTTCACACCCATTTTCCTCTCTTCATCAACTTCTGATGACTATTTTGTTAGTTTCACTTCTGAGTGAGACTCATACACTCTCCCTTGGGCCCTCCTTATTAGTTAGCTTCTTTGGGTCTGTGGACTGTAGCACATTAATCCTGTATTTTATGGCTAATGTCCAATTATAAGTGAGTACATACAATTCATGTCTTTCTGGGTTTGGGTTACCTCCTTCAGGATGATATTTTCTAGTTCCATCTGTTTGTTTACAAATTTTATGATGTCTTTGTTTTTCCCATTGCTCCACATCCTTTCCAGCATGTGCTGTCTCTTGAGTTTTTTGATCTTAGCAATTCTGACTGGTGTAAAATGAAATCTGGGAGTCATTTAGATTTGCATTTTCTTGATGACTAAGGACTTTGAACATTTTTTAAATGCTTCTAGATCCTTAGAGAGTTTTATGTTGAGAATTTTCTGTTTAGCTCTGTTCCACATTTTTAATTTGGCTATTTGATTTGTTTGTGTCTAATCTCTTGAGTTCTTTGTATGTTTTGGATATTAATGCTCTGTCAGACATAGCACATGAGAAGATCTTTTCCCATTCTGTAGGCTGCCATTTTGTCCTTTTTTTTTTTTTTCATTTTGTCCTTTTGGTGGTGTTATTAACCTTTAAAAATCTTTCAGATTCATGATGTCTCATTTACTAATTGTTGATCTTAATGCTGGAGCTATTGGTGTCCTGTCAGGATTGTGCCAATGTGTTCAAGGTAGTCCTTCATTTTCGCTTCTATTAAATTTAATGTGTCCCATTTTATGTTGAGGTCTTTAATCCACTTGGTAATCAGTTTTGTGTAGGGTGATAAATATCGATAAATATCTGCATTCTTTTACATGCAGGTATCCACTTAAACCAGCATTATTTGTTGAAGATGCTTTTTTTCTTTCCAATGTACGGTTTTGGCTTCTTTGTTAAAAATCAAGCATCCCTAGATATAGATGTGTGGCTTTATATCTGGGTCTTTCATTCTATTTTATTGATTGTTCTGTGTATTTTTATGTCAATACCATTGCTCTGTAATACAGCTTAAAATCAGGGATATTGATACCTCTAGTAATTCTTTTATTGTACATTTTTTTTTCATATGAAGTAGAGAATTTCTTTTTCAAGGTCTGAAAAGTTTTGTGCTGGAATTTTGATGGGAATTGAACTAAATCTGTAGATTATTTTGGTAAGATGATCATTTTTACTATGTTAATTCTCCCAATCCATGAGCAGGGGAGAAATATCTTCTGATATTTTCCTCAATTTCTTTCTTCAGAGACTTAAAGTTCTTGTTGTCCAGGTCTTTCCCTTGCTTAGTGAGGGTTACACTAAGATATTTTGTATTGTGGCTTTTGTAAAGGGTATTAATTTCCTAATTGCTTTCACAGCTTATTTATCATTTATGTAAAGGGTGTTACTAAATTTTTTGAGTTATTTTTCTATCCAGCCACTTTTCTGCATGTGTTTATCTGAAGCTGTACAAGTTCTCTGGTAAAATTTTTGTTGTGACTTAAGTATACTATCATATCATCTGAGAATATTACATCAGAGCCTTTCTAGATATTATTGTGCTAATGATGTTATTAGAGTATGTCTATGGTAAAATATAGGTGGTATCATTATACAATGGGGATATAAGAACATGATAAGAAACACCAGTTTCGGGAGAGTTAGCCCTGCCACTTTTCTATCATTTGGTGGTGATGGTGTGAGGGAAAGTTGCTCCTCCCAACACAGACACACACACATACACACACACACACACACACACACACACACACACACACATTTCTTGCCACCCGTGGAAAGCAAAAGCACTGAACACAGGGCCCTCACTGGTACTAAATTTTATTATGTCAAGTGTGGACCCACAAGAACCTTATGAAAACTTCCTAAGCACAAGACTTCCAATGATATAACCTCCTTCCTCTAGACTCTGCCTTTTAAAGCTTTCACTGGAGCTGGAGCAAAGGAACCACAGTTAAGAATGTAAACTGCTTTTCCAGAAGACCTGTGATTTGTTCCTGGCACCCATTTGGGCAGCTTAAAACCATCTGTAAATCTAGTTCTAGAGGGATCTTCACATACATGTGCAATCTCACCCACACAAACACAATTCTAAATGACTAAGATATGGTCCTGTGAAGGCTCTATGCCCCATTGTAGGGGAATGCCAGGGCCAGGAAGCAGGAGAGGGTGGGTTGGTGAGCAGGGGGAGGGGAGAGGGAATAGGGTTTATTTTCAGAGGGGAAATCTGGAAAGGGGGTATCATTTGAAATATAAATAAAGAAAATATCTAATAAAAATGACTAAGATAATAAACCTTTAAGGATTTCCTCACTTCCCAACATTCACTAGGGGTCCAGTTTTCAAGTCATGAGCATTTGGCGGATGTACTCACCACAGTGAGAGACTTGGATAGCAGTTTTTCTTAGTGTTGAGGGCCAGTTTATAACAACTGACATCCTATCTCTTCACCGTTATTCATATAATACTTTTTTAGGCAAGTATTAAACAAAGGATAGTCAGTTTTATCTCTTTTGTGGGGTATTTTCTCTTTTCAGTGTTACAAGCAATGGGAAATTGCTCATCTGGCTTAAGCAATATAGAGAAGTACCCCTAAACCAGCACTAGCAAAAACAGCTTCTCTTTTCTTTCTGGTTTGTGATTTTGGTTGTTTTCATTCAGCTTCAGATTCCACATAGCTAAGCACCAAATATAGAAACAATAATGACCATGATAACAAACACACAAATGTAACAATTTATCTATTTTAGAAAGGAAACCTATTTTATTTGAGTCCTACACTTGCTTGTTTTGAACATTATAATGGGAAGTAAACATGCCTTTTTCTTCATAATCTAACTTCTGGCAAATGGGAGGATTTCTAACCCCTGACTAAAACCAAGAAGACCTTATTTTCTTTGCCGAGATTCTATTCCTCTTTGGAAAGCATTGCTCCATGGAGATTGCACAAGAAAACCTGGGCAAAATGTAGGCTGTGTTAGAAAAGAAGTGTCACTGATGGTTGTTCTGGAGCAATCCTCAAAGCCTGAGCTCACAAAGTGGTGATGAGAGAGTGCAACACATTCCCAGAGTCATTGAAGCACTTCCTAATTGAACACAAGGTCCCTGAGGAATCTCAGACCAGGGATTGGTGTGCACATAGCCAGGTATTGTGAGTTTCAATGGAAATCCACCTCTTTCTGTGCTTGTCTTCCTGGCTCTGCCTCTTTCTTTCTTTGTCTCTTCTGTCTCTGTCTATCTTTCTGTCAACATCTTTCTTTCACTTCATTGTCTACCTTTCTAGGCTTCTTGATGTCTTTATTCTCCAAGTTGTTCTTTTCTCTGTGTATTCAACATCTCTTCCCTGTAAGCTACAGTTTTTGTTTATCAGCTTCAAGTTATATGTGGTCTTGCTGTTAACCTTGATGTCTACTGTAGTAATAGTTTTTCATGTGACTTTTTAAAGAAACATTTGAAACTATCTAATGTTTGTAATCTCTTCCCATATTACTTATTCTGTTTTTCTCTCTCATGCTTCTTCCTCATTTATCCCTTCCTGCACTCTTATTCCTAATTAACACTCTCTATCACCACCTTCTATCTCCTCTTCTTTGAATCTCCCATCCATGTGGTTCATAATTAATCTCCTGGCCTCCATGGTTATTCTAAACCGAATGTAAGTATCTGAAATTTCAAAGCTAACATCCACAAATGAGATTACTTCATTCAGAATGGTTGCTTACAGCTCCATTCACTCACAAGAGAAATTCGCATTTTTCTTGTAAGGGCTGAATAATTCTCAATTGTGTAAACTTATCACAATTATCCATTAATCAGTTGATGATGGGGCTCTAGGTGGTTTCCATTTTTTAGCTATTGTGAATAGAAAAGCAATGAACATGGATGAGTAAGTATCTCTAAAACATGATATGACATTCTTTGGATATATGCCCAGTAGTGATACAACTGATATAGATTTATTAATAGCTTTTCTAAGAACCTTCATACTGATTTCTATAGTGGCTACACCAATTTGTATTCCCACTAGCAATGACTAAGTGTCCCCCTTTCTCCATATCCAAGCCAGAATTTTTCATCTTATGTGTTATGGATGTTACCCATTCAGACTGAGTTAAGTTGAAATCTCAAAGTACTTTTACTTTTAGATTTCTGTGATAGATATAGATGTACATTTTAAAACTTGTTTCTTGGGCTGGAGAGATGGCTCAGCGATTAAGATCCTTGGCTGCTCTTCCAGAGGTCCTGAGTTCAATTCCCAGCAATCACATGGTGGCTCACAAAAGTCTGTAATGGGATCCAATGCCCTCCTCTGGTGTGTCTGAAGAAAGCTATAGTGTACTCATAAATGAAATCAGTAAAATTTAAAAAAACAAAACAAAACCTTGTTTCTCTGCCATAGTGTTTCATATTTTTTGGAACTCAGTATACTTTCATGCCTCTGCACTTTATTGTGTTGTTTTCTTGATACTTAGTAGTTTTGTGTATTATAACTAGTAATTCTTTGTCAGATATAGTTGGTAAACATATTTTCTCATTCTCTAAGCTGCCTCTTCTCTTGACTGATGTTGCCCTTTGACGGACAGGAACATTTTTAATTTCCTGAGGTCCTGTTTATTCATTGTTGCTCTTACTACCTTCACTATTGGTATCATGTTCAGAAAGTCTTTTTTATGCCTATAAACTCATGTATTCTTTAATTTATCCTCTATCAGATTTAGTTTATTGGGGATTATGTTGTGATTAGTAAACCATTTGGGGTTGAATTTTGTGTAGGGAGAGAAATAATTACCCGATTTCATTCTTCTACTTGTACCAGTCCACTTTAACCAGAATTTTTTGTTGAAGACACTGTCTGTCTGCCAATATGCATAGTAGGCATCTTTTTTTCAAATATAAGCTGGGCGTAGTAGAGAAAGCTTTTATGTGTGTCCTCAATTCTGTTCTATTAATCAATGTGTCTATTTTTCTTGTTATTACCATGCTTTGAATGTTACTATAGCTTTGTAATATAGTTTCAAATCTTGGATGGTACAGAATAGCTTTCTCCTTTAACTGTGAATATGAATAACATGATTTCTTGGTTCATCACTACTCCAGTTGATTCTATATCTTGGCTCAACTAAATAATTCTCAATGGACCTAGCAATACAGTTGTCTCTATCAGATGATAATTTAATTTCCTTGGATAAACAGGAAAACCTAAGAAATTATGTTAATCAGAATAATGGAACGTAACAGTCAAAGCAGTTTTTAGTGAATAATTAACACCATGTATATTAGAAAAGTTTTCTGAATAAATAATGTTTTTCACATAAGAAATCACAGAAGCAAAATACATGTAAATAAATTATAGGGGTGAAATAATAGAAATAAAGACAGAAATCAGTGAAATTCTGAATGACATTTTAGACAAAAATCAAGCAGAAAATCTCCTTTTTTATCATGTAAGATTAATTAAATTTTATTCCCCTTTCTTAGCTGAGGAAGGAGAAAAAAAACAAAATAAGGTAAAATAAAATTTAATATTTGGAACAGACAAGCTATTCTTGCCAATGTGCAAAATATTAAAACAACTGTAACAGATGTTATGAACAACTCTGAACCCATAAATTCTATAATTTGGATGAAATTACTGGAAACCACTATCACCATTCACCCTATGGGTTAAAGAGAGAGTTCAGCAGTTGAGAGAAATGGCTATGCTTCTAGATGATGTAGTGTGGATTTCCAACACCTCCATGATGGCTCACAAGGATCTGTAACTTTAATTTAATGAGATGAAACAGATAACTCTCATAGAGTTGCAGTCCTTTTCACCAAAGAGAATACAAAGAAGGTAAAGGGACACATAAATGGATATTTTCTATTAGAAAGTGGTTGCTTAAGTTCAAAACTTCATGTTACTATTGCACTACTAAATATATCTTCACTGACAGTGCAGAACTGAAGCTCATAGGATTCACAACTTTGGAAAGCTATTGTTTGCTCTTCTCTCACATAGACCTTCATAGTACTTTATCACACTATGAGTAAATATATTTATTCTAGAGTTTTGCAAACATTCACAATGATCTCCACTGAAAAGAATACATTCTTGATACTGAAAACCTGATCATAAGCCTATAGCTAGGGAGATCACTAGCCATAAAGAGTAACTAACTACTGAAAATCTACTAAGTACACATGTAACTAAACTCCATATTAAATATTTATGTTTATATCCATAGATTAGTGCTACTGTCAACCTGCTGATTGAAGCTTCTTTTTGCAGATGGGTTAGTTTATGGAAATCTCACAACTGATAAGGTGAAGAGAAAAGTAATTTTGAGTACTATGGTTTAGACATATGTATATTGTCTCCTCCAAGACGACATCATAGAAGAAAGCATGGGAAGACTGTAAGAGTCAGGAGGAGGAGAGCAAGGAGTCCACAGAATCACTGCTTTCTGGATACAGCATGGCTGTCACAATCATAAACATACATCAGCTATGGTTGCTTGAACAAGACTTATACACAGAAAGTCACAGGGTAGCACTATAAATACTTGGTAAAATGACAGAAGCCAGCAAGAATGGGAGATGAGAGGGTAATGAAGAATATGATCATCAAACATTCTTTACCTGTACATAATTGTTGAAAACAAGTTAAGGAAACAAAACAAAACTTATCTCTATATGAAGAAAATTAAGATTCTCAATATTTTAAAGCACTAGAGAAAATCGAGTTAACACTTTAATAGGATAAGAGTTAACTGTGCTAAGTGTCCAGTACAATTGAAAATTGTATGTGTGGCTCATGGATATGGTGAAAGGTATATCATATTTACTGTGGAAATATGATAGCAAATTTGATAATACACAGTTCTCAGATGACCTAGAAAGCCTATGCTACAGTATTTATTCTAGAGTCCTGCAAACTTCTGTGTACACACACACACACACACACACACACACACACATACACATACACTGGAATGTTTTATAGCAGCTCTATTTAAAATTGTCTAAAACAATACAGCTCAAATATCTTTCAGAGAGTGAATGGATAAACAAACTGTGGTACATCAATACAGTGGAATATTTTTTAGCAATAAAAAAGAATGAGCTCAAGGCACATCCAACAACCTGGATGAATATCAACACGGGCTGAGTGAAACAAGACAACCCTTGAAGTTTATACACTCCATGACCATGTTTGTAGAATCATCTCAAAGAACAAACCTCCAGTGACAACGAATAAATCAGTGACAGCCAGGATAAGTTAGGAAAAAAATGTGTGACTGTGAAGACCGATTTCCTGATATAGATGGCCTTCCTCTGAGTTCTGATTGCATCTAGTCTTTACCTTAACTGCAGCCTTAGGACACTAAACTTCATGGAATTACCAAAAGCCAACCCAATATTAAAATAAAATATGAGGAAGAGAGATTAGAGGGGTAGGGCATGGGATCCATGGAGCATTTAGATCTGGACCTTCTAACAGGAAGAATTAAAGTCTTCTGGATCTTCACGGATCTTGATTTTCTCCTAGGAACAGATCTTCAGTATTGTGATGGAAACTTACCCTTCTCTTTGAACATGGTTATTATCTCTGAGCAGTAGCCCCACCTCACACTGGCCCAGAATTTAAGAACTGATGAACTAAAGCAGCTCACAGTTCCATATCGGGAAAGATGAGGCCTTGGTTGGACCTAGAGCCATAAAGAATACAAAATCCAAGTGTTCTGTGAGACAGCACGTCAGCTCACACAATGATGGAGTGTAGTGGGCTAAGGAGTCTGCCCAGGTAGTCACAGAAAGGACTTCATTTTATGGACTGAAACTCCATGTTATAAAATGTGAGAGACAATCAGGTAGAATTAGGCATTTGGCTGAATCAAGCTACATTATTGAGAGAGACCAAGTGGGAAGTGGACGCTTTTGTGATATTTTTTTAAGCTATATGACTAAGATATGGGTATCTTTTTTCAATACCAAATTTGGATTTTAGGTAAATTAGAAGAGCTTTATTTGGTCATCTAACTTCTAGGGAGGCAGTCCTCTGAGGCACTAGGAACAGAAAGAAACCACAGCAGGTTTCTCTACCATTCTGATAAAACTTAAGGAATATTTGTGGCAAGTGGCAAAATTCGTATCATGTAACCAATATCAATGTATGACCAATTTGTCAGAAATGACAATAGACTTTAGCCTTCCAACACTTGTTTTCCAGCTCTTCCATGACAGTAAGAAGACCAACATTTCCCTCTAGTGGTGAGTTGAATAACTTGCTTTTCATGAGTAATTTTATTAAAATAGTTTAAATGTGTGGGAGCAAACATACACCTAGGACAACAGAATTCTAGGAGTTTCACTACATCATTTATTAATTTCAATATTGATGACTTAAATGAAATATATATATATTAGAAGAAATTCAGAAATAATGTCTCAAATGCTATAATGCAGCTTGCCCATTGTTAAAGTAGAACAATAAGGAGATTGCACCTTGGCAGGTAGTATGAAAGCTCGTAGATTCAAAAAGGTTTGTTTGAGTTTTGAGACAGACCCTCATGTAGCTCCGCATGGCTTCCAACTCATCATGTCACACTGTGTGTTCACCTCTGGTTGAGATCTACAGGCGTGGGACACCATGCCTGCTTCATGAGATCAGATTAAACGTTCGTGCACACCAGACAAGACTCTACCAGCTAAGCAAAAGTCCCATCTCAGACACAGCACATTATGTTTTTTTTTGTTTGGTCCTTTAGGTTTTTTTTTAAGTTTTACTTTTATAAAATAACTAAGATTCACTTAATTGCCAATGACCAAGTGATTGTACCAGGTGTGTAAACATCTAAAAACTTGCTCTACTTTAATTTTAGAGTAAAAATAACTGATGGCTTCACTATTTCTTTAGTGTTTGCCTCCATGTTTCTACGTGACTCAGTTGTTCTCTCCATGCTTTTGTTTCAGGTGCCTTGTGTTGCCTTCCATATATAGATGGGGCCTTGCTCTTTTTTTATGACTCAATCATCTTCCTATACATAGTCAGCATTTTGTTTAGGTGGATAACCTATGGTTATTATGCAAATACTACTCTTACATTCACTTTCCTGGAAGATCTTATCTATGAAGTCAATGGTTTGTCTTGTTTTGCTGATGTATCCTCAGTACATTTGTGATTAAATCAAGCCTAAATGACATAAAAATCCCCTAAATGCCTACAAATGCCTTAGACCATCAGTAAAGATGTATGTCCAAGTACTTAGAACAACCCTTTATTGTGCTCTTGCTGGCAGCTCAGCACAGTATCTCCTGTGTTCTTTCTTTCTAAGCAGTGACCTTGCTGTTCTGCACATCCTACAGGAATCCCATTACTAATGACAGCATGGTCAAGTCTTAGCCTCTTCAATTTCTTTCTTCTCCCCTTCCTCCTCTGCTTTCATTCTCTCTTCTTTCTTTTGCCTTCTTTTTCCATGCATCTTCTGACAGGGACACTCGTGTGGCTACAGATTTCTAAACCTGCACTGACATTTGATGAGATGCTTAAGCTGCACCATGTGGGTTTTCCTTTATTTTAGTTCTTATTTTTCCATACTCTATATTTTGATCATAGTCTTTCCTCTGTCCCAGTTCCTCTCAGATCTTCCCTACCTCTTTATTCACCCAGAATTCATGACATTTCTCTCTCTCAAAAAGAATAAAGCATGAAGATGATAACAAGCAAACAAGAAACAAGAACAAAAGAAAAAAACACCCACCAAAACAATATAAAACAAAAATCACATGAAAACTTTGAGGTCTGTTTTATGTTGGATAGCTACTACTAGATAAGGAGCCCGACCTTGCAAATAATATTTGTCTTGTTATGTTTGAATAATGCTGTTCCTTTGGTGTCATTTATCACCTTTGTCTCATACAATCTTTCTGCCTCCTCTTCCACGTAGATCTCAGAGGCTTGAGTGAATGACTTTGATAACGACATCTATTTAGGACTGAGTGCCCGAAAGCCTCTCACTCTGCATATTGTACAGCTGTGGGCCTCTATTAATAATCACCTTCTACAAGACGTTCCCCTCACAAAGGTAGAACACTGTACTAATCTATGGGTATAGCAGTATGTCATCAGGAATAATTTTATTGACATTTTTCTTTGGGAGAATAATAGTGTGTATTCAACAGTAAATTAGGAAGTTTACTCTGTAGGGCTATCCCTGAGTCTTTCTTTGATGAACCTCCAAATCAATGCTTTTTAGGATTTCTTCTTGGAATTGAGCATTTACCTTCTGATCTTTAGATGATTCTTTCTAATCTGTTGCATAGAGCTGGCTACCAGAGGCCATGGGATGAAGGCTACCAGGTCCAGCATCTCAGCTCAGCAGGGAGTGTGTAGACTTCTGCTTGTCTCCCATGCTTCCCTGAAGCACCCATACTTATGGCTAATCATACCACTAGCACTTATGCAGAGACTCTCCATTTGTCTTCTTTGGGCCATCAATCCCGTATCTTTCTTCCTGTGAGTGAGGAGAATGTTTCCTCTCTGTCACCAACACCAAGAGCTGTAGGCCATGGCCAGTTGCCTAGCCTTTGGGGATTTGGTGGAGTCAATCAAGCTGCTTCTCAGCTGTCCTCACTGACTGCATGAGGAGCCATTTGTGTGAGTCTGCTAAGTTAGTTATCACAGCTTGGGCATCTGCTTTCCAGTTTCTTATTGTTGTCCTACTCTCTCCTCTTACATCCTTATGCCTTAAAAAAAACATTAACGCTTCTCTTGTAATGCTTTTCGTTGAGGATTCAGAAAGTAGATGGATGAGAATGTGTGCATGTGGCTTGAGTTTCGGGGGTGGGGAGACAATCTACCTACCCTTGAACTAGATGTCTTAGTCAGTTATAAGATTGATTTTTAATATTTTTCCGTTCATTCTTTTTGGCAAAGCATCATTAACACCATTTTTCTACAATTTGACTGAGAAAATATTCATTAGGCAACAACTGTTGAAATATTGGGGATATAGACTTAAGGGACTTATCTGAAGGAAAATTACTCGGGGGCCCCTACTTTGTGCTCAGCCCTGTCTTCTCTTCCTTGCCATTTGCCATGTTTTGCTTTAAGAAGGTAGTATTATCTTTACTTCCTAAGGGAGGAAATGGAGGCAGGCAAAAGAAGCAAGACTATGGAATTAAACTTGAGGATTTAGCTAAGGTCTGACTAAAGCTGTGGCCTATCTACTTACACTATAGCAAATGGAGTTCAGCATTTGGCTGAAGCCTTACAGAGTACCTGAGACAAGCACAGTTCCCACAGTTTCCAGATCCTTTCCTGTCACAAGCTCATGCTTGACTTAGAGAGGCAAAGATGTGGCTGAGTGTGAGGTCTCCGATTGGGAATTCTAACTCATTTCTGTGACCTTGGGAACATGACTTTACTTTCAGGACCCCCATTTCTACATCAGTAAAACAAGGTCATCAGAATAAATGGTCTGTTACATTCTGATGATCTGTTTTGCAGATGGCGAGCTGGAAGGTGCTGAGAACCTCAACAACACACCCAAGTCAGCAGGGAAGTGAAACACACGGCCACCCTCTAACTCTCTGTTTATACTGTGTGAGAAACTTCCCAACAGATAGTTGGACAGCCTTCCAAATGCCAATGGGCATGAAATAGGGTTTTCTCTTGAGCCCTTCTTCAGAACTGAATGTCTCCACATTCCCTTCAAGGGCGGCAGGGCCTCATCTAAATGGTAAGGTAAATAAATATTCCAAAATGTAGGGTAGAAGTGGAAGGCAAAAAGCAACTGGGAAAAAGAGGTGGGGTACCTGGGACCTTTCACCATATGGCCTCAGAACTTCTGATTATTTTGTGAATGTATGGAATGACATATTGGCTTATTTAAAGCCATTCTTATACACATCTTTCATAGTTATAATTCATGGGAATTTATATAATGAGGTAATTGGTTGTAATGACTGATTCAGGAAAAGGGAACATTTCAAATTATTTATGATAATAATAATTACTTAAACTTGTTTGGTAATACCAAGGCAAAGTGGTAATGGCTTCCATTTGGGGGAGGGAGGAGACCAGCTGCTGTTTTAAATACTAAGTAATCTAAGGCCTGATTGGAGATGCAATATAACTTGCTAAGTTATAATAGAATCTGTTTATTAACTCAAGTTTTTCTCACTAAGTTTTGATTCAATTCTTTCACATTAATATTTCAGTATGCCCCTGTATTATTACTTCATGGTGATTTGAAAACTATGGCTGTTTTCTCTAGAACTAGATTTTTTTTTTGTTTTTCTGAGTATTTTGTGGTCAAATTCTGAGTATTTGCCTGGTGTTCTAAGGCAAATTCCCGTTTAGATCATTTGTTGGAGACAGATATAAGCACCATAGTGTTATAACTCTGACATTGGGCATTGCCTATATATAATTATGAAGGCCTTAATTAATTTCATTAGTACTATATGTATATGCTAGTGTGTCTGGAGTCAGAGGACAAGCTTAGATGTCATTTCTCATGAGCAATGTACCCTCTGTATTTAGTGTATGGTCTCTCATTGACCTGAAACCTATCAAGTAGGCAAGGCTTGCTGACCAGCAGACCCCATTCAGTCTACCTCTGTGTTTCCAGTGTTGGGATTACAAGCACATACCAAAACACCTTGCTTTTTGTAGATTTTGATGGTTGATTAATATTATTATATTAATATAATGGTATGAATTGGTTGCTGATATAAACAACTTTAAGGGAAGCCAAGTCTTATTCTGACACTTGGTTACAAATGCTTCCCTTTGGGGTCCAGGGCTGCTTGGTTTGGGGCTGTTTGAGTGGCAGAATCTTAGGGTGAGGAACCCACATCTCAGCAAAGCTGCTTAGCTTCTAAGAGCCTGTAACCAGAAGGCAATGGAGAAAGAGCCTGGTCCCCAGGACCCCCTGAAGGATATGTTCTTTCCCTGGTCTTTATCTCCTAAACATTCCAACATTTCCAATAATTCCATGCAAATAACCAAGCCTTTTGGTCTAGATATTATGTTTAAAATCCAAACCAGAGCATGTAAGACTCAAGAAATAATTTAAGCATTTACTTTTAATTTCTGATGGTTTGATTTATCCCAGTATTAATTTACATAACTATTGTTTATACACATTAAATGGATTCATCCATTCAGTCATCTAACCACCAAGTGAAGTATAGTTATTGCCATTCTCTGAAGCCTGGAGAGACGAGTGAGCTTCTTTTGGTTGATACCTAGTATTTTTTTAGAGTTGAGACTCAAATTCACACAAGCAACCTGACTCGAAGAATCTTATTTACTTCTCAGCTGTGTTTTTCACCTTGAGAATGTGAAGCATTCAGAAAGTAAGCCATATAATTGTAATTTTGTCAAATTTGTCATCAGTGTTATAGGCTCCAATCATTCCATTTATCTTAGTAAACACTTATTAATTCAATGATGTCTTCCTTCGATCACTGGTTTTTTGTCTTCAACTTTGGCAGCAGTGGTGGTGGATGGGGGTCAAGGACATGCCTAATAGTATGAGTTGTTTGTGATTTCAGTATTTCAATTTGTTTACATTCACTTATTACTATTACTACTACTACTACTACTACTACTACTACTACTACTACTGCATGTGTGTCTCTGTGTATACCTGTTGCACAGCAAGCATGGAGAGATCTGATGACAATTTCTGGGAATCAGCATTTTCCTTGAATCATTTTAGATGTGGGGATTAAACTCAGGTTGTCAACACCTTCCAACATAGAACCATCTTGTCAGCTCATCAAGATTTTATTTTTTTTCTCTGTTTCTATAAGACAACTTAATTTCAAGTGTGGGGGGAGTCCACTGTAATTTTTAACTGGCATCTGATCTTCATAATCTTTTCATAATCATGAAATATGTATTGTTCTTATCCAGTTGTGTCATGAGAGAAAATTTTAAAGTCCACTTCATTATTGGTGTTAATTTAATAGCTGTTTCTCATTTATTTACCCAAATGTAGTCATACCAGGCCTTACCCTCAGTATCAGACCTCCATTTGGAGTGAGCCAATTGCTTACACAGAGAAGATAGCTTCAACTGCACTTTGCCTGGGATGTTTTCTTTTCCATTCAAATTGCTTGTTTACATGGTGTTGGATCAAATGAAAGAGATCAAGCTCATGAGTTTCCTCTGAGAAGGCAGCTGCAGTATAAAGGGTTTGTCAGGAAACAGGATGATCTGTTCGTGTGGCCACAGATCCATGATCCCTGACCCGTCTCCATCCTCAGCAGTAGGTATTTGTGGCACTTGTATCCTCAGGTGGAACTACTGAATGTTGAAAAAGAAGCATACTGTATACTGAGCCCCGTTTTTCCTCTAATATTGTTGCTAGCTTGGAGAGCACTCACACAAGAGAGATACTTTAAATAGTCTCTCTCTCTCTCTGTCTCTCTGTCTCTCTCTCTCTCTCTCTCTCTTGCTCTCTCTCTCTCTGTCTCTCTTTCTGTGTGTGTGTGTGTGTCTTTTTCTAGCAGACTCAATTTTCATATTTCCTGTTGTGCAAAAAGTAAAGAGGATTGCTCTGAAATCTTGATTTCTTTGAGGATTTGGGATGTGCTTGGGTATCTGCTTCAATAAGAAAACAAACTGAAAGAATGTGGAAACATGAAGCCATCTGGCTGCCGGTCCACTCTCACACCGGCTCTAGGGGTCACTGAGAGCCCTCCACGTCCCTAGCTCCTGCAGGAAGCATTTGATCTCATCCAAGCAATGCCTGGACATGTGTACTCAGCTATGTGGTTCATCTCTGAACCAGGTGGCAGGAGATTTAAATTGAGTGTCTTGAGGAAACTGTTTAGAAACTGATTTTAGCCTCCTTAAAGTTATACAGGTCCTGAGTGCTGTGATGAATTTATCCATTCCTAAGCCAATCAGCAGTGTTTTTATTTGAATATACTCTAAGGGACAATTTGGAAATCCAACAATGTCCTATGAAGGCTATAATGTCATTATCAATCTAATTTCTCAAAAAAGTTTTTGCTATTCCTCCTACTTTTTGGTTCATTTTTGTGTGCTGATTCAAGTTTTACGCTCCTGGTATAAAAAAGACCAAGTTAGACACCTCAGAGGATGTTGCAAGATGCAGAAAAAGAAAATAGAAACATGCATCAAAGTCTGGACAGCAATAAGAAAGTCAAAACTTGAAAGAAAATGAGAAGGAAAGTATTGACATTAATACAATAGAAATTTTTTATGAGTAGATGACATGAAAATTTCTAGCAAATAGTGTGGGAAGGTCCTTACACAATGTACCCACATTCAGAGAGCCTTGGTGAAATCAAACAGTTAAGGAAATATTTTGGCAATATGGGCTGAAAGGTTAAAACAGGTTCCAGTAGACACAAGCTGAGACAGATTCATCTGCAGAGCAGGAGTTGGGGATTGAATATATATAAAGGGCATTCAGGGGACAAGTCAGAAGTCCAAGCAGAGGAGTATGGGTACAGCAAAGATGTATTGGTGCAAGATTTACAGATACCAAATAAATCTGTGGTAAATCTGGATTTTGTGTTGATGGTAATCTGTTAAAGTAGAAATACATCTCTGATATCCCATAACTGGGACAACTGGTCTGCCTGAAATTCAATTGTAACTAGTGCTGTGTCCTTTGATTGGCTAAAGTTGATGGAGTCTGTGAAGCAAGCACACGTGGAGAACAGAGTCGGGGAGCCTGTCAGTCTCATGAGTGTCAGATGTCAAGTCCTTCTAACCAACAAGTGAATCAGCATGGCCTCTTGTGTGGTTTGGGGAGACTGGCTTATCATTTCCTGCTGTATAGCTTAGAATCATATGCATAATTCCAAAAATCAGTTGAACCATTATTTTTGTGCAGTTATGTTATTGTTTGAGTTTTTCTCCTATATGCTGAAGTTCATGTATTGAAGACTTAATAAGATAAAACTATTGGAGGATAGGGTTTTAAAAGATATAATGCACTAAACAGGAGCATTCCTGTGATTCCCTACACCTACATGATTGTTGTATTTATAACAAACAAAGTGAAACTTAGACTCAGAGAAACATGCTGAGTTGAAGACAACGGCAACAGAAACATATGTAGAGATGAAACCTTAAAGGTGACCATTACTCAGCCAGAGGGACATGGAGCTATGTATCAGTAATTCTCGAGATACTTACGGGGATGGAGCAGGAATATTGCTTGAGAATAAGAGTTCTGTAAGAGCTTAAGCCAGGTAGAGAGCCTGTGTCTAACATACAATACCAAAACAAAAGAGACAGAAAAATCCAGAGTGAGAGGTGAATGCCAGGTACTTCCTTCAGAGGGCAGAAAGTGAGCCAATGCTAGTTCTTAGGTTTCTGGGCACCAGAACTACAAAAAACAAAAGAGTAAAATTCTGTGTCCTTAATAAGTGTACATTGCTGTGACAAAGCTAGAAAACTATGTCTGCTTTAAGAAATAAAAAGGATCGCTTCTCGGCCTTTTGGCTAAGATCATGTGTAGTATCTGTTCTTATCAGTTTAATATCTGATACATCCTCTATCCGAGGACAATATATTAAATGGATTTTTGGAAGTAGGAGTTGGAATAGGAGCTTGCTCCGTCCACTCCACATATTGACCTGGTATTGCAGTACCTCCAGGAATGGTGCACCCCTTTGGGGAATAAAGTAAAAAAAAAAAAAGAAAAGAAAAAAGAAATAAAAAGGAAGAAGTGTTTATATTGTTTGTGGAAAGTGTTAAAGGAATTCACAATGGAAACTGAAAAGCACTGGAACCTAAGTATGATAGGCCTTTTATCAACCATCCAGGTATAGTTCTCACTGACCCTCCCACTTGATGAAAAGAAAGCTTAGGAACACAAGGGTAGGCATTCACCTAAGTACATATCCTAAGTTCAAAAGAGACTGATGGACATACATCATTATAGACTGTCAACAAATCAATGGATGTATTAGTAGAGGCAAACATTTCTCACATGTCAGTGAAGGGAACCTATCACACTATTGTAGTCTGAATGTTTTCCTTCTCTGATTTCCTACATGAAAATCTGAACTCCCAGTGTGATATCAAATAGAACTTTGGAAGATCACAAAGATGGAGCTCATAGAAAGATTAACATACTTTTTAGCATTCTGCCATGTGAAGACATAGCAGGACAGTTCCATCTATGACTTAGGGAGCTGGAACATGGAATCTGAAGGCTTCCACTGTCCTGTTATCTCCTGAATCTACCACACTGTTACAAACTTCAGGGGCATTTATTGTAGCTTTGTTCATGTCAAACTGTCCCCTACTTTTTTTTTTTTTAGAATCAAAGCTTCTCCTGAGGTAAGAACAGAGTATAATTATCTTTTCTCACTTTAAAGTATATTATTCTTTAAAATTAAAAGATAATAACACTATTTCCCCTTTACTCCATCCAAACAGGTCCATGACCATCCTGCTGTGCTCCCTCTCAAAGACATGGTCTATTTTTCTTTAATTCTCTCTCTCTCTCTCTCTCTATCTCTCTCTCTCTCTCTCTCTCTCTCTCTCTCTCACACACACACACACACACACACACACACACATACATGCACATACGAAATCTATTAAGTCCATTTACTGTTGCATGTGTGAATATGATTTTAGGGCTGACCATTGGTGACTGGATTAAAGGGCTTATCCCTAGTTGATGCAAATTCTCTGACTCTCAACATTACATATAGTTCTTTGTGAAGATGGGACACCATGAGATTTTTCCCTTCCATGGCCTATCTATTTGTATTGCCATCATTCATGTCCTTTTTGGGCAGCCATACTGCTGAGATATCATGGATGTAGCTACTCTGACATTTCTTGGAGACATAAACTCATAGCAGACTTTTTAGACATCTGGGTTTTTGTAATCTATCTGTTCCCTTTTCTTTGATGTTCTAGGAGATGAGTATCAAAAATTGTGTTGTATCTGATCATCCTATAATAAATTGTTTTCTGTCTTTCGATCACTTGTGGATTTCTGCAACAATCTCCATCTACCACAGAGAAGTTTCTTGAGGGAGGAGTGAGAGATACACTTATTTATGAGTCTAAGTAAAAGTATTTATAATTCATTTTGTGATTATGCTGAATTAGTAAAATGGTGATAGTAGGTTCTCTTCTAAAATACGTGTCTTCCCCAGCTCTGCGTACTTGGGTAGGTTTGCAGTATTAAAGATTATTTCCTTCCTGTAGAAAGCCTTCAGTCCAATTAGACAACTGCTGGTTACTGCTAACACATGGTAAGTTAGGTGAGTTTCAGCTTGAATCCTCTAAATTCTGTATTCAAAGTGCATGACATTATTGGCCATAGTTAGACTCCAGGGAGCAACCAAGGGCAATAGGATTAATCTGTATTGATTTGGGAGTCCCTTGGATTCTCTTGGTCAACAGTCCAAAGAGTGATTTCTCATGCCTTGTTCTGGAGTTTTTGTTCAATTATTTATGGCTCCTGAGAAAAACATTGTCAGTTCATGTTCATTTAAATTATACCTATGTGTGTTTATATGAATGTATACATGTATGTGCATGCATATATATGCATACATATATACTTATAAATTTATGCATAAGTTTGGGTAAATACAAGAAATATAATTCATTACTGCTGTTTTAAATATCTTTAGTGTTGTTTTCTTTTGTCCCTCCCTGTCATTGTGTGGTGACACCTCTCCACTCTCCCTAGTTGATGTTTACCTCAGATTTTCCCACTCTCCCTTTTATATAGCTTGTATCTTGCTATTCTCTTCTCTAGCCTTCCTTCTTCCATGTTCTCTGTAGGACCTTTTAAAAAGATGGAATGTGATAGTATATGTGAAATATGACTTCGCCACCAGTTGCATTAAAAATACTCAATATATGTTAGTACACATTTTGCTTTAAGAATCAATTCATTTCCAAATGTTACTGCTTATTTTATATTTAAATTTATTTTAAATTTTTAATTCATGTATACAATGACAACTATTTCCTTGTGGAGGAAGATGTCATAAAAATTGAAGACCTGGTTAACTAGGCAGATTTGCACCCGACTCTGAGAAAAGCACAGAGAAGAACCTTTTATTATTTAAAGAAATGAGAAATTACTGTGTTCCTAAGAGAGTGTAAAACAAGAGATAGGAAGACCTGCCAAGGTGCCTGCTCAGTGCCAAGGTCAGATAACTGTATATAATACTGGGATGCTACAGGAGAAGTGAACATGCAGCAATAAAATGTGAAGCATGGAGCAGAAGGGCAAAGCCAAAGCTTTAGACATTGCTTCATCTGAGGTGTCGGCCCTGAATTCTATACAGGGAGTAATAATCTCTATGGAGACAGGAATGCCTCATTGTGCAATCCTAGCTTAGAACAATGAAGAATTTCTTGGGGTTCACTTGCTCGCCATCATAAAGTGCACACAAAGGTGTTCTAAAGAACAAATGTATAGGTGCTGATTTTCTTGTGTTCATGCTTTTGAGCCATCAATAAATTTACAGATACAAGCACCTGATCCATTTACAATTCCCATCTCACATTTTTTAGCACAGACAACAGTTGCATCTCTGATGTCTGCAACACAAGGCCAGTTTGTGAAAGCCTTTATAGCTTCATTTGCAAAGTGGCAGTGATGACAGTGTATATCTCTGGTTGAGGCGGATAGCATGGTTGCTGGAGTAGATATTCTTATGTAGCAGGAATTCTGTTGTTATAATGGCAAATATCCAAAAGAGGAAGCATGGCCCAAAAGTTTATCACGTAGTGTTCCATGATGAAGCCTGCTACAGGTTAGATAGTAGTAGAGCCCAATCAGCTCCTGTCAACAGGCCTGTGATGATAAATGGAGATGAAGCCAGTAGGTCTGAGATGATGGCTTCTTGGGGCTCATCTTGAAGTGCTTCGGTGAGGTCTGTTTTGTTTTGTTCTGCTTGGGATCATTTCTTTTGCCACTCCAGCTATGTAAAGATAATAATCGCACCAATAGAACTGGTGACCTTCCACCTTTCCTCCCTTTGATACAGTCTCATTTTCTAGTGAAACCATGACAAATGTCTCTTCCTGCACTTTCAGTAAACTAGCAGAGAATCTGTCTGTTATACTGAATGTGCCTACCTCCAGAAGTCATTGGTATTTGGTTTGGATTCCTCCAAATGGGGTGAACATTATATCTCTAACCTATGAAAAAGCTTTGCTCCTTTGCAGTGTTGGTGGAATTAAATTTGTTTTCACAGCTGGTTGTACTTGGAGAAGGGTTAGCCGCCCTCTTGAAGGTTCTACCACAGCAGTTCATCACTGAATCTGCTGTGTGCTGGGGGCTTTGAGCTGTTAACGGGAGGCACAGAGGGAAGCCTAAATTAATCATTTAGGATTTATTTATTCTTTTTCCCACCATAGAGTAAAATGAGCATATGCCAACATTTCCAGGGCTAGGGCTGTCTTGGCCATGTGAGGGCTGATCACTGACTCCTCATATCTACCTGCCAACAGGTCCAATCTGTGGACCAGCACCCCACCATCTACTTAAAGACTACTTTGCAATTTACAGTTTGTTTTTCCTATTCTTGGCTTTAGTTGTTTCCTATAAAATCCAATGTGTTAGAGAATTTTATGCCACCATTTTATTTGTGGGTAAACCATCATTCAGAGGGACTGTGTGGTCACAGAACTGGTAACTGTCAGGTTAATATCTTGAGTTCCAACCTCCTAACCTTAAAACCAGAGAGGAGGTAGAAGATACAGGATATTCTCTGCTGTAAAGAATTGTCTGATGATTCCAACTTCCCAAAATCATATGTGGAAATCGAACCCTTACAGTACGGTCTGAAGATGTATCTTCTTTTTTTCTTTTCCTTTTTCTTTTTTATGGATATTTTCTTTATTTACATTCCAAATGTTATCCCCTTTCCTGGTTTCCCTCCCTCCCAGAAATACCCTATCATACCCTCCCTCTCCCTGCTTCTATGAGGGTTTCCCTGGCTTTTCCATAGTGAGGCCAGGAATTCTCATTGTTCTATCACTGTTTCTTTGAGTCAGAAGTTTTGGTGACTATTAACACAACTAAGGAAGATGCAAACCAGTAGTTACATTGAGATGTATTTTGAGAGAAAAGCCAAGCCAATACACAGGTAGAAGAGAAGGTAGATTCTGGGTGTTGGCTCTATGGAAAAATACATGAGTGCCACCTCCTCTGATTGAGAAGCCTATAAAGAAATCAAGGATTGAGTTTAAGGTGCATAACAGAAAGCCAGATAAAGATACCAAATAGCTGTATGTAGATAAAATAATTGCATGAGATTAGTTGCATTTATGATTTTGGGAAAACAGAGTTTGATGAAACATTTGGGATTTTATATGCACCCATCTGTACATACTGTGTGAATGAATTAGTAAATGTTGAATGAAGCTTCAGGTCAGATGGAGCCTTGAGTCATAAAATGGAGAAAGAACCAAGGAAGAATTCCAGCAATTAAAGAGGACATGTGAGATCACATGACTACGAATAAGAGTTTCGAAATATGTGGCACCATCATGCAAGTCAAATATGACTGTAAGACTCAGCACAACATAAATGGGCATATGACTGCAAAACGCTGTACCTAGAGATAGATAAAACCTTCACCTTTGAGGACATTGACATCTGTGCAGAGAAGGGTAAATAGAGGCTACAGTATGCAACTCTTTCAAGGCTTTTTGTTGAGCCAGAGAGCAGAGTAACAAAGTATCTACTGATAACACACCACAGGAAAGGCTGTGCATGTGAGTAATACTATCTTTTACATGCAGTCACCTTTACAAATTAATGAGATATTTGACTCTTTTCAATGCAACTAAGCATTTACAATACGGTAATGGTTATTTGATGCTCACCATCATGCAATTCAAACCAGCCACACTTAAGTATGGAGAAGCCATATTTAGCTATGAGATGGGACCAGACAAGGTCCTGGGCAGCCTGCTCAGAGGCTGTGGGACCCAGTGGAAGAGTAGAAGCAATCACTGGGATCTTCAGTGAAAAGTTGTTCCTTTTCCAGACAAGATGGTACATGTTCTTATTGAATCACTTCAGCATTGTCTGCTGTTTTAATGATATTTATTTCTATGATATTTTTTCTTTCATATCTTCTAAAGTCTCTGAGAGTTAAACTATAAGAAATTTTGCGTATAAAGATTGATGTTAAATTTAACTGAGGTAATCATGCTTGCCACTGGACATGTATATATGTAAGAAAGGAAAATCAAACAACAAACCAGGTGTGGTAGTGCACAGCTTAACAGCACTATTTGAGACTGAGGTAGAAAGATTATGATTTGGATGCAAGTTTGGGCTGTAGAGAGAAGTCTGTCTCACAATCAAAACAAGAGGAGCAAGACAAAGAAGAGGAGAATAAGAAGACAGTCATAGCTGCATAGTGTTATGTCTGTAGTTAAAAAATGGTAGGGATAACTGGAGCATAGGAGTAAGTATCACATGAAGAACTAATAGATGCATTTGTGTAAAGTTCTTAAAATTTTTTCTTTTTTCTTTTGTCAACTTGCACATTACATTGGGAAACAGATATGAATTCCACGTGTAGGAGACAAGATTCTTATCTAGGAGGATCTGAAGAGTCATTACAAATATAGAGTTTCAGATCATAGTTACAAACACAAAGCTGTTTATCAAAAGCACAATGAAAGGGACAGCCAAAATAGTCTCCGAAGAAACAAAAATACACAGGCCAACTTATTCTATAACACTCACCAAAGTCACCATTTGTTCATTCTAATATTGACATTATTTACTCATTGTACATTTCAGTGATTTGGCAAATATTTATCAAATGCCATTGTGCCAGTCCCTGGCTATGCTTTAATAACTATGACTGACAGTGCTCATTTGCCCTGCTCCAAAACTACATGGGGAGAAGGATAAAACCGACCTTGAGCTAGAACGTGACATATTTCTGCACAATCTCTGGCAGAATATGTCAGAAAAGATTGATGTAACTTTTAAATATGAAGGATTTAGAACAATATTTATGATACAATGTTTAGCAATGTTTCATTAGAGACAGAAATAGTGCATTTTTGAACAAATATTTTGGCAATTTGTGAATGCTTTTATTTTCTACTTCATTAATCCACGTGCCCTTCACTGTTCACATGTGCTTGTGACCTTGTTCCAGCTGAGTGGCCCAATCAGTTTATTTCTTTGGATATGTGCCAGAAAGCTGATTGCAGTTTACTGCACCAAAATATTTATATGTCAAGTGATGAGAAAAAAAATAACCTCATTAAAGGCTGAGTAAAAATTCAGCTGGCACAACCAGAATTGAAGCAAGAAGGAAGTCAAGAAAGAAGGTAGTCAAAGAAATTGGAACGGAGAAGTAAGCAAAAGCGACGTAGGGCCGTGAGAGGTAAGTCGAAGGGCAGGGCCTACATCCAATCTGTTCGTTTGCAAAGTGAATAAATTGATGAACCAAGGGCAAAGCATCCAGGCTTCTATTTGTTGAAGGAAGTTGAAACTATGGACAGGGCTAAAACTGTATCAATGCTAAGAGTTACATTTTAACATGAGGTATTGAACGAACTAAAGATTTTCCAAAGAATAAATACAGGGTCCCAAGCCAAAGAAATGTGTCTATGTAAGTAAATTTGCATACTCATGCATGTGTCCAGTCTTTGTTAATGAAGTCAGTCTGAAAACAACAAAACCCAAGTAGCATGATATATGTGAAGCCCAAACCTTGTTCTTTACTTTTAAATACCATTTGCTATTGACAAAAAGGCAAATTACTGGGGGAAATGGAAGATTTAGTTTTGGAATAGTGAAAACAGACACTAACTATTGGGTGTCAGTTCATGATCCTATTGCAAATTATAATGCTCTGGGTGGCTTAAAAAGCATGTATTTCATTTTCTTTTCTGTTTATTTTTGTCCTTTTAAAAAACAATATAATAAACAATATAATAGCCACCACTACATTGAACTACAACACTACAATATGTAGAGTTTACATTTTAATTTTCCTGCTTTTAAATTGATTTTTTAAAAGAATATCATATGTGAATACTAAAATGTGAAAATTTTCTGTCCTCTCAATTTCTGACCTCCAAATCATGACCTCTTCTTTTAAAATTATATTATATATGATAATATATTATATTGTATATAATGTATATGCCTGCATACATTATAATATATTATGGTTATTATAATATATAAATATTTAGTTATCTTTAATTTTAATATTAAACATGTTTAATAATAAAATTCATGCATAATTATTTTAACACATAATTGTTTTTAAGAAATTAATTTTTAAATTTTTTATAATTTCATAATTATCAGTATTTTGATAATTTCATTAATATTTAAATATTAAATTTGACATTAATTATACTGAATGGGTTTAATATTTAATTTAACATTAAAACATTTAATTATAAATATATAAATGTAATATATCTATATGTATATGTATACACACAAACATATAGCCTGCTGAATCTGTTTAGTGTTGCTAATATGTTTTGTTTAGAGCTGAACAGTGAAAATCAGACAAACTGTCAGGGACTCATTTCTGAAGAAGTCTCTTTGTCTCTCCCAGCAGCCATTAATTAATTTCCTTCATGCAGTGGGAGGGATCAGTAAGAGTTCTCATCCATGTTGGCATTGTGCAGCTCTTGTTTAGGTGAACGTAATTTTGAGGTATTACAGTATGCCTTCCTTATCATGTATAAAATATATAGCATCTCACAGCAGAAAGCCTGACTCTCTGGCTCTTGCAATCTTTCCACCCCATCTTTCAAAATATTCCTTCAGCTTTAATACAGAGGTTGTGTTATACATGGGTCAACTGGGCTTGGACACCGCATGAGTGGCTGTTCTCTGAACTTTGGCTAGGTATGGGCCTTTTAAATGATCTATGTCAATGAGAAAAAAAGAAGCTCCTTTGATGAAGGGTGAGACTTACATCAACAGAGAACAATATATTCCCTATGTGAGGTTGGAGCCTGGTACCTTCTTGAAGCATCATTTGTGTGAGTTCTCACTGAAAGGTTGCAGAAGGTGGAATATGGTGTCTAACAGTGGGGGCTACATACATAATCAGGAAGACTGAAGCTTGTTCACAGTAGCTAGCTTTTTCTTTTCCTTGTATTTCACCAAAGCCCCGAATATGGTTGATGATATCTCCTACATTCAAAGTAAGTCTTTCCTTCTCAATTACTTTTTCTCCCACATTTTAATCCTATCTAGAAATACTTTCAGAGACACATATAGAAACAAAATGGTTCTTTTTACTATTTCCATAGGCATCTTTTTTTTTTTTTTTTTTTTTTTTTTTTTTTTTTTTTTGGTTTTTTGAGACAGGGTTTCTCTGCATAGCCCTGGTTGTCCTGGAACTCACTCTATAAAACAGGCTGGTGTCGAACTCATAAGTTCACCTACCTCTGCCTCCGAAGTGCTCCTCTGCCTCCTAAGTGCTGGGATTAAAGGTGTGTGCCACCACTACCTGGCTCTAGGCATCTTTCAATCTAGTGAAGTTGACAATGAAGATTTAGGATTGCACATAAGTTTCCATGAGGTCAAGAAAAACGTAAGAGGGGGTAACTCAGAATCTTAACAGCACATTGATGTAAAAAATGACATAAATACCACTTGTTATTTCTCAAAATTTTTATCATTAGAGAAAAAAGAAGCCATGTTTTACACTTACTCTGAAAAGGCAGCAGCAAAGTAAAAATTTCATGTTGGATTTACTGTAGAGAAAGAACAACTTAGTTCCTTGAAAGCCCAGATAATTTGTTAGACATTTTAAGAGGACAGCAGTGCATGTTGTCTACTCACATAGCATTGCCTAAAGTATTGATGAGCTTCCTGAGTTCAGAGGTTTTATTTATGTTAACATTTTCTCTATATGTGTGAGCTCATGTATGGGTTTGTGCACATGACTGCAGTAACTGAAAGTGCCAGAGGTAGGCATCAGAGTCCTTGGAGTTAGATCTAGCCACCCTCCACCGGTGCTGGGAACTGAGCTGTGGTCTTTTGCAAGAGCAGTATGAACTTCCTACGTAGAGAGCCAGCCAGTCCCACATTCTGAGCAGAATCTGAATCTAAAGAGCACACTAGACATATTTACATGAAGCCAAGTTCAGAATTAAATTTATTCTACTATGTACCCTGTTCTAGGCATTAAAAAAAAAAAACACTCCTGTATGGTTTTTATGAGAGGACCCCTTACTGCCTGAATGATATTCATCAAGACATGGTCATAGGCTATAAATAAAAGTGCTTTTGCTGAATTAAATTTCCTTCCATTATTGAAACATACATTTTCTATGGAGCTTGAATTGTTCTATTTTCTTGAATACAAAGTTCAAACACTAAACTTTATACTGAATAGGATATATTGAACATGGTAGTTGAAAACAGCCAACTGCCAACTGACTTAGAGATCTTAGATAGAAAACAGTAGAGCAAGTAATTTCAAATAATAAAGTAAATGACAGTAAGTGCCTTGCTGCCAGGACATGTGACGTGATGATTTGTACTGGAGCTTTGACGACAAATAGATATACTTTACAAAATCATAACCAACGCTATCTCCTGTCAATAAAGTTGTCCTTTGTCTAGCACCTAAGAATTTACAAAGATGTTAAAAATTAATAACATTGATCTTCTAATTAACCTCGTGAATGAGATAGAAAAGGAAGCTAGCCCTGATCCCATGTCCCATTATTGTGATAAGAAATTGTTGTTCCATGAGAGGTTTTAGTGGACTATGAATGATAAACCCGGCTCATAGAAGGACTACCACTTACATTGATTTCATGACACTGATTCAGAAATGCCTATCACAGAATTCCCTTGATTTTATAGTTTATTCATCATGGTTTTCTTATTTTATACAAAATTTTATGCAAAATTGCTAATGACTATTATGTATCATCCAATATGTCATTTAATATTCTGTGTATACCTTTCTAGTTCCTACTATAGAACTAGATGTAGAACTTACTATAGAACTAAAGATAGAAAGTTTTCCTGTCTTTAAGATGTAGCTGCTATCATCTTTAGTTTATGATGAATTATGCAATTTGAAATAATATGTGCTTGTTAAAATAGTCATTACATGGGAAAGCTTGAATTCAAACCTACAATAATTGGAGCCAGAAACCAGACATTTTAAAGGTTTCACACAATTTTCTTAGCGACCAAACGGCCATTTAAGGCCTCCTATGCCCTGCTGTTGCTAAACACTTCCACTGTGTCATCAATATACACTTTCTTTTAGAATTCTAAAGCAACTAAAGACTATGTGTTTAGTAGTATTCATAATTTAGATAGATAATGATCATTGCAAAATAAACTTTGGTTTCCGACTCTTCATATTCTCTTAAATATTTTCCTTTACTCTTGCTTCGCAGTTCGGGAGAGGAGGCAGTGTACAGATTTTGAGTCTCATTCCTTCCCCCCCGAATTCAGGGTTCTGGGCAATCTCACTCATGTGCAGTTCATTGCTGCTGTTTTCTTCCAAGTGTCATGGTGGTACTGTGAAGTCGCTTTAAGCTCTGGGCTTCATAAACAGGAAGGTACTCCAGACCATGGTCTTTCACCTAAGCTGGGGCTTTAGGGTAACAGCCAAAAGAGTGGGTTTAGATACGACATTCCTCCATGTGCCCGGCTGGGTGGAGTGGCCAATGTAATCTCCTTAAGAAACTGTGAGAAGCCGGTCACTGGTGGTGCATGCCTTTAATCCCAAGCACTTGGGAGGCAGAGGCAGGTGGATTTCTGA
>NW_022196905.1:35282653-35298415 GCF_008632895.1 Mastomys coucha | reverse complement strand
TGTGAGAAGGCAGAGGAGGTGAAAAACCATGTTACCATTACTTTACAAATTTATTCCTAGCATATTAGAGAGGCTTAAAAATCATCTATAACTTTCATGTATAATTTCTATACAAATATTTGATTATTCAATCTAGTTTTCTTCTCTTATTTGGGGTTGCACTACTGTAAATCTTCAGCTGCTGTGTACTGACTCACCCTAGTCCCTGTATTCAAGGTATTTGAATTCTCAGCTTCATTCCATCACCTCCTTCTCTGCATACCTCGCCCCCTGCCTTGTGAAACCTTGCATCCTGTTTGTGTAACAACATGTAGTCACCACTTAATTTTTAGTAAGTCTAACTTATGAGTCTAAGAGCAATAACTTGCTCTGATTTATAGTTCTTAAGGCAGAATCTGAACACTGGCGATTGAAGCAGCTGGATTCTCTGCTAAACATGCTTCCTATGCTGTCTTCAGTGGCTCCTGAGGCTCACAGGTCCATAATCTTCCCATGCTCCCCCTACCGCGTTTCCTGTACTTCCTGAATTTCACTCAGTTCACTTACAAAGACACGCTCTCAGCATCATCTGTAAAGCTTACTCATTCTTCCTCAGCGTTGGGAGGTTGGTTTCTTGTCTTCCTTCTGTTGAGAGATGTTTATCGGGATTATTATTTGATCTTAAAAAAAATACTAAAAACAAAAAATCCTTGGTTTCTTGGGATGGGAGGAGACTTTTCTGTTCAACTGTGGTTTCTTTTGTCACTTTCTCAAGCATTTTTCACAATTGGCTACTCCCTTTGGCATGTATACTCATTATTTTTTTCTGTCTAGTTTAGGGTGTAATATCTTCTTTATAATGGTACTTATCTATACTGTCATCAGTCACCAGAGCTCACAAAGTATAGGGTTTCTGGTGCTTGGTGAGTGAATTGTTCACAGGCCCTCTCCTGTAGAAGACTTGTATGAACTCTAAACAACTATGTGCCATTGAAGTGGTTTAAGAAGATGGAAGACAATTTAGTTTTAAAAATCTCAACTGAAGGATCTGGGGATATGACTGAATTGGTAAAATGCTTCCCACGTAAACTTGAGGAATTGGGTTTGATTCTTAGCACCCATGTAAAAACTAGATTTGGTGACATACGCCTGCAATCTTATGCTTAAGACATGGAGATGGGCACATCTCTGAAGATTGTTGCCTAGTCATCCTAACTGAATGGGTCAGCTAAAGATTAAATGAGAGACATTGTCTCAGAAGACAAGATGGAGGATAACTTAGGAAGCTAACAGATGTTAGGCTTTGGCTTCTACATACAAAGGTACACAGATACACGCACATCCACATACATATGCGCACATGCACAAACATGTACACCACACCCACACTCCACACAGACACAACAAAAAGTAGAAGAAAATTTCAATAGAAAATTCTGATGAGTGCAGCCTTGTGGCATTGTTCTGGGAGGTGTGAACCTGCTCTTGGGCAAAGGGAGCAGAGACAATGGAGCAGGTGGGTGTTGGCATTTCCTGAAGCCCTATGAGTATGTTTGGTGAAGAAAACACACTGTTACCAGATGCATGGAAGCAGATCAACTTCAGATTCAAGGCTTTTATACTATGGGAGACTGGGGATTGGAACATCCAGGATGGGCTAAGGTCATTGGCTGAAGGCTTAGTGTATAGACATGCCTCATTAACATGGGAAAGCATGTCAGGATTCTTGGGTGCTCGCTGAATGAGTTCTTATCTGGAGAAAATAAATTGAACCTGTAATCTAACTCAGGCCATGTGACATTCTGCAGGTGTGTGTGTGTGTGTGTGTGTGTGTGTGTGTGTGTGTGTGTGTGTGTGTGTGTGTGTGTGTGTGTGTAGCTGGGGTTGAATTCTCCAGACATAGTGAGAGAAGGTGGTCCTCCATTATGCACTGAACTTCAAAAGGCTACCTGGACATTGGGAGACTTCGACTTATTTAGCAGAGTTTTCCCATAGTAGGCACTGCTCACAATGATGCTGGGGAAAGTCAATTGCACTAACTCAGGTGTTAATCAACAGAACTGAGTTTTGGCAGAATATTGAACAAAAAATGGCTATGTGAAATGTATGAGTGGTTGTGAATACTATTGCGAAACTATAGAGAACTCAAGAAAAACTAAAGTAAGTAAAGAAATTGTCCTGTAGAGACAGAGCTGCACTGAGGAAAATTCATGAATGCTTACTTTTTACATATTTTCATTCCCCAGATATTGTGAAAACTGGAAGCTTTGCTGGTTTAAAGCAGAGAAAACTAAGATGGAAGCAATCTAAAAGCTAGGAATTAATGAGGAATCTCTTAAACCAAGGGAAATGTGAGAGAGTAAACAGAACCCACCCACTGGTTTCAAATAAGGTAACCAGAATCATATAAAAAACTTGTAAAAATAAATAAATAAATATATACATAAATACATAAATAAATAATAGAAAGTAGACATATAATAACATCATAGTATCTAAATAGTATCTATCTATCTATTTTCTATCTATCTTCTATCTCTATATTATATCTCTCTATCTTCTATCTATCTATCTATCTATCTATCTATCTACCCATCTGTTTCATCCTGACTGAAGTTTTTCTCTTCTCCTTTTTGTTCCTCTGTCTGTCTCCCTCACTTGTCTTCTATTCCTCCATCCACTCTTCCTGTTTGCCTTCAGAAAGGGGAAACCCTCTGATGATATCAACCAGCCATGATATATCAAGTCACAATTGGACTGGGCACTTCCTCTCCTATTAATGATGGATGAAGCAACCCAATAAAAGAAAAGGGTCCCAAATTCAGGCACCATAGTCAGAGATATCCCCTGTCCCACTGTTAAGTGTCCCATAAAAAAATTAAGCCATAAAGATGTAACATATGTGCAAAGGGCCTAGGTCAACCTTGCGCAGGCTCTCTGGCTGGTTGTTCTGTCTCTGTGAACCCCTATGAGCCTAGGTTAGTTGATTCTGTGGGTTTTCTTGTGGTGTCCTTGACCCCTCTGGCTCCTACAATCCTTCTTCTCCCTCTACTGTATGATTCCCCAAGTTCTTCCCAATATTTGGCTGTTCTCTGTATCTGTTTCCAACAGTTGCTGGGTGAAGCCTTTCTGATAACAACTGAGCTAGGTACTAATCTGTAAGTATGGGAGAATATCATTAGGAATCATTTCATTTATTTTTTTTTTGCCAGTCCTGTCTACTTCTATCCTAGGTTTCTGTTCTATCCAGTTCTGGGTACTTGCCCCCTAGGAAGTGTCAGAGATGGGCTCCATCTCATGGCATGGCCTCAAGCTGGACCAGTTATTGTTTGACCACTCCCACAATTTCTGTGACACCTTTACCTCAGTACATCTTGTAGACAGCACAAATTATATGTTGAAGGTATTGTGGCTGGATTGGCATTCCAGTGCCTTCACTGGCTATAGTGGTTCAGGGTTTGTATTCTCCATTGCTAAGAGTCTTAGCTAGGATCACCTTCATAGATATACTTTACTGGGAGAGAACTGAAATCAAGGGTCATCTCTATGATGAGCTTGAAATCTGGCTTACTGAATGGTTAAAGTAGAAAATGAAAGAATAAAGTCTTATAGAAACAATTATCTTGTGATTCATATGGAAGGAAAAGGACAGTCAAAAGAAACATTAGGCACACACAGATGTTTTAGTCTAGAAGACAAGGTAAATATTGTAGATTTGTTTTTATTTTCTGTCATATTTGTGTATGTATACATCTGAGTTCCTCAGAACCTATGTAAATGATGTATAAACGTGGTGGTACATGGAAGAGAGGCTGTCTCTAGAGCAAGCTGGATAGCTGGACTAGCTGAATATGTACATTCTGGTTTGAATTGAGAGATCATGTTTCAATACATAAGGTGGAAAGCAGATGATAAGGACTCCTATTGTCAAAGTTGGGTATTCACATATGTGTTCACCACCAAGCTTACAAAGCATTTACTTGCATTCTAAGGATCTGAACTCTGGACCTCACACCTATGTGGCAAATGCTTTTTAACAATGAACCATCTACCTAACCTCCAATATGTTCTTAAAAATGAAAAGGAAAGATCTGGCATATGGCTCAGCAATTAAAGGGGCTTGTGGCACTGTGGTTTCCAGTGTCAAAGTGGGGCAGCTTACAACTTCTTAGAAATCCAGTATCACATGATCCATGACCTTTTCTGCTCTCTCAGAAACCTACAGACCTATGGCACATGCACATACAACACATACACACACACAAACACATACACACAAACACATAATGCACATATGCACACATAAATACAATCTACCTTAAAAATAATGAAAAGAAATGTACAAACAAGGAAAATATTTTTTCTTGAGTAAATAAGAACATTTCAGTGGAGAAACAGAACTTATAAACAAATTAAGGAAAACTTCTATGAAAGTAGAAACTCTGTGGCTATACATAATAGAAAAATGTTCTGTGAGCCTAAACATAAGAGAAAAGAAATTAATTTAAGGAACAGACGGAGAGAAGTGAACACTAAATATTAGCATACTCACTTTAGAAGTAGCACCATTCAATAGCCTGTGGACATACACAATATTTAAGAGTAAAGACTTGGAAATGAAATGATAATGTAACAACAAGTGATAGTATATGGTATTATTAATTCTATACTGTCACATTTTCTGTACTTATGTAAAACGGAATCCTAAGGGAAGAATATTACAAGAACATGTTTCTTTTCCTTGACTTTGCAGGAGGATTTCTTCAGCTAGATAAGTATTTGCAGAAATGAACCAAGAAAAGTTGTGGGAAATGCCTGACTCTGAAGCCTGCTTATGTCTTGACCTCTAGCATGCTCTTGAGAAGAACTTGCTGGGTTGTCCAGTACTGAGAGGAGGAGGAAAGATCCCCTCCATTAAGGGGTCCCAACATCCCACACCAGATAAAACCAACTCTACTTTTCAAGTGCACTGCAGACATGACATTATGTCATCTTAACACAAACTCAAGTCATTTTTCCAGTTGAGAAAATATCCCCCTAAGAGCTGCTTAGAGGCAAATCTGCATTTCATTTTCTTAATTAAAGATTTTTTCAGATGGACACACCTCACTGGTAGTGGTGCTTGAACAGGTAGCCTTGGGGGTTGTAAGAAAGCAGTGTGAACAAACCATGGGGAGCAGGCCAGTAAGCAGCATTCTCTCACAGTCTATGCATCAGTTTCTGCCTCTAGGTTGCTGCCTTCCATTGTCTTTATGACTTCTTTAGATGATGAAGTACAAGGTGCAAAGTGAAATAAACTCTTTCCCCCAAATTGCCTTTGGTCTTCATGTTTCGTTGAACCAATGGAAATCCCAATTAGGACAAAAATGAATACATGTTTCTTGTCAGAGTTAACAGTCTCTGAATTTAGTCAAGAACAATAATGAGCAGCACCCTACCTACTCCACCCTTGGAAATTATAAACTTACAAATTATAAAATTATAAAATAGTGTTTAAATTTAAATGGGTCTTTCTTAATTTATTTTAAAATTGAAAGATATAACTTTATGGATTTGTTGCATAGGACAGTGCTTTGAAGTATAAGATATATAGATAGATGGATAGGTAGGTAGGTAGATAGATAGAT
This sequence comes from Mastomys coucha, assembly GCF_008632895.1. Taxonomy (NCBI): domain Eukaryota; kingdom Metazoa; phylum Chordata; class Mammalia; order Rodentia; family Muridae; genus Mastomys; species Mastomys coucha. The sequence goes on along the minus strand of NW_022196905.1, from coordinate 35,292,809 downwards.
AGATAGATAGATAGATAGATAGATAGATAGATTGCAGAACAAACAACTCCAGGTAACTAACATATTCTTTCTTTCAATAGTTTCCTAGTTGCTTCTACTACTGTGATAGAGACCAGGAACAAAGGCAACTTGGAGAGTAAATGGATGGTTTGTTTTATTTTACAGATAAAAATTTGTCATGGAAGGAAGCTGCAAGGACTGAAACTAAAGACAGGAAACAGAATGCAGGAGCTGAATCAGAGGCCATGTAGAAACCCTGCTTGCTCGCTTGATTCCCATGACTTGCTAAACTTACTCTCTTATACCATGCAGAATCACCTGTCCATGGGTGGCATCACATTAATGGTTAATCAAGAAAAGATCACAGGGATTGCGTGCCAGTCAACCTGATGAAAGGATTTTTCTCAGTTGAAGTTTCTTCTTCCTAGAGGACACTGCTTTGTGTTTATCTGGCAATAAGTAGAAAGAATAGTTATCATTTTGTTGTAACAGCAGTTTCTACACTTTTTTTCTTTTTAAAAGATGTAGTGTTGTCTATGGGTTTATGTTGGTATCTCTGTATGTTAATTCCATGTACGCATGTTCCAATCTAGGCCAGAAGAGGACATTAGATCTCTTGAAGCTGGAATTACAGGTGATTGTGACCTACCCCATATGAACTTTCTATGGAAGAACCTCAGCTGTTGAGCTGTGTGTTCAATGCCCCTCCCCACTATTTCCGCCCCCCCCAAAAAAATTTACTATGTAGTTAACTATATATACTGTGTTGTAGAATAGATCTCCTACACTTATTGCTTTTACTAAACTGAGAATTTGTGTCCTTTAGTTAGCATCTATGATCTCATGCACCAATCCTCCAGCATTTTATGACTATCATTTTTTTTTAGAGATAAACTTTACTAGATTGCTCTCTTTTAAAATACTGAGTTTTGGGGGCTGGAGAGAAGTCTCACAGATTGAAAGCAATGACTGTTCCTCCAGAGGTCCTGAGTTCAAAAATCACATCAACCACAAAGTGGCTCACAACCATCTATAATGAGGTCTGGTGCCCTCTTCTGGTGTGTAGCCATACGTGCAGGCAGAACACTGTACATGATAAATAAATACATCTTTAAAGTATATATATATATATATATATATATATATATATATATATATATATATATGTGTGTGTGTGTGTGTGTGTGTGTGTGTGTGTGTGTGTACATAATACATATATATAGTATATATGCGATCCCACATGGAGCAGACCACAATTACCTGTAATTCCAACTTCAAGAGATCTAATGTCCTCTTCTAGGCTAGACTGTAACCTGCATACATTTAGGGTTCACACATAGAGATACCCACATAAACACGAGTACGCACATGCACACACACACACAAACACACACACACACACACACACACACACACAGAGAGACAAAGTTTTGAGGTAGATTTGTTCTAAACAGCTAAAGATACAGTGTTTAAAGTAAGATAGGCATTCACATATATTACATTGCTTGACGGTTTTTACTATACTGACACCCTGGTGAAGGAAGCATCATTGTTGTCCTTAAGAATTTCAACAGTTCATTTGCAGATAAGAAAATAGACCCCAAATGTTATTACACTTGACAAAACCATATGGCTGCAAAGAAGAGAAGACAAGATTCAAGTTTAGCCAGGCTGTGTCAAATATACTATGAATATAATGGTTTGTGTCAAAGAAGTCTTGTCTATTAGAGATTTTTCTTTCTCCAAATTGTCAAGATTGCATGCTGAGAAAGGAACCAAAAATAAACCATGCTGAAAAAATGTAGAACTTTTCAAAATGTGTTATAACAAGAATTTTTTTTAATCTTTCTCCCCCCTCCCACACACATACAACTGACATGCACAAAACACTCTTAATACAAATACTTAAAGTAATGAAATACCACTTCGGATGTGCCCTACATTCAGAGTCAGAGTATGCCAGAAAAAACATGTTTCTGCCTCTGTAGATGGATGTTAGTTCCTGGGCCTTAGGGTTGCCTCCCACTAAACTATTGTCACTGTCAACAATTTGAATTTTGTCCCCTACTTCTATCCTTTAGCACTGCCTACAAAAGGTAGGAAACCTATCAAACTGTCCTACAGTTTCAGGCATACAATACTGGGAAGAGTCTACAAGTTGGGATGCAGGAGTCTGGACACTTGCCTAGGTTATGCCACTTAATGACTACATCATCTGATCAAGCCCTGGTTATATTTCCTGTACAATGGGATCATCTTTTGCCCTAGGACTCTAGGTAACCTGCTCAGTCTCCTCCCATTTAAAAGCTTGTTGTACAGCACATAAGTAACTCAGCTCTATCTCATGATGGGAGATAGAGAAATAAGAACTTGCTCAAAGAATTATCAATATGAAAAATAGGGCTAAAGGCAATGAGAAAATAGTTTAAACCAGGTTACAAAGGGAAAATTACTCAGTGGTTCTAATGAATACTTACCACTCAAAGCTCTCTTTAGGTGGTATTGAAAAAGCTTTCTTTTTATTGTTCTGGAGTAGACAGTCACACCATGAACTGAGTTATTTTCTAGTCAGAGAAGTTTATACCTACTTCTTCTCTTCGATTTTTTTAAAGGCTTATTTTTAATCTATGTGCTCATAAGGGCGCCTGCATACATACCATGTGAATGGGGTGCTCATGGAGGCCCGAAGAGGGCATTAGCTACCATGAGAATGGAGTTCCAGGCAGTTGTAATTATTTAACATTTGTAATTCATCTGATAATTTCTGTCACTGCCTTTTTACTCATAGAAAACCTACTATAAAAGACCAAACTCACAGACAAACTTTGCTGAGAATCAAAAACTGAGGCGCTGAAAGGAATTGTGAGACGACCACCCAAGATCTTTCTGAAAACCTGTATAAAGTAACCAGACTGGTAACAAGTCACCAGGAGGCAGACACAGTGTAAAATCGTCACAGAAATGCTTCCTTAAGAGCATCAGTCAGTGCTTTCATGGGAAATTCTGATTGTGTTCCTTTCATTCCCAAATGGCTCGTACTTTGAAATAAATATATTTGATGAGTATCCATAGTAACTGTCTTAACAGCCTATAAATGTTTAGGAGATTACAAATTTGAAACAAGATGATAGAAAGAATTTATTTCATTTTTCTAAATCTGTTTCAGTGTACACAATAAGGTACAAATTAAACTAAAAGTCATATGAAAATTTTAGTCATAATTTATGTGATGGCAAAGGACATGAACAGCTGAGCACAGAATGACAGCACAGATCATAAATAGAAAGTATCATGATAAGAACAGTCATTAAATGTTTTCTAACAATGGATACACATTTCTAGAATAGGTTAAAAATGAATTCAATTAGAATTTGTTTAGAAATGCAATGAAAGTAATTTTTCTAAAAAAATCTAAAAGTAAAACACAAACTTTCATTTTCAATTAAAAGAGAACATCAAGGCACCAATATTCAAGTTAGAAAAAGTATTGAATGAAATTCATTAATAAAGCTTTATCATGAAATAACCTTTAATATGCTCTACTGAGAAATTGCAATGTCTGTAAATATATTAAATGGCACAAAATCTGAGCACATGTGCTAATGACTTCAGAGATAAAAGAAGAGATTTGCAGACTCAGATTTGTAAATTATTTTCTGTATGAGTGGCTGTTTATAATCTGATCACACCAAATTGGAGTCTTTCTATTCTTTAAGGTGGTATGATTTATTACCTTCATTTTTTCCAGTATGTATATGAGACAAGTGTTAAAAATGTTAGACAATTTGAAAAGAAAAACTCTAATTAATAATATTCAATCTGTAGCTTTCTAAGAAATTCTGTGGTTTGTATTCATTTAAAAAAGTATGGGGCTGGCAAGATGGCTCCGTGGGTAAGAGCACTGACTGCTTTTCCGAAGGTCCTGAGTTTGGATCCCAGCAACCACATGGTGGCTCACAACCACCCGTAGTGAGATCGGACGCCCTCTTCTGGTGTGTCTGAAGACGGCTACAGTAAATTACACTGGCACAAGTGGGGCTGGGCCGGCAGAGGTCCTGAGTTCAACAGCAGCCACACACATGATGGCTCACGGCCATCTGTACAGCTACAGTGTACTCATACACATAAAATAAATAAAATAAATCTTTAAAAAAAGTATACTGATCAAATTATTTATAATATAATGGTGACCAAAATTCAAATCAAAAGAAACTATAAAGGTATTTGGATTATTTACTACTATCTTATACCCCAAGCAATGAATATAATAAAAAGAAAATTATGCTAAAAATAAAGTTAGGTCAAGTAAGAGGTAATTAATCACAAAATATGGAAAAAGAAATATAAAATATGTGATAACATATTTAAAGACCAACAATAGAGCTTGATGTGTAATTTGAATTAGTTAATATGTTAATTTTTATTATATAGTAAGGAACAATAACCTATATCTTTCCACTTATGAAATAAATAAAAGCAACATTACTGATAATGATAGAATGAATTCAACCTCTTTTAAAAAAAACTGACAATTTGTTAAACTTTTTTCTCATAATTCAACAAACAGAGTATGCTATGTCTTTAGACTCAAACATTATTTGGTCATATGAAAGATTAGTCCATATTACAATGTATATAAATCTTGAAAACATCATGATAAAATTCAGCTACAAAAAACTTATGCATTTGTTAAAGGCCCAGAATGAACAAACCTATATGCTATTAAATGTACTCTCTTGAGTATCCAGAGGAAAGTCACCACAGTGGCTGTTAACAGGTATGGAATACTTTGGAGGAAGTGAAGTGCCTAAGAATAATGCTGATACCTATGTGGACAGCATCATGCAGTACCTTGGAGTACCTCATCAATGCAAGAACCTTCTAAGACTGTCACTCACATAGGACAGCAATGTGATTCAATAGTTGTCAGAGAAGAAGAGAAGGAAGAGAATGGAAAGCATCTTCCATATTTTTCTGAGAATACAGACTCTTAAAAGCCTTTCATGTCTTATGATGCGATGTGTGATTAGACGTAGAGAATAAAAGACACATCCTTTGAGAGGCTCAAGACCGTAAGTTAAAATGGCAGTCAACAGGTTGAAAATGCAAGAGCTAAGCAAATAGGAAGAAGAGTTTCCAGTTTGGTTTGAGTTTGAGGAAGCCAGTAATCCTGTCATCAGGTTAGCACTAGCTCCAGCTTGAGGGTAGTAATATACATGCCAAAAGCCGGGTGTGCTGGCTTGCTTCATCTGTGACTTGTACATGGGTGAAAACTGGATTCGATTTGTAAGAACCAGAAAGCCTGTCTCCCCGAAGCTTCTAGGAGGTTCTCTTTCTGTCTTCTCTGGATGGCTTAATTTTATTGTATGGATGAGCTTTTGAGGAATGGGGCTCAGAATAATCCACTGTGGAACAGGCATGAGGAGGAAGCATTTTGACAGAAGATTTCTTGTTGAAACTCAAAAAAGCACATTTTGCTGGTTTTAGGTGTGTGTTTGTGTGGCTTATCTCCCCGGCATTGGTCTGAGTTGAGCTTAGTGTCTCCTCTTGGTGTCAAACTTGACTTTTCTTTTTTTTTCTTTTCTTTTCTTTTGTTTTCTTTCTTTCTTTTTTTCTTTTTTTTTTTTTTTTTTTTTTTTTTTTTTTTTTTTCTTTTTTTTTTTTTTTGGCTTTTTTTTCGAGACAAGGTTTCTCTGTGTAGCTCTGGCTGTCCTGGAACTCACTCTGTAGACCAGGCTGGCCTGGAACTCAGAAATCAGCCTGCCTCTGCCTCCCAAGTGCTGAGATTAAAGGCGTGCACCACCACCGCCCGGCCAAACTTGACTTTTCTAGAGTGAAGACAAAAACTATTGTCATATGTTGAAGCAATTGAATTTACACATTGTCACATTCAACTATATAATTGAGAATAAAATGGATAATCTTTTTATGACAAATGAACATGTGATTTGTTTTTAAATTTATTTTTCTACCCTCTTGGTTGCTATTCCTTTAAAATAGAATTAATTCCCTCCTTCCTTCCCCGATCTGTGTGTGTGATTGTGTGTGTGTGTGTGTGTGTGTGTGTGCTTGTGCACGTGTGTATACAGGCATGAATGTGGCATGTTTGTTGATGTAAGAGGACAACTTTTCAGGTCAGTTCTCACCTTTCTCTGTGCTGCTGGGCTTCATACTGCAATCTAGTTAGCCTGAAGAATTCTGGGAGATTTTCCTGCCTTTCTTTCCTATCATCAAATAGAAATTCTAAGATTAAAGATGTACACAAAAATATCTGCCTTTCTACAGGTGTTAGGGATTGTATATGTTTTAGGGATTTCTACATGTGTCATGGTTTTGTGGTTAGTACTATCACTTACAAATCCATTTTTCTGGCTATCTCTTTGAACCTTATGGCATCATCAGTGAGTCCACAATGACTACCTCCTCTCTCTGATTCTCTTGAAGTTATGGGGATGATGTTACACACTAGCTAAATTGTTTTTGGAATGAACAGTTTTTCCATGAAAACTTTTCTCCTTAAATCATTTTTTTCATAAAGAAGAAGAATCATCATTCTATACAAAAACATCCTAGAACATAGCTTGTTTTATCCATGGAACAATAGCTGTCATGTTCATATTAATAGCAGTTATTGCTGCCAAGGGGTTTGTACTTGGCAGGCACTAGCTACTTTCTTAGTTAAAAATCATAGTAACATGGCCACAGCAGAACCATTATCATCTCCATCTTACAGATGAGAAAATCATAATGCACACTATGAATTGCACAAAATTGCAAATTTGGGAAATGACAGAATTAAGATTTGACCTCAGGGCTGCCTGCTTTTTGCATCTAAGCTTTGACCCCATGTGCTGTATCAACTCTAGGGTGAAACCTATCTTCTCAGACTAAAAGAATTGTTGCAACACTTGCTGTTGTTAGGATAATTTTCTCAACTACTCTCTTAAAGCACTGACAGGCACACATGGACATCATGCCCATTGTGTAGCTGATGTGAGCAATCTTGACAGGAAAAGAACTCTCTACCAAAATGCATATTAGGGAAAGAAAATAGTAAGACAACAGGATTGCTCAACTCTGCATTTCAGCTAAGATCCCCAAACTGAAAATCATCTGTGAAAAGTTGCAAAGGCATTGTCACTACATAGATATTTCTGTCTTAGCCAATTTTCAATCTCAGAGATACAGACAGGAGGTAAATGTTTTGTTAGGAAGGAGCTCGTTAATGAGAATTCAAGAGACATTATTGTCCTAAAGTGGGACACTATACCTAAATTATAAATCAACTGGTGTGAACCTCAACAAAAAATTGGACAGTTCAGCCAATGTAGTTTGTGACACAGGGCTTAGAATGTTAGGCAATGAAGTCAAAATATAATTTAGTATTATAGTATAGCAGAAGCTGACAGTGTTGTTGCTTAACAATCATAGCAGGGGAAGAGGGGTCTACTGAGAATGTATACACATGCAATAATGGGGGAGATTTTCGAACTGTATCTTTCTCTCCCTTCTTTTCTCTCTTCTATATCGTCTTTCTTTTTTTCTCTTCTCTTTCCATTTCTCCTTCTTTCTAAATACTTGTAATAAAGCAGCTTAGTTAAGAGAAAGAAGGAAAGAAACAAAGAAACAAAGAAAGGAAGGAAGGAAGAAAGGAAGAAAGAAACAAAGAAACAACAGGCTTCAGGATGAAAAAAAGCAAAGAAAAAAGCATAGTATAATCTCTTTCTCTTGTGTGTGTGTGTGTGTGTGTGTGTGTGTGTGTGTATGATTCATCTGTGACAAAAGGATAGTAACACTTACCTCTAATGACATGGGAATTAAGTGGGACACAATTGCCAGTACGCCTCACAGTGGATAGACACCTGAGTGGAATCCTACATATGCTCCTTTCTTTTTACTCTGTCACTTTTCTTCTTAATCTACTTTTGTTCCAGGAAAAAGTACCTTTAAGTCAAGAAAAAGAAACCGTAAAGCAGTTTACTGATTAAAAAAAATCTGAACTATAACCACAGAATAAAAAGAAAAAATATATATGATGAGTGGAGGTAAACAATCTTGCATTGTGATAATCTTGATGAAATATCTGTGTCTGTTTGTCTCTGTCTCTGTCTGTCTCGGTCTCTCTGTATCTGTCTGTCTGTCTGTCTGTCTGTCCGTCCCCCCACCCCCCGCTCTCTGTACGCAGATTCCACTTGAGTGGACAGTTGTGGATTCAGCCTGCTCCCTTTGAATAAAGCAACTGGAGAGTCCTTAAAGTATCAGCCAGCATCCACATGTTTATCTGAGAGCTTAGGTGGGAGCTAAGAAAATAAACCCTGTGAATGTGTTTGGCATTAGAGTCGGAGGCACTGGGTCCCCTTTTCCACTTGTGGAGTCCCTGCTGATGCCTTACAGCCTGGGATATTAGCAGGCTTGAGCCTGGACCCTGAGAAGATGGGGAAGGTGTAGGGTGTTTGTACAGCTGAGAACAAGATGAAAAACCCCAGGTTCCCTCTCACACCCCATTAGACCCTGGAGTCCATGGAGTGTTGCACTCAACACATAAACACTCTGCTTAGGGAAGCCCCGGCTCGGGTGTGAGAGGGCGAGGCACAGTCTTCAACAGGAACAATGGCATCTCTGTGAGGAGGCAGGCATCCTCACTGTGAGCGCCTTGGTCTGGGACGCATTAATCACTGCTTCTACCTTGTGCATTTCAGTAAACCTCAAGGCCTTTGGGGATCAATAAAGAAACAACAGGTAAGGAGATACCTAATCAGAAAATAAACACTCGGGGTCATGGTTTCCACTCTTTCATTCTCTGTAGAAGTGGACTGGGAGGAAAAGGGAATTTAAAGTAAGATAGGTCCATCACAGCTGAGTTTGCTATCATTGACAATTGATGGAGGTCCCTTGCCTTCACACAGCCTTATACCTTTGTTCACTATGGTTCATCTGCCCAGAATATTCTTCAAATATGCACACTGTCTTTTGGCAGATGACTGCTTATCTTTCTAGCATAAGATTCTTCTACATGCTTGCCTCAAAGTAGATTTTTTTTTTTTTGTGCATGCTGAGTTATTTCCAAGCTCAGTGTCACCATGCTGTGAAGAAACTAATGTTAAAGTGCTTCCCCTTCATTAGAATGCCTGCGTCTGCACTGGTCTCAAGTTTCTACATAGATAAACATGTATTTCCACTGCTGAGATGATTCAGGCTGAGAGACAATGTCTCATTTATTTCCAGAGTCTCTTTTTATCAGTAGATCAACCGTTGTACTCATTTGGATTTAGATATTATATGTTAAGTGGATCTAGTTATACTAAAATAATAACTACTCAGTATTAATGGATGTGACTTTTCTCAGAAAAAGAATCTTGGTCTTTGTAACCAATGTATCTTAGTAATGGATAGTGGATAATGACAACTGAATTCAGTGATTGATTGTGTACTTTTTCTTTTCAGCATGGTAGATTTAACCCAGTATCTTGAATATGTGAGATAAGTGTTCTAAACTAAGCTAAATCTCCAGGCTATAAATTAGAGGATGTGTGGCTCCCAAAGGTAAACATTTTTAGAGAGCATTTGGTTGCTCTCTAACAGGTCTTCACATCATGGATCATGATCAGACCATGGACACCCCTCACTTTCTTTCTTGTTTCCTATCTATAAGGTGACTCTTTTTTCTCTGCCCCATATTCTTCTGCTGTGATAAGCCTCCTCACAATGGACATGAACAATGGGGGTAATCAAACAGTTCATAAAGATATAAGCAAAATGATCTTCTTTATTTAAAAGTTAAATATCTCATACAGTTACAGCTGTAGGATGCTTTTAAAAAGAGGGAAAAATTAAAGAAGGAATATTCATGGGAGTATGTCATGCTAGGGAAGGTGGAGGTAGAGACTAGAGAAGTGTAGTTACCAGCTAAGGAGCTGCCATCAGGAACTGGAAAGAAACAAGAGAAGGCTCTTCTCCTAAGCCTTCTAGTGTAGCATGGCTCTTCTAATGTTCTCATATACTTAAATTCTAGAGTAGTGCTTCTCAACCTTCTTAATGTTGTAACCCTTTGATACAGTTCCTCATGATATGGCAACCCACAACCATAAAATAATTTTTTATTAGATATTTTCTTTATTTACATGTAAATTTCTCCATTCCCAGTTTCCCCTCCAAA
>NW_022196905.1:35270087-35281437 GCF_008632895.1 Mastomys coucha | reverse complement strand
TATGCCCAGGAGTGGTATAGCCAGGTCCTCCGGTAGTACTATGTCCAATTTCCGGAGGAACCGCCAACTGATTTCCAGAGTGGTTGTATCAGTTTGCAGTCCCATCAGCAATGAAGTAATGTTCCTCTTTCTTCACAATTTTTTTGCCACTTCCTAACTGTAATTTTGCTACTGTTGTGAATGGTCATATAAATATTTGATATGTAGAATATCAAATATGTGACCCCAGTGAAAGGGTTATTTAATCTCCAGATGGGTTCTCACAGGTTGAGAACTGCTGCTCTAGACTTCACAGAAATAAAATTATATGGTATCAAAAATACAGTTGGGCAAATATTGGAAATTCTGTGAATGGCCTTACATTGTCCTGACTTGATAAACCTTTTGACCTTTACTTTCTTTTTAAGTCTTTCCCTGATTTATAAATCTAGACTCTGAGTTATTATTTTCTTTTGTAAAGGAGTCTTCCAAGTAGCTAACATAAATTCTGGATACTCCCATAGTTGAAGCAACAGCCACAATGACTTCTGTATTGATTAAAGAGTTCTCTTCTCTTGCTACATCCCAGTACATTAGAGTTTACTCTTGCTAACATTGTCTTCAGGTGCAAAAAGCCAGGGTGTGTCCTTATTTATATTTAAATCATTCTAGAAAAGGAATAAATTTCCAAACTCTATGGATACATTTATCTTAGAGTTCCTTTCTGTCTTAGAGTGTCATGTTGCATAACATTTCTCTTGGGTTCTGATAGACCACCTTTTCTTAGGACCAAACTCTTATCTCTAACCTGATTTTTTTGTTGGTCACTTTCTGGGTTGTTATACTTTTTCCTGGACTTATACATTTGGATGACAGACATCTAACCTTCTTTATCTTTTCTTTTTTTAAAACCAGATATACTTTTCTTAATTAAGTCCATCTTACCTGATACTTGGATAACTATTTATTTTTTGACAAAGCAGCTAACTGAACTATTGATCCAATCTTTTAACTTTGTCAGAACTGAAGAGCAGCTAGCAAGGTAGATTAAAGATTTCATCTCCATGGAATGGCCTAAATCAAAAATGTTCCATACTTTGTTACTGCAGACTGTCTTTTTAGCATCCCAAAATAAAGCAATGACACCACCATGCAGCAACAACCCACAACATAAAAGTGGACATCATGCTGGGTAATTCATTCTGTCATCCAATGAATAATCAATGGTGGATCTCCAAGAATTCCCCTTCTTAATTCCACACAATTGCTATCTCCTTGTTCCACCTTAATTCATCACTTCCCCCCCTCTCCCTCTCTCTCTCTCCCTCCCTCCCTCCCTCCCTCCCTCCTTCCCTCCCTCCCTCCCTCCCTCTTCCCCCCTCTCCTTACTGAAATATACACCTTTCTAGTCAGGTTGGTACCAAACTGCTTCCAACACACTCTTTTGCCCCATTGTAGCCAGAACAAATTTTGAAAAAGGAAGACCAAATTAGCATGTCTTCCAGAATAATGAATATTTCAGGACTTAGCCACCACAACATGCCCTTCTGTCGATCATCTCTTCCCTACTACCCAGTGACTTTCCTTCTACCCATGTATATTATGATTCAGATACATCTAGTCCTTCTAGTTCCCCAATGATAATATGCCCTTATTTATGTATTTATATGTGTATTTATTTATATATTCACTTTGCATCCTAATCACAGCCCCCATACCTCATTCCCTCCCTGTCCTAACCTCACATAAACCTCCTATTTCCCCATCCCCTTCTGTTTAGAAAAGAAAGACCCCATGGGTACCAATCTGCCCTTGCATACCAAGTCTCAGTAAGCCTAACTGCATCCTCTCCAACTGAGGTCAGACAAAGCAACCCAGTTAGGGGAAGGGGATCCAAAGCAGACAACAAAGTCAGAGACAGCCCCAATTGTTAGGGGACCCACATGAAGACCAAGAGAAACACCTGCTACAAATTGGTAGGGGGTCTATGTACAGCCTGTAAATGCTTTTTCATTGTTGGTTTAATCTTTCGGTATTCCTTGGGTCCAAGCTGACTCTGTAGGTATTCTTGTGATGCCCTTGACACCTCAGACTATTTCAATCCTTCCCCTAAGTCTACCACAAGTCACCCCAGGCTCTACCTAATGTTTGGCATCTGTGGGTTCCTGCATTTGGGATTTGTGGGTTTCTGTATCAGCTTCTGGATGCAATCTCTCAGGAGATAGTTATGCTGTGTTCCTCTCTACTAGCGTAAGAGAGTATCATTAATAGTGTCAGGATTGGCTCTCTCCCATGGGATAGGTCTCAAATTGTGCTAGTCATTGGTTAGCTCTTCCCACAGTCTCTGTTCTACCTTTATTCCTGCAGATCTTATGGACATAATGAATTTTGGGTAAAAGAATTTGTAGGTGGGTTAATGTCCCCCTCCTTCCACTAGAAGTCCTTCCTGGCTACAGGAAGTGGCCATTTCACTCTCTATAACTCCAGCTGCTAGGAGTCTCAATTACAGTCATTTCAATAAACTCTTGGGAACCTCCCCTGTCCCAGGTCTCTGACTTATCCAGAGTCCACCCTCCACAACTGATTTCTGTTTTCCTTCCCAAAACTCCTCACTCCTCCCCATACTTGATCCCAACCCCAGTTCTCCTCCCTACCTAGGTCCTTTCATGCTTCACTTCTACTTTCAATATCTACTTTATATCCCCTTCTGAGTAAGATTCAAACATCCTACCTCGGGCCCTCTCAGTAACTTAGGTCCTATAGGTCTATGGATTTAACATAGTTATCCTGTACTTTATGGCTAATGTCCACTTATAAGTGAGTACATACCATGAATGTCACTCTCAGTCTGTGTTATTTCACTCAGGATGATATTCTCTAGTACCATCCATTTACCTGTAAATTTTATGATGTTCTTGTTTTTAATAGCTGAACAGTATTTTATTGTGTAGATGTACCAAATTTTCTTTATCTATTTTTTGGATGAGTGACATATTGGTTGTTTCTAGTTTCTGGCTAATACAAATAAGGCTGCTATGAACATAGTTGAGCAATGTCCTTGAGATATGGTAGAACATCTTTTGGGTATATGTCAAGGAATGTCATAGCTGAGACTTGAAGCAAAACTACTCCTAATTTTCTGAAAAACCAGAAAATTGATTTACAAAGTGGTTGTACAAGTTTGCATTCCTACCAGCAATGCAAAAGTATATCTCTTGCTCAACGTCCTCACGAGCATGTGCTGTCACTTGAGTTTTTGATCTTAACCATTCTGACAGGTGTAAGATGGAATCTCAGAGTTGTGTTGATTTGCATTTGCTGGTGACTAAGGACTTTAAACAGTTCTCTAAGTGCTTCTTGGGCATTAGAAATTCCTGTGTTGAGAATTTTCTTTTTACCTCTGTACCCTTTTTTTAATTGGGTTCTTTGGTTTGTTGGTATCTGATTTCTTGAATTGTTTATATATTTTGGATATTAGTCCTCTGTCAGATGTAGGGTTTGTGAAGATCTTTACTCTTTAGGATGTTATTTTATCCTATTGATGGTGTCCTTAGACTTGAAGAAACTTCAATTTTAAGAAGTTCCAGTTATTAATTATTGATCTTAGTGCCTGAACTATTGGCATTCTGTTCATGAAGTTGTTTTCACTACACCCTCTTTTTATACCATATTTTATAACAAAATCTAGGTTAAAATTTCCTTTATCCACTAGGTACCATGTAAAAAGCCCTTGCTACCAAAATAGGGCAAGAACTATTTATTTATGAAGACGTCCTTACACATCCTACTGCAGTGTAGAGTGATATCATAATATCCCAGAAACATCTCATGACCGTGCTATCACAGCACTACCATTTTAGGTTATCTGTCTGCACATCTATTTTCCTCATCATTCTGTGGAGATTTTCAGGGCAGTTCTATGACTTGCTCAACCACATGTTTCCATTATCAGTTAAAAGGTACATTAGCTATATGCTGTAGACATAGAATGAGTTTCTAGCGAGAAGTATTGTATCCACTGAAAGACTGTACCAAAGAAGCTGGAAAATCTCATCTTGTGTTATTCTTATGGCTCATAAACTGAAATGATGACTATCAAGCATGTCTTATTAACTCTAAGTAATTATGTGCCTCTAAGCAAAAAATTACTTTTGTTCCATCTTGAAAGGAGGAAGTACTTCTCTGTGCTGTCAGGCTTACCCTTTCATTGTAAAACATCCTTTGAGATGAAAATTTTAAGAATATAATAAACAAAATTTATGTCCTTTATCCATTAGTTACCATGTAAAAAGCCCCTGCTACCAAAGTAGGGCAAAGTGGGGTTGTTTTGTATTTGCCATTTTAAGGTTTTCCAAGCTGCAGAGGTTTTAAGGTATTGGATAAACTTTAACAGTGTGGCTCACTGAAGCCTCAGTGGGTATATTTGTTCAAAGCTGATTGCTGAAGCAACATCTAGAATATCAAATTATATTTTACAGTTTGTACTTAAACAGCCCCATATGTTAAAGGATTGTTTGTTAAAGGGGAAAATTGGGAGGGAATGGAAATTTTAGGAGATAGTGTCTGGTGAGAGGTCCTCATATCATTAAAGTGCATCATTTAAAGGGATTGTGGGACCCTGATCCTTTCCTTGTCTCCTTTTTTCTCACTTTCTGGTGACAGGATACCATTGTTCTTCCACATGCCTCTTCATTGAGTATGCGTAGACACAAGTGTAAAAGCCGTAAGACCATCTGATATGGACGACTGCCATAGAACTATAAGACAACATATACACGCACCCTATATGTTGAAGATCTCAGGCATTGTATGATAATGACAGAAAGGTGATGAGGTAAAAGTAAAAATGAAACAGGATATAAGAGTTTTGCTTTCAAGCACAGAGAACTCTGAAGGCTATTTTCCATCTGTATGTGAGCTGTTCAGTCACTCCGCCACAGAGTAGGCAGGATAAGTGATAAGAAAACTGGACTATGTAGTAATAAGTCCTAGCTTTTGAGCCACAATACATACAAATGCTGAATAAGCCAAGAACAGCAAAGAGATTGAGCTTCTAACCTAAGGAACTTTACCTGCACAGGCTGAAAGTTCACAACTGGAATAGAAATTTGTAAGCTTGACTTCTGAAACAATGAACCATAATATCTGTCTTGTTTTTCTATTCATTTGTGAGTCAAACTAGAAGTGCCCTTAAGCCTAACTACTGACCAGTCAGGGGAATCACCATATAAACTGACACTGTAAGAAAATTGGAAAGAAACTCAAAGCTTCCCTCAAGTCCCAGGATGTTCTTCATAAAGTGTGTGTGTGTGTGTGTGTGTGGTGTGTGCACATGTGCACACTTCAATGTAAATCTGGGAGGTAAGTTGATCCAGTAAAAAAAATATATTCAAAGCTCAAGATATGGTGTCTTGACTAAAATTTCTTTAGTGGGGCCAAGTCTCTACATTATCCTGGTTGGATTTCCAAAAATCTCATTGCTCAAATTTAAAATAAATAGATCCTCAAGCTCTGTTGTTATAGACAACGTTGTGAGAGGGTCAAGATGACTGGCTGAGATGGCCAGAGAACCCAGTGAACATGTAGTCAGTGTGAACCAAAGGATGGCAACAGACTGGGCACATACCTCACCTTCTACCCTGCAAATCTAGTCCATGCTATATCTAAGTCTTGTCCTTTAACTACATTTTCAGTAAGAAAAGTACAGAGTTTGACAGATGAATCATTTTTATACTGACAATGTTGGAATAGGTCAGAGAGGTTTAAATAAATAGGTAATACTGAACTAGCACCCAAAGAGTAAAAGCTAATTTAGACCAAGGCCTTAGAAGGAGCTTAGGAAGACCCAAAACATATCTGACCGTAAAGGTTCCACATGTAAGCTCATTGAACACAGGAAAGCACAGTGCAGATTACAATATTCTTTGTACACACAGAAAATTACTGAAGAAATTGGAGATCAGGAATCCTATGCTTATACTAGAATTCTGCTTTCGTTCTTATAAAATACCTGACTAATACAGATGTAGAGGCTCACAGACATCTATTGATCTGAGTACAGGGTCCCCAGTGAAGGAGTTAGAGAAAGGACCAATGGAGCTGAGGGGTTTGCAGCCCCTTAGGAAGAACAACTATGAACTAACTAGTACCCTCAGAACTCCCAGGGTCTCAACCACCAACTAAGGACTGCACATGGAGGGGTCTGATTGTTCTGACAGCAAGTGTATAGTAGAGGATTGCAATTTGATCATCAATAGAAGGAGAAGAGCTCGGCCCTGTGAAAGTTCTGTGCCCCAGTGTAGGGGAATGCCAGGGCCAATAAGTGGGAGAGGGTGGGGTGGCAGGCATGGGGAGGGGGGAGGCAACAGGGGTTTGTTTTTGTTGTTTTTGTTTGTTTCTTTGTTTTTTGGAGGGGAAACTGGGAATGGAGAAATTTACATGTAAATAAAGAAAATGTCTAATAAAAAAATTAAAATAAAAAAAAAAAGAAAAGAAAATCTAAACTCCCAAATGAGTCTTTGAGGCATGAGTAGATCAACTTCTGCCTTATTTAGTGTCTCTCTATCCTGTAGGCTAAATGACTTCTACCAGTTTCTTCCTACTGCTTTGAATAGCCATTGGTCTTGCTCTATCATAGACGCTCTGGTTACCACCCATTCTTTCTCATTTTGAGCTTCAATTCCAAATATGTAGCTACCCCTAAATTTATTAAATTTACCACCTTCATCCTTTTTCTGATCCCATATATATATATATATATATATATATATATATATATATATATCTTTTTTAAGTTGCTGTATGCTTCTCATAGTAGCTTGGATGGAAGAAACTGTGGTAGATAGAAATAGACAATGCTCCACACATTGTCTCTGCAACTCCTTCCATGGGTATTTTATTCCCCCTTCTTAGATGGATCAAAGTATCCACACTATGGTCTTCCTTCTTCTTGAGTTTCTTGTGGTTTGTGGATTGTACCTTGGGTATTCCCAGAGACTTAAGGAAGGACAATCCAGAGACTGCCCTACCTGGGAATCATTCACATATGCAACACCAAACCCAGACACTATTTTGGATCCCACCAAGTGCTGGATGACAGAATCCTGATATAGCTGTCTCCTGAGAGGCTCTGCCAGTGCTTGACTAATACAGAAGTAGAGGCTCACAGCCATCCATTGGACTGAGCACAGGGTCCCCAATGAAGGAGCTAGAGAAAGGAATCAAGGAACTGAAGGGGTTTGTAACTCCTTAGGAGGAACAACAATATGAACTAACCAGTACCATCAGAGCTTCCAGGGACTAAACCACCAACCAAAGAGTACACATGGTGGGACTCATTGCTCCAACTGCATATGTAGCAGAGGATGGCCTAGTCAGTCAATCAGTGGGAGGAGAGGCCCCTGGTCCTGTGAAAGCTCTATGCCCCAGTGTAGGGGAATGCCAGGACCAGGAAGCAGGAGAGGGTGAGCAAGGGGACAGGGAAGGGAATAGGTTTTTTTTGGTTTTTTTTTTTTTTTTTTGAGGAGAAACCAGGAAAGGAGATATCATTTGAAATGTAAATGAAGAAAATATCTAATTAAAAGAGAAAAGAAATGAAAAGAATAGAAAAAAGAAATAGACAATGAATCTTCATTGGTCTTACATTAAACTGCTGAAATTATGGAATTATGCTTGCTTATCTACAGGAACCAAGATCAATATGTCTTTATATTTGTATTACAGCATTACCAGTTGAATGCTATGCATCTACCCCTATGTTTCTTAAAGGCTGTCCTTATCTCTCTTTCTTTCATGTCCCATTAATCAGCTCTTTCTGTTTAGTATTTAGTTCTGTATGAATCACCTAGCTGTTGTTTCTGCTTCTTAAATCTTCTTTGAAACTTCTTGTCATGTTGTTACATCATGAAAAGCGGTCCACTTTCTTCCCACTCTGTATATCTGCATGTGAGCCTTGGCTAAGTGTATTCACAGAGCGGATCCAGAAGCTGACTAAAATTTCTAGGAAGGAAGAAGAAAAGCTATAAACCTATACAACGGGATTGCTGAAAGGGCAGAGGGGCATATAGAGTGGGAAAAAAGACAAAGTGTGTAGATTTGAGTGTGTCACATGTAACTGGAGGATGGGTAGTGCAGTAGATGTATCCTAACTCTGGAAAGCTAGAAAATACAGCAGCTTCTGAGCTAAATAAACTAGAAGGCTAAAATGCAAGCTCATAGAACAGAGGAGGTCATAGTCAAAGTTTTCGTATTCTTTGTATACATAAAAAATTGCTTAATAGATTGGAGATCAGGAGTCCTATGTTTATATCAGGAATCACTTTTGTTCCTATAAAATAAGAAAATTTGAGGATACAATCTTCTTAAATCGACCCATTGAACTTCAAGTCTGTATGTGGCAATAAAAAAATATTACTGAATGAACTTATGGGACATGCTCTTCTAGTGCTTGTAGATAAAATACCTCTGAGAGTTCTGAAATAGGTTCCTTAATGAGAAGAGGTATATTTGAGCAGCCATTGAGTCAAATGTCTGGATCCAAAGAGCAAGTTACTAGTTTTCTCTGACCTGGGGCTGCACTCTGCCAAGTAAATAACAAAGATGCTATGTAAGCAGGAGGTAGATCTCATGGTGAACATGAAAGCCCAGAAGCTATACTCTAGCACATTATGGGCAGTTTATGGAGCACATCAGATCATAATGTGAGACAAATTGGCACTGGGGATTCCAGTGGCTGCAGGCCAAGTAGACCACCAAGGTAAGAGGAATGAAGGGGTTGCCAGAAGGAGAACTCTCCTCAGATCAGTATACAGACTCCACTTTTGCAAAGTGTTCCTTTAGCTTGATTTCTATGCCATAGTTGCGTGTGAAAATGAGACAAGCAGATACTCTGTCCTTCCTTTCTTTATTTATTTTATGAATACACACACACACACACACACACACACACACACACACACACACATATGCCAAAGGTAAATGTTAGGCAATAGCATAGGCACTGGGGTAAAGGTGGTGAAGGAAACTCTGCATGGTTTCTGAACAAATGAAACAGAATCAAATACAGAAGAAGAAGAAGAAGAAGAAAGAAGAAGAAGAAGAAGAAGAAGAAGAAGAAGAAGAAGAAGAAGAAGAAGAAGAAGAAGAAGAAGAAGAAGAAGAAGAAGAAGAAGAAGGTAATGCACTATGAGAACACTAGCTAGAGGAACTGATCTTTTGGTGGGGTGCCACATTGATTTCAAACCAAAGCCCAAATCACCATGATGAGTTTATTTACAGAGATGTATAGGTCTGAAGAAAAATAACATACTGAACGCAGAATACAATTACGAGGAGAGAGGCTATGCCTCTGTGGGGCTATTCATGCAAAAGATTAAAGGCCAGAGAGATAGCACATTTTATGCTTCAGGGAAAAAAGAGAGAGAGAGACCACTGAAACCTTGTCAGAAATTCATTTTCCTTTGTTATAATAAAATATCTAAGGCTGGGTAAATTTCTAAAGAGGTTTATTTTGTGGTGTTATAGTATTTGGGGCAGATATAAGAGGGAAAAGAGGCAAGACAGGGAGTCAGAATGCAGACCCTACCTCCTGAATGCCTCTCAATGATGACAGTTTCTAGTACATAAATCCTTGGGAAACAAACCACATATGAAATATATAATCTGCCAGTGACCCTTATGGCTTACAACTTCATAAGAGATAAAACCAGTCATTCAATATCCAACAGCTCAAAGTCATGCCAGCACAGTCAAGCATCCCAGCACAAAGCCTTCTCTGAAATTAAGTTATCCGTGCCTGTGATTCTCTGAAAAGAATAAATATAAGTTTTATTTTTAGGATAATATAGAATCATAGAGGAAGAGTTAATACTTATATTTAAAATTGAGAAATATAAAGGTAAAAAACCACTCATACAGAGCTTAAAACAAGACCTAAATCTAGCAGAGCAGGCATTGATTAAACCTTAAAGATCTAGGGCAAATTTTTTGGAAAAGTGGATGCCCCAAGACCTGGAGAACCTAGATCTATAGGCTTACTCCTTATGTCCTTATGTTTATTTGTTTATAATTAAAATATAAGCACATCTCTTCTCTTCCATTTCCTTACTTTAACCTCTCCCATAGCCCCTCTCTTCAGCCTCTTCCATGTGCTGACCTTTCTCTCAAATCTATGGCCTCCTTTTTTGCCTATTAGACATACATACACACATCACTTTCTTAGTCTCTGTAGTGTTTAATATATATATATATATGTATATATATATAATGTGATATATCATATGTAATATATATTGTATGTAATATGCATATATTATATTCATGTAATATGTGAGATATATATATATATATATATATATATATATATATATATATATATAATTTCAAAAGTGAAAGAACACTATTAGAAACCGATTAAGGGACTTATCCTTAAAGAAGGTTAAATCTCTCACTCTCTCAGTGGTAGTCATCAGTTTCCTGTAGTTTTTATTTGGGGGAAGCATTAGATTTCTACCATTCACGTTATCATGTCTCTTGACTTTGTTATTTGTTCATTTCTTGCTTAGGCAATTATATTGTTGTAGCTTCCCTGTTTTTTCCAGGAGACATAATAATCTCACAGCAAACATTCTGGTCTTCTGTTTCTTACAATCTTTTCATAGCCTCTTCTGTGTTGTTCCCTGAGCCTTCAGTGCAGGAGTTATATTGTAGTTGTATCCACTGAGTATGAGGACCTCAAGTTCAGCTGTTCAAATGGATTTTGGCCACTTGTAGTTATAATGATCACCTTCTGGTGCAAAGAGAAATGTCGTTGAGGAGGCACCCACACCCACTCAGTTCAGAACTGAGCTGTTCTCATAAACTGGTAATACTAGGTTCTTCTGTAAGACCTATGGTAGCATTAATCCCTGATAGTTGGGTAGGATTCCAGTATCACATATGGTATTCTTTATATCTAGTGGGCACACTAGAGAGTTGTTGGTTGGCAACAAAATATGAATTACACTCTTAGCAACTTTAGAAATATCTGCTGTTCTTGTCATTGTTATGGTCCATAGGTATCGGAGTTGGGTAGAATTAATAATTGATTTTCTCTTTTGATTGCTTGCTTAGCACCTTCTGGTCAAACAAAGTCTAGTAATGAAAGAGGAGACTTTTAGTTCAGATTTAGCTAGAAATTATCTGTCCTTTGCTTGGTGTCATCAGCAATAAGAATTTACCTCCAGCCTCTGGGAAGCAACAATGCACAACTGAAGTAGTTTTTTTGTTTTTTTGTTTGTTTGTTTGTTTGCATGTTTAACTTTGTATTGATTTTTTTTTATTTTAGATATTTTCTTTATTTACATGCGAATTTCTCCATTCCCAGTTTCCCCTC
>NW_022196905.1:35215986-35269129 GCF_008632895.1 Mastomys coucha | reverse complement strand
CGGAAAAAAAAAAAAAAAAGAAGTTTCTCACACATGGTGTTGGGTTTTTGACTGAGAGTTTATGGGTCTAAGGAGAACACATATATATGATAGATAGATTGGGTAGATGAATGAAAGGTTGAATGACATGTAGGTAGTATTTTTGAGTTTTGAATCTGAAATATTCCCCACTGTCCTCTGAGAACTCATATTCTAGCTTATTATGCTATTTGGAGTCTGTATATCTTTGAGAAGTAGACTGTAGCTGGAGAAGTACATCACTAAGTTCAGACCTTTGAATGCTGCTCCAGTCACTGGTTCCATTTGGATGGGACTTTAGAAGATGCAGGATGTCAATAGGAATGAGGACAGTAAAGACACTGTTCGAGAGAAACCAGTAATCCATATTTTTTCTGTCCATATTAAAATGTAATATATTTTGCATGAGATATTTCAAGACCCCAATATAACATGATTATGGCCCACTTTGTGCATCTAGTTTACAGTGAAAATTAAGAGCAAAAATTAGATTAAGAGTATTTAAAAAGAAGCAGTTTGAGAATGTGAATGTCTTTAAAATATGGACAAAGGAAGTGCTGGGGACAAAACAAAAGAAATGTTGATGAAATTGTTCTTGTTAAAAGGCTCTGAACTTTGTACTGAGTTAATAAGAAAAGTTTAGTGAAATCACATCCCTAGGTTGAAGACCCCAGGGTTTTAAATGCAAACCCCTTTGAAAATTTTTTTGTGTATGGTACTTACTCATCATTTTATGTTTTCAGTTTTTTGATCTTTAAAAATGCTTTTACTTAATCTTTGAAAAAGTTGTGTATGTATACAATGTATTTAGTTACATCTATGCCTTACTCCCTCTAAATTCCTGTCAGTATTTCCCATCATGCTTACTTTCCAATTTCATGTCATGTCCCCTTTTTCGTTCATTTATTTATTTATTTATTTATCTATTTATTTAATGCCTTAAGGTCCATTAGTGCTATATATGTGTAGATTTTGTGTAGGAGACTACAGTTAGAGTGAGTCAATGTAACAGCTACATCAGATCTAAAAGAAAAGATTTTAAACACTCCTCCCCATCTTTTAGCATTTATATTATTTTTTCTGGTTCCTCTTCCTTGATGTTTCTTGAGCCCTGACAGGACTCCATAGAGATGTCACATCTTATTAACAGCACTTTGAACATCAAAGCATTTCTACATTAACCACTACCCTACCCACTGTAAAGACCAAGATTTTCTGACTAAAGTTTGGGAGCAGCATTAATCTACAAATATAAAGATAAATATTTAACAGGCAACTTAATTAGAAAGAGAGAACAAGGCAGTGACTTGATGGTAAAGGGCTGCTTAGGGAAAAGCTTTCTGACCTGTAGCCATTTTATAACAGGTACCCAGAGGCTACAGCAGCTTTGGCTCAAAGTGGGATACATACATTTTTAATTGACAGTAAAGTTTGGCAACATCTAAGGTGTGCTGGTTTTGCAGACATCAAGAACGTAAGAGTGATGGTGTCAAATGGGAATTGCACTAAGAATTAGAGCAGCTAGTGAGGCCAGACAATGTATAGGAGCTTCAAATTCTCTACTAACAGCCTTGGAGTGAACTGTGCAAGGAGCTTTGTGGATGAAGTCTAAGACAGAATGGAAATCCTAGGATGCTGCCTATGCTAGGAACCCCTGTTCTCTCTAGCTACCAAGAGAAAGCCTATGACTTCTGCAAGCAAAAGCCATGGGAATGGAATAAGTCAAACCTACTGCACTTTACATCATAGTATAATGAGCCCCAGTGCAGGACATGGAGCTACAGGGCTGGATTAACCAGTCTTTATTCTTGGTTTAACCTGATTTTTTTCCTTTTTCATTGCTGTTCTTCTATTCCTCTCCTTCGGGATAGCAATATTTAACTCTGTGACACTGAAAGGCTGATGAACACTCAGGGATCAATCTTCTCTAGTTCGCTGCTATGATGCTTCTCAAGATAGAGAAATGGGGAACAAAGTACTCACATGAGCAAGTACAGAGACAAAGTATGGAGCACAGACTGAAGGAAAGGCCATCCAGAAACTGCCCCACATGGAGATCCATCCTATATACAGTCACCAAACCCAGACACTATTGTGGATGCCAAAAAGGGCTTGCTGAAAGGAGCCTGATATAGCTGTCTCCTGAGAGGCTCTGCCAGAGCCTGACAAACACATTGGTGGAGGCTCACATACAACCATTGGACTGAGCATGAGATCCCCAATGGAGGAGTTAGAAAAAGGACTGAAGGAATTGAAGGGATTTGCAACCCCATAGGAAGAACAACAATATCAACCAACCAGATTCCCCAGAGCTCCCAGGGACTAAACCACCAACCAAGGAGTGCACATGGAGGGACCCATGGGTTCAGCTGCTTATGTAGCAGAGGATAGTCTTGTTGGGCATCAATGGGAAGAGAAGCCCTTGGTCCTGTGAAGGCTCGAGGCCCCAGTATAGGGGAATTTGAGGGCAGGGAGGTGAGAGTGGGTGGGTTGGTGGGGGAACACCCTCATAGAAGCAGGGGGGGATGGGATAGGAGGTTTCCTGGGGGGAGGAGACTGGGAAAGGAGATAACATTTGAAATACAGATAAAGAAAATATCAAATAAAAATAGAAAAAAAAAGAAAAATACAATTTGAAAAAACAAAAAAGGTAGAGGTTGTGTCTGTCTCTAGGTCTGCTAAGGTATATTTCCTAATTGCTTTCTTGCAGATGATGGGAGAATGGGGACAGTTGTTCTACTGCTTCACATTTCCTTGAAGAGACAGGGTCCTGTGACTGCTCTGTGTAATGAGATACTGCACAGTGATGGACAGTGTGAGCCGAGCTCTTTGCCTGAGGCGAAGCTGTGACTTGGATTCCTAGCATCATCCTAAACTGGACTCATGGCTTGAATTTTAGGCAGGCTTCTTGAGCAGCAAATATTTTATTTTTCCACAAGATTATTAAGGAGTGTTGATGGACACATTCCCTACTGAATAGTTTGGCTTGTTTCAGCATTAACCATACATAGAGAGATTAGGAAACAGATGCTACTTGTTGAGTTCCCTTCCTTATTAAGCCATCATGTGTCTCCAATACCTTTACTACATTCTCAATGCCCTCTAATGCGTTGTTTCAAATCAGCTAAATAGTTACTGGATTCTCTCTCTCTCTCTCTCTCTCTCTCTCTCTCTCTCTCTCTCTCTCTCTCTCTCTTTGCCTCTCTCTCTCTCTCTCTACCTCTCTCTCTCTCTCTCTTATGTATCTTTCAACTTTCCCAACTTTCCCTACTCTTAACACCTAGAAAGCATCATTTATTTTTCTTTCTCATAAACCTAACTATTTTGGACTCATTTTATTGTTGTTATCATGCCTTTTGTTGTTGCATCTTGCTTACTTTACCTAGGGCAATGTCCTCTAGGTTCTTTCATATTATTCCAAATAACAGAACTACCATTTCATAAAAGCTAAGTAATATTCCAATGCCTGCATTTCCCGTACTTCTTTTTACCTTTTCATCCTCTGATAGTGATTTTCAACAGTTCTTGTGAGTGATGCCACAATAGGCCCAAAGTCTGGACATCATTTTGGGAGCCTGATCTCATACTCTATGGATAATATACATCCAGAGAAGAGAAATGGATCCATTTTCTCTTAACCAAAGGAAAAGCAGGTGATGTTTATTGTGTGGTAGCTCTTTGCACCAGAAGGTAATAACGATAGAAGTGTAACCTCAGTGTCCCACCCCAGCTTAGGGAGTGATCAGTAAAAGCAGAATCTGAGTATCAATCTACAAATCATCATTTCCTGAACAGGCATACAGTGAGGCTTTTCTATTCTTGCACTGTGACTTCTGTTGTGAAAATTAAATTGCTAATATAATCAACATAGAAGAAGGAAACATCAATTTTTGTCATTAGAATTGTTATGACCCTTCTCGTGAAATTAACAAATCACTTGTCCATATGTATGATTCATGGACAAACATTATTTTCTCTAAGATAATTTTCCATGCACATATCCTGTCCATTAGCAGCTTTCTTTGACTCAGTATACCTCACCTATCATTGGCCATTATCAACTGTGGGACAGGATCTTTTTCTGCACCTGTCTGTGCTCATACACTTTTCATTCTGTCGGTTAAATTACTTGGATGTAGGCAATGGTTCTGATAAAGGTTTATATGTATATATATCCCAGGTTTCCATCTAAGTTACCCAAACCTATCAGAGTCTACATAATGAATGAAGAGTGAGCCTAATACCATATAGCATTTGGTTAGCTCAGTCTGAAAGAAACAGGAGAAGTGTTTGATTCTTTCAGCAGTGGTGAGAGAATAGTAAGGATATAAGGAAATCAGTAAACTGTGCATAGCACCTCTCAAAGACCCGTGTCTTTTTCTAGCTTAAAGATAAAAATAATATATATAAAATAGGATTTAACCCACTCTATTGAGAACACAGGGACACTAGATGAGCACTACAATGTATAAACATGAATTGACCAATCAATTGTTTAGAATGTCTAATTTGTTCATCTTTTTGAAAAAGGTTAAGAAATGAGCAACATCTACTGACTTAAAACCAAACACCCTGAGTCCCCCATCCTCATTCTTCTTTACTCATTTATTCACATTAGGGGGAAGCTTTCCTCTTTTTCCAGATGGTAGCATAAATTTTCAGGTCAAGCGATATTAAAGATAGATAATAGCCAGGACCCCATGGGTCTCTACAGAAAGACTAAACAGTCACAATGGGGAATATCTCTGTTTTGGTTTTAGTTATGAGCTTTTATGTACTCAGCTGCTTCTTGGGCAGACTTTTACTGCAGTGGGACTTGGAGCTCTCTGAATTCCGGTTCCACATCACTTCCTGTCCTTTACACTCTCTCAGCTCTGTGCCACACAAGTCACAAGAAACAGCCTCGCAGCTGCACTCCGCTCGGAGTGCTCTTCCCCAAGGCACCGGTTTGGTTTGGCTCTCTGAATTAAAAATCATGGAAATTGTCTCTCTCCTTCCTGTTCTCTTCAAATACTCAGGTGTCCTAAGAAACACTGACTCATAAAAGAAAGGAAAACCAAATCATTTCAAATCAACTTAAAAGACTCAGTTGGTTTTGTTTAAAGTGGACAGGGATTACTACAGATTCTTATGAATAATTATTTTTGACAATATCAGCCCACATCTCCAAGGCTATTCCCATCAGGCCTCTAAAATTCAACAAACTGAGCGGTCTCATTGTTTGTTCTTTCACACATCCCATCTATTCCATTATTTATTTTTTACATCCATAAAGCACTTGCTTGATGCTCCCCACCCCCATATTTCTTCCTTGTGTCCATTTTGTGGCTTATATGAAGGATCATTTGGTTCATACTGGATACATTGTGCCATTGGAAGTCATCTGATGTTGGTTGACAGCAGGATGCATTTAATACATTCCCTGGAAACTGAATGTGCAATGACAGTTTTTATTTCAGTGAGGATCACCTTTGATTTCCATTATCATTATTTGCTTGTACTGCACATTCTAATAATTACTGCTAAAAACATTGGATTAACAGTGATGCAGACGAAAAACAACATGATCTAACTAGTACCCTCGGAGCTCCCAGGGTCTCAACCACCAACCAAGGACTGCACATAGAGGGGTCTGATTGTTCAAGCAGCATGTGTATGGTAGAGGATTGCAAAATCGATCATCAATAGGAGGAGAGGACCTCGGCCCTGTGAAGGTTCTGTGCCCCAGTGTAGGGGAATGCCAGGGCGAGAAAGTGGGAGAGGGCGGGGTGGCAGGCATGGGGAGGGGGGAGGCAACAGGGGTTTGTTTTTGTTTGTTTTTTTGTTTTTTGGAGGGGAAACTGAGAATGGAGAAATTCTCATGTAAATAAAGAAAATATCTAAAATAAAAAAAAAAACCAGTGATGCAGATTATACATAGGATAGTATATAATAAGTAAAAGTTTATCAAAGTTTTATAAAAGTTGAAGCTGAGAGGGACCATAGCAATATTCTAATGACCAGCTTTGCTTCCTGAGTGAGAAATGGAGGCTGGGATATGTGAGAATCACAACAGATCACACAGTAGTCAGTAATGGGTTAGATGCTAAACTAATGTTTTCTGAAAGCATATAAGCCAGTAAGTCATGCATTCTTGCCCCACATTTCTTTTCCATTATATACCTGTGAAGAAATACCCAAAATCCCAGTGATTCTCTCATCTATAAAAAAGGACACTGAACTCTGAAATTTTCCTATGAAGCTGAAGATAACATAACAAATACCCAAGCACCTGCTGCCTATGAATGATCACAAAAGTCTGTGGCAAGATTAATACATTATGTACTTAAGTATACTGCAATATCTGTGAGGATAAAACTATATTTTCCTGTTTTATCCTCTTTTAGGATCTAATAATGTATGGTCACACATAACTGCTTGGTGAAGTAATCATAACTCTTTCTCAGAGAAATGTATAAAGTATTCTTCTCAATCAGAAATCACTAGGAGAAAGATGACTTCATCCACAATTCTTACAAGAGGTCACTCTATATAACTTAGGCCATCATTGATTGCATCGTAGGTCACTCCAACCAAGCCTGGTCAGTGGAATGTGGGATCATGGGTGAAAGAAAGAGAAACACAAACAAGGAAATAAATGAGGTAGAATAGTAGTAATGGGGAAATGGAGTTAGCATTATCAGAAACAACAGCTCAGAAACTATCTTGAAAAAAAAAAGAAAGCTTTTAATAAAACTGAAAAACTAAGTTGCAGAGAGAAGTTGGAGCATAGAGAAAATAAAATATCAGGTAATATAATGTCCTTAGAGAGCTGATGTTGACTTCAATGTGTAAAAAGATACAGTCATGTACTTCACGGAGATGAACCAGAGCAGATTCTTCTCCTGGTAACCACACGGCCATGAGTAGAGATGATAGCTAGGGGTGCAGGTAAGTCTCCAATAGCAAAGGAAGTGAGAAAGAGAGTGTCCTGCATAGTTCTATGTCTACTTTACAAAAACTGAAGTCATGGAAAGTGGGAACCCCAATGGAGAAAATGCTCCCACCAGATTGGCCTGTAGGCAATGTGTGCATTTGCTTGACTGATAATTTGATTAAAAGGACTCAGTTCACCAAAGGCAGCTTCATCCCTGGCCTGGTGAGCTAGCCATGGAAAACAAGCTCGAAGTCCTCAGATCCTGCCACTAGGTTCAGACTTGAATTCCTGTCCCAATCCCTGGATGACTGACTAACGATAAGTTATAAGGTGAAATAAACACTTTCCTCCCCATGTAGCTTTTGATTACATTTTTTTACAGTTTTAAAATATACTTATTTATTTTAATTTCATTAGAAGATTATTTTGTTTGCCTTTACTTTTGTGAATATCATGTAACCATATCATTTCTTCCTTCTTTTTCCCTCACTCCAAGCAGTCCCAAATACCTTTCCTTGTTATCTTTCAAATTTATGTCATAGTATTTTATTATTGTAATATAAACTGTAAGGCAGACAGATGAAAAAGAACTTGTTCCCAAAATCAGAACTAGATCGGTATCACTTAGTGCCTGTCTAATATGATATCTCCCAGTTACTTCCTAAGCTCACAGGGGGTTAGTACAGGACACAGAACTTCTACCCCTCCCCCAAACCCAGCATAAGTCCCTCTTTCCTCCTTCTGTGAATTCTTGAATGGTGACCATGTGAGCTACCACCCAAATGTGTGGTCTAAGCTGGCCTTTGAAGATTGCCATAATGATCTTTGCTGACTTCTGCCCTATGCTTTTATTTGGAACCCCTGGCTGTCTGTTTGCTTTTCTAAATGTTTGCAGACTTGGGGCTGATGAGTTTTAAGTGCCTACAGTGACCAACACCAGACCCTTCAGTTTGCATTTACTTTAGATATTGAGAAATGAAATAGAATGTGTCAAGGCACAGCATGCCTTGTCTAGACCTCCCTCACTTCTATCTTTTTGTCTTTAATTTTCCTCCCTTCATTCTACAAATCGTCAAGATCTTGTAAATATTTAATGGTAACAATAACTGCATTAACATTTTCTGTAGGATTTCAATCTTGTGTTAATGATAGAAAATTTGAAAATTAATGAATGTATGAAAACAGTACCAGAGTTTTATTATAAAGAATCATTACAGTTAATCTTGATTTATCCATTTTTTTCTTTCTGAGCTTTTCTTGAAAAAAGAGAAGATAAGCACAGAAGTTAGCATATTATATTGAATGATTCTTGCTTTCAATGGCATCAGTCCACATAAGAGATCGCTCACATTCTTAGAAATGATTATATGTAATCACTGAATATTTTAACATATAAACAGATGTACCATATACATTTCTATTTAATAATGTTTTATATGTTAGATATGTAAACGTAATGAAGAGTTACCAAATTTATTTTATTCTATGTGTATCAGTGTTTTGTCTAAATGTACATCTGTGTATGATGTACATGGCTGGTATCCATGGAGATCAGAAGAGGGTGTTAGATCCCTTGAACTGGAGTACCGACTACTATGAGCTGCCTGTGGGTTCTACTAACCAATCCTATGTCTTCTTCAAGAGAAGCAATTGCTCTTAACCACTGAGCAACCTCTTCAGGCCCACTTGCTGTATTAAAATAAAGTGAAAACTAAAACATAACTTGAGGGTCCCCCCTACCCACCCACTCCCACCTTCCGGCCCTGGCATTCCCCTACACTGAGACATGGAACACCCTCAGGCCCAAGGGCCACTCCTCCCACTGATATCCAACAAGGCCATCTTATGCCACATATGTGGCTGGAGCCCTGGGTCCCTCCATGTGTATTCTTTGGTTGGTGGTCTAGTACTCAGGAGGTCCAGGGGGTCTGGCCAATTGACACTGTTGCTCCCCTCATGGGGCTGCAAACTCCTTCATTTCCCTCAATCCCTTCTCCAACTCCTCCATCGGGGATTCCTTACATCTTTTTTCATTTTTCTTTTTCTTTTTCCACTCCATATTTTATTTCACCCCCACCCAGATCCAACCTTCAACTCTTCCACATCCCATACCTTCTTCCCACTCCCCTGAATCCTTACATCTTTAAATCTATATCACAACAGCCACCAGGAAAACTGGAAGCAAACCTTTATCCTGAGGATTAATCACAAAACAGAGTTCTTAAAGGCTACAAATGAGGGACTGGAACGATGACTCCCCAGTTAAAAGCAAAACACTACTTGACAACTTGTAACACATCTTCTTGGGTACTGCGTGCATGTGATGTGCATAGATATACAGGCCTATATTTACATATATGAAATAAAAATAAATATACTTTATAGAGCAGTAAACAAAAGAGACCAGACAGATCCAAAGACTAGAAGTATACTTATTAATATGAAAACTTAAAGTCAGAAAACAATGGAAATTTTTTTAAACATCCTGAGAAAATAATTATTTATCTAGAGTTGCATACATAAACTATAAGAGAGTAAAAAAAAACTGTAACTACCATAAGGGTAAGAATCTACTTACTATTTTTATCACATACATTTTAGACAGAAAAGTGTCCAGATCAAGTAGCAAGAAAATATATAATTATCTTTAAAGTAATTATTAACAATTATTATAACAATTATTAACTGCATAAACTACTTATATCTAACTTATAAGAAAATACAAAATAAAATTATAAGATGTATTTATAAGGTGATGAGAGGATTTAAATTAATATATGGCTTGTTATTATTATTATTATCACTACTAATGGAAGACAAGATAGTGGTAAATATTAAATTCGGGTTTTTTTGAGGTATCTAGTAAAGTAGGTCTTCTAAATTACTAAATGAACATAGTTTCCAAACTATCATAAAGGGAGAAAATTAAGAAAGAAAAATTAAGAGATAACTCATCCTTAGGAAAAAGGTGAAGGACTGGGTAGATGTGATTAACTGTTCTCTAATCTGATGCTGGTTGTGTCTGTAGGGTTCATCAACTGCAGCAAGGGTACCAGCAACTTCCTCTATACTTAATATATGTAAATTAGAATGCTTGTTTAAACAGTTGGAGAATCCTGATGCTATATCGGTTGGTTTATTTTGATGGTCATCTCTGGACACCACTCCACCCTGATTGTATCCTTTCTGCCACTTTAATTGAGAGATTACTGCATACTTTCTATAAATAGCACCTGCTCATGCATTTATTGCTACCTTCCTCATCCGCATTTCATTTTGTTATTTAATTCTATCAGGTAAATAAGAATATATCTTTTCTCACAAACCCGTGTTTCATTCACCACCATTGTTTCAATACAAAACAGACAGCGTCTTATTAGGTGTATATCCAGTATTCATAAAATTGCAACTAAGCCACTGTTCATACCTGAGCTCTATAGTAAACCATGATGAAATTATGTCTTGCAAATTTTTTTCACTGAAATTCTTATTTTCTCTGTATTGAAAAACATTAAGCTTGCTACATACTTCTCATTAATATGACCGCAAAGCTCTCTGGGATTAAAATTCCCTTTCATGACATTCAGATGCTCTACGTATTCTATCAATTTCATACTCACGTCCCAGTGTCCTCTGCACATAGTAACGTGGGCTGTGTCTCCCAGCTGGTGCCTCTGCAGGCTGTCTATGTTTTGCTTGTCCATTGTTGGCTATTCCTTCCTTCTTGCAACCACACTCCACCCTTGCTCTTGTATCAAGTTTTCATTTGGAAAGTGTGCCTTAGACTTTGCTCTTAGGTGCACTACTGTGGGAATATCTTCAAGCCACTTGGATACTTGGTTGCCTGTTTTTTTTTTTTAAATGAGCATAAAATCTCAGTGATCAAAATCCATTTTTCTTCAGAACATTGCAGGCCGCTCATTTGCAGTGCCATCTTCCTATGGTGTTATTTAAGCTGAATGCTGCTCAGAGTCTTGATTACACATACATACACACACACACACAAACACATGCATACACACACACACAAACACATGCATACACACACACACACAAACACACACACACAAACACATGCATACACAATCACACACAAACACACACACACACACACACACACACACACACACACACAATGTGCACATTTATTGATCTACAATTCCATAGAAACTCCTTTCCTGAGGCTCAGTGCTGTAATCTGAAGCTGATACATTCTACAAACTAGGAAAAGGCAATTTTGTTTCTGAAGGATTAGATCCTGAATATTTTAGGCTCCATGGAATATGGAATCTTTAATATAAAATTGACCTTGTCATAGTCTCAACGCTGCTGAAGAGTAACCCACAACCAAAATCATAGAAAAAAGGAGATACTCAACATCAAGAGAAGTGGTAAGACATGGAGATCCTTGTTACATACAAAAGGCATCTCTGACGCAAAGGTGTCTTCTCCCTTTCTTGCCTGCTCCCTATGAGCAGCATTCGGTGGGACCCAGTGAAGGAGTCCCTCAAACTAGTCACCTGCGCTATCCCTTTCTGTGCTCATTGGTCACAAGTGTCCTGTCATTCAGTGCCAGGTCTGGCTAGGATGGGTTCCATTTAATTTTTCGTCTGCAATTCAAACCTAGTGGGAAAGACTTCTGCAGTATGCAAAAACAGAAATGAGAACTCCACTTTACAAATTTTAAAAATCCTAATTTCACCCCCCATCTTAGAGAATATATTTAAAAAATAGACCCTTCATGACCAATGTATGTTACACTATATATAGTATTTTGGGGTGCTTTGATCCTATTAGAATTATGCAGTGTCAACTACAGTGACAACATAAAAATACACAATATAAAATCTATTCACTTATAAAAGCAGCAGAATGCCAAGATAAAAGAAAACATGTTTTTAATTTGTCTAATTATGATGATTAAGATGGCAGTATGTAATAATAATTTTTATTTTACAGGAAAAGAAATAGAGGTACCATCAGTGTAAAGAACACAGGGTAAAAATGGTCTGTTGATGAAATTTTAACCCCTATATTAGAGCCCTAGACTCTATGTTATCAGCCAATGTTCACTTTTTTTAGAGAAGTGTGTGACATGTTAATATTGCAGATAATAACAGACCTTGGTTGAAATTGCACTTCTCAGGTTATTAAATATACAGAGATCTGAGCTTACGTAAGACACAAGCTCTGTTTCTTTCTGCTTCTCTTTCAACTCTCTTAGTACTCACTCAGTGACTGGATTTGGATGAATCTGGATGCACAACAGCCATTTTTTGAAGAAATGATAACAGAAATCACCGTAAAATAGCTATAGTAGCAGAGAGTTAAAGTTTTAGGTGACTAGTGTTTCTAATTAATAAGGTATTTATTTTCTTTTTGCTCTAAATGAATTTTTAAGCCCAATTATCTTCCTATGGAACAGTGTGTATTAGTAAAACAAATTGTTATATTTTTGCAAAGCATCAGTCTTCTAACTATAACCGGTGGGTTGTTTTGAAAAGTTTTGCAGTATTAATATTAGTACTCAAAGGGAAATCTTAGTTAAAGAAGTTTTATTATAGGGTGAGGTATATACCTCAACAGAATAGTATTTTCCTAAGTGTGCAAGAAAATCTAACTTTAATCTTTTGTTTTTCTATATATGTGGAATACCTATGGAATTTATATCTTGTATGTGATATTTATCTTTGAAAGCTACTATTTTATAAAAATATACAGTTCTACATTTTTAAATATCTAACATCCCTGTAAATGTAAATATAAAGCAAATATATTAAGTGGTTGAAAGCAAATCTATTACTATTGATTAGCCATCCTAAGAACTATGTTTTATATTTACATGGTTTCTCATATACACATTTGATTTGTAGCATTCTTATCATGTTTCATATTCAGTTTCAGCTCCTACCCAGTAATGGTTATGTTATGCTCACATGAAAATTTGCATGCCTCGTGGATCTCTGTCACCCATTATGATACACATATTCTCAATAACTACTTGTTCACTGGACTAAGTGCTATTGTCTTTTATTTTTCTTTACTACTTGTAGTAGAAACACATAGATATGGAGACGTTTTCAAAGTGTTATCAGAAATATTTACTAGAGATTGCAAAGCCCACTGAAACAATCATATTGCATAGTATTCCTGAAAATGTATTGACACATAATCAATTGGGTACTACACACAAACAATGCACACCCACAATACGAGGGCCCAAGTACAACAACTATAATGTTATATTATTATCTGCATTTTATGCTTTAGTTCCTAAACAGTTCATGAGGTCCTTGATGACTGAAAAGATGCTTAAGATGTCAGTGAAAATAAAGACAAAGCCTTGTCCTTTTGAAGTGATGAGAATGCTTCCATCAGGGTAAGATAGCTCAGTAATCCCCGAGAATTTAGGGAAGACAAATAATCAGAGAGGAGGACAGAGGGCCTCCCTAAGGGTCAGGATGATTTCCAAAATCCTTCATGAAGGACACAGTTCTGATTGGTTTGGCAACAATATGAAAGGGGAAAATAAAATGGCTGCAGACAAAAAGGCTGAAGGAAGATGGCAATTCAAGATCTGTTTTAAATGGGAGAGAAAATTCGAGGGTGTATAGGGTGAGGTAAGGACCAATCCACAAGTACTTGTGACGTCCCCCTTGTCACATTTTAAACAGCCTTGCTCTTCAAGGAGGCCATCTTTCATGCTGCACGTAACAGAACATGGACACATAATGCATCTGGAAGGTTCTGACTGGCACATTATGGTGTGACTGATGGATTTAGAATCCAGGTCTCATGCTGTGTATGGGAAGAATTGCTGGAAAGAAGCTAGAAGGTATGAAAATGAACCAATATACAAACCATTGGCATTTAGCATCTTCCCCGTGCATTTGGCAACAAATAGTCAGGAACACTCGACTTTCACTATTTTACAAATAAAAGCTGAGGAGCTACCAGCCAATGCCCGAGATCACACAACTAGCTCAATGGGGTGGCCAGGATGTTTGGGGGTTCCAGGCTGGGAATGTTTGGGCTTAATTGGTTCTGGGGGTGAAAATTAGTTGTAACTCACAGTGCAGCAAGATTTAGTACTTTCTTGACATCTGAAATGGAGTCTGTGCACTGGGGGATGACCAAACATTTAAGTCGTCGCCCGCTATTAACTCTCTGGGCAAGGAAACACGCGTCTCCATTTATACTGAATGTCTTGGCGCTCAAGCAGAGGCAGTGCTGGGGCATGTGTTTCTCTGTGTCTGTGGCAGGAGGCCACACGCCATGCCTAGGTGCACGTTAACATGACATAAATGTTAATGTCCTGTTCTAAAACCAAAGCCTGCTGGAGAGAGGAAATACCACCCCCGCCGTGACCAGCCTGGTGTTTGGATACTGCAGTCTATATTTTGACTCCAGAGTGTGATGACTAGGTAACTTTTCACAAGGATTTCATTTTTTCCTTGTCAAGCCACATTATTTTAAGGGTGACAATAACTTGGCAGCAAATGAGCTGAAACCATCAAGGTGATAAATGAGTTACTGGGAGTGGGAGGCACCGGCCTGGCCTCTGACTTGCAGGACCACACACCTCTGTCCCTCTTCCACTTTCTCCGAAGAACAATGTGTCATAGATCTCTCCTCTCCGCCCCTCCCCCAAGACTCCTTCTCTGCTGGCCTCCTGCTTCTTAGAGCAATAGTAGACGACCAACCATGAACACTTGACTTTGGAAAATATACTGGATTGCAGAGAGTTTAAGAAGGAGAAGACAGAGCTGATATTTTCCTCTGTCTCTGTTAGCCAGGATCTGATTTATAAAACTACCTTGGAGACAACTTCTCACCAGGTTTATTTTCTCTGTCAGCCGGGACCATCTGTGAAGTGCTGCCGCCTATGGCCAGCTCAGTGGTCAATCTGAGCTCTTGAGTTGAAACCTAAGAGTTATGTCCAGAAAGGCCTGGGGAGCCAGGATGCTGGGTTTTCTGCCAAGAAAGATGATTTTCTGTGCAATTTTAAAGAATGTGGTAGGGGATAAGGGAAGGCTATGCATATATATAAAGCCCTGAGCTTTCTGTGTGCTGCAACTACTTTTGTCTCCACCCGTTATTGACACCTTCACACTCTTCACATGTGCTACCTTTATTATTCCACCTCTGCAATGGGAAGGTAGAGGCACCAGGGGAATGTATGAATCATACACACAGCAGCTCATCAGACCTCTAAGTGATATATATATATCTATCAGTCAGGATTTGAACGGTAAGCTGTTGTGCTCTGAAGTCTCTTTCTATGCCTTTCCCTTCATTCTTTGCCCAGGTTTTACTCAAGATAACCCTCAGGACCGTAGGGTATACTGGGGACATGGGTGTTCATCATGGATTCTCCTTGGCTAAGAAAATGTTCAAGAACAGAAGTCCATAGTGGGAAATAATGTCAAGTGCATTGGCAGAGCCTCACAGAGAGCCCTGAGCTTTCTGTGTGCTGTGATTACTCTTTTTCTTTTTTCTTTTATTAGATATTTTCTTTATTTACATGTCATACTTCCCAGTTTCCACTCCAAAAAATTAACACAAAACCCAACAGGAACAAACCCCTGTTCCCTCCCCTGTACCCCTGCTAGCCACCCTACCCTCTCCTGCTTACTGTCTCCACCCATTATTTACATCTTCATACTCTTCACATGTGCTACCTTTATTATTCCGCCTCTGCAATGGGAAGGTAGAGGCACCAGGGGAATGTATGAATCATACACACAGCAGTTCATCAGACCTCTAAGTGATAAGTTTGTTCCTGCCTAATAGGCAAAGTGCATGTGCAGTTACATCAAAGGGGCACAGGCCAGCTACCTTTGATGTGATTGTGAGGTGGCCTCCTCCAAGGACAGTTGCCAAAGAGACAGAGCTTCAGTGTCGAGAAAGCTAATAAGTCTACCCCAGTGCCTTCTATTAGCTTTTAGTTTTATAACGTATGAAAGTCAAGATGAGCAGGTGTAGGCTAAGGTGTAAGCCCACTTCCAAGAATGGACTCAGTACAATGATCTGTTTCCATTGTCTAGCATGTTCACTAGACTTCAGGGAGCCAGAAAGCCTGGTTTCAGTATTATTCTTGTCTTATTCTAGGACATACATACCCAATGAATGGAAAATTAATCAGCTATGGGTGAAATGCATGATTCTTTCATCTTGAGCCTTTGTTTTGTTATTAAGGAAGCATATTAACTGTGGTCACACTAGACTGTTGTGCAGAGTCAAAGGTATATTATTTTCCTTTTTGTCACAGGCACTGTGCATACTGTAATTTCCAACAACATATAATGAATGAGCTATCTCTAGTGAATTTATTGTGAAATTAGAACTCTAAATCAATTTCCATCTATTTTTACCTTCTAAACTCTAGACTCAATGATTAACCATCACCCTGATAGCTCAGTGTTGTTTTAAATATTTATTACATTATATTTATTTATTCTGTTGGCTAGAGGGTTTGTGTACAATACAGTGGGGAGCAGAGGAAAATTCAGAAGAGTCATTTCTCCTTCCACTGTGTGATGAATATATATGTACCTACCATCTATTTTTAAATCTATCTATCTATAGTCTCTCTATCATCTATCTATCTAATATGTACTGGTGATGTGATAGAGCACATGCTTAAAATGGATGGAGTCCTGGGTTCAGTCTCCCAGTTCCCCCACACAAGCACACATACATATTTCCAGAATACCTCTAAAAAGTCTATCTCAACTCTTGTTTTCAGTCTCCTGGTAGATTGCCATTTCTTTTTACTACACACTAGCATGGTACATTTCTGCTCTCAATAGAGGAAGAGGTCATTTTGATATGCATTTCATATGATAAATATCTTGCTCAAATTCTTATGTCTGATTTCTCTTCTCCTGCCTACCTCTCCATGTATGCATTTCTTCCATGTATGCTCCCACTGTGAGCCTCTTACTCATTTTTTTCTCATAACCTCCATTTGCTTTCTTGCTGTCATTATGAGATTGTTGTAGTTATAACTAAAATACATGAGAGAATTACCTAAGAGCTATAAGATTTATTTTGGCTCACTGTTTCTGAGAGGTCAAGTACATGGTTATTTGGTATGAGCACTTCAGTAGAACATCATGTAAGTGGGAATGTGGGGTGGCGTGAGGTAGGGATATAGGTGCTTCACTACATGGCATATAGCAGAAAGAGAGGAGGGATGGGAGAAAGAGAGAGAGAGAGAGAGAGAGAGAGAGAGAGAGAGAGAGAGAGAGAGAGAGAGACTACACTACCACTGACCAGGCACTAACATTCCAAGGCAGAGTCTCTGGGACCTACTTTATCTAGCAAAGCAGCAAGTCCTGAAGCTTTTGCCATCTCTCAAAATACTGCCACCAACTGGAGACAAAGTACTCAGTGCAGGAGCTTGTAGGGAACACTCACTTCTCATGTACTTCTGAGTGACTGTCTTGCATATACTATTTCCTGTTCGAATCTTCTAGATATTTACATTTAGTCTCATTTCTCTTTGAGAAATTTTGAATATCTCTTTGAATATTACCCCCACTATATAATCTCTTGATGATTTGAAGAACCCATTCCACAGAATCTCCATGCTTTCTCTTGTCGTTTGCAGCTTTGTTTTCCTTCATGACACTTGGCATTACCCAGTGCTAAATCTTTTATTTTCTCATTTAGTTTTGCATGTTTACTTCCAAGAGGATGGATACTCCAGGACTTGTTCAATTACTGGCACAGTTATTTACATTCAAAATATAATCACAGTACATTCTCAACATAAGTATGTGATGGCTTCATGAATAAAAAGGTTTTGGTTTAACAATTTATGATGTGTCTATATAACCACACATACACTCACACACAGTATAAATATTTAACTTTTTCTGTAGGAATGTTATCACACATGTGTACCTGTGTCATGTGCACTGTGTGTACATTCTTGTTCTCATGTGCATAGATGTACATATGGAGTGTGAAAGTCAGATGTTAATGTCGGGTGTCTTCTTTCCTAGACCTCTATTATTTTTACTAAACATGTGACTCTTGATGAATCCAGAGCTTGCCAGTTTGACTCAGCTAGTTACCCAGTTAACCACCTTGCTCTGGATAGGTGTCCCGTCTCCATTTCCTGTGCAGTGACATTATAGACAGGCCATCCTACCCATCCAGCTGCTTTCTCAGAACCCGCAATCTTATCACAGGTCTACAAACTTGTGCTGCAAGTATTTTCTGTACTGAGTCATCTCTTCAGTACCTTGAAGAAATATTTTTAAAATAATATGCATGCTTAAAGAAACTGAAATGCAGTAAGGAGGATTCTTCTCTTTAATAAAAATAAATTTGTTACTGGAAGTATTAGTTGGAAATAGAATGTAACCCAGTTTTCCTTACTGTGTGTTTTATATTTTATCTTAATGTTTGTATTAAATTGTATTAAATTAAATATTAAATTTTGTATAAAATTAAATTAATTTTGTATTAATTTTTGTATTGAATTAATAGTTAATAATTAATTCTGCTATGCCACACAAGATTATTATTGCTGTCATAGAACTCCATACCTAAAGCAAATTGGGGAGGAAAGGGTTTATTCAGC
Organism: Mastomys coucha; assembly: GCF_008632895.1. NCBI lineage: Eukaryota > Metazoa > Chordata > Mammalia > Rodentia > Muridae > Mastomys > Mastomys coucha. The sequence continues at coordinate 35,250,599 of NW_022196905.1, read as the reverse complement.
TTATAGTTCCACAATGTAATCTATCACTGAAGGAAGTCAGTCAAATGGGGCAGGAACCTGAAGGCAGGGAAGGATGCAGAGGCCATGGAAGAATGCTGCTTACTGGTTTTCTCATTATGGCTTGCTCAACCTGTGCTTTTATAGAACCCAGGACCACCAGCCCAGGGATGGTACTACACACAATGAGTTGAGCACCTCTACAACAACTACTAATTTAAAATTTTCTCTACAGGTTTGCCAATAGCTGATATTATGGAGTTATTTTGTTAATTGAGGTTTTCTCCTCTCTGATAATTTTAGTTTGTGCCAAGTTGACATAAAATTACCCAGCATAATGGACATGCCCTTGAATCCAAATGATAGAGTTAACAAGTAGTTAAAGATCATAATTAGAGTTTTACATGTTCTCAGTATGATATTTATTAATGTTTCTGATTTACGTGACTATTTTAGAGTAATGGTAATTACTCTCTAAATAAAATAATAAAAATAATAAACACATATATAACACAATATTATAAAATAAACACACACATATATATACATGTATATATATTTATATATATATATATAAAATGGCAGTGTGTGATCTGATGATTTGGAATGACTGGCAGCTATGATTAATTCAAGTTTCTGTGTTCAAGGCACATTGAAAATGAAAATGATCTCCCAAACAACAAAAAATATTGTTACCTACAATTCCTGTTTTTCATGTTTCTTGCCAGATATGATGGCACAATTTATCTTTTTTTTTTTTTGCAATTTGCTGTCTGCATGTAGTACTGTTTTTAATCTTCCTTCATAAATAATTATATGGAATACCTTCATTTTCTAGAAGGTATCTAGTTGCCTACAATATATAGGTGTTGGGATTTTTTCTCCTGGGATCATATTGATAGGTTCAATAGTCTATTACAGTTACCTTAATGCTTATGTATGCTCCTTATCCAGAGGTATAAATGCCTGCAAAAGATCCATCTGTACAAGGTAGAACATTCAGCCAAATGATATGTGCATTTCAAACTTCAAAACCAATTTAAACTCTATCTCTGTATGAATGCATTTGATTCATAACAAAGTGAATTGTCTGCATTGGCAGGAAGGGATGTGAATTGCAACATTTCTGATGCATTCTGGTGGGAAGGAAAAATGGGACAGCCATTTTGGAGGACAGTTCAGCAGTACGCTGCAGATAAAATATGCTCTTACTATTTCCAATCAACAATCTCACTATTTTGAATCTACTTAAATAACTTGAGACCTGAATGTCCGCACAAAACCTCTACAAAGGTGTTCATAACAGCTTTAATCACAACTGCTAAAACTTGTGTACAGTCAAGATACTCTTTGGATGAGTCTCTGATGGGTAGTATATATGAAATAATATTCAACACTAAAAATAAACAGAATGACCAAATCATGATAAGTTGTAGCAGAAAATGGTTTTGCTGAATAATTTAGGTTACATAGTATGCAAGTCCAACCAGAAGAGGGAAAAATCTGTATAGGAAGTAAAATATGGGTGAGCACATTGAGTTTGAGTAGAAGAAGAAATTAAAAGGCAGATCACAAAGAATTTGTTAAGGCCACAAGGCTATTGTGTGTGAAAGTGTAACGATTACCATATGCCACGATAATGTATAGTTTTCCACACTCACAGTGGACATAATAACATCATAACTGTCTTTTGTTGGAGAGTGTGGTCTATCTGGGTGATGAAGAATTCTCAGTGAAGGTTGATTGATTGAACTAAATGTGCCATGGTAGTGGAGAATGTCTGAAGAATAAGGCTGGTCTTGTGTGGGGCAAACAGACACAGAGACCTTTTTATATTCTCTACTTAATATTTGTGTAAAAGTATAGCTTCCCTAAAAATTAAAATTAACTAATAAAGTGAAAGGAGTATTTCATATTAATTACATAAAAGCAATATCCATGTATGAATCTATGGGAGCATTTTGATTCAATAAGCATTGTGAGTTCCTTCCAAGTTTTATTCATGGTTGTGGATAGCAAGAGATTTTTCATCTGATAGGTTTTTAAGTCTTTGGTGAGGATAGGGGAAAACTTAAAGAATAATGACAACTGAAGTTTTTCTATAATAATTATAGATTAGTCCTAACTGGGAAAAGCTGTGAAGGGAAGAAAACCTACTTCTCCTTGCCTCATCCTGTTCTGGCTTGCTGTGAATTCATAGCATCAAGGCTAACATACAAAGAATCCGACCCCTTCGTTTATTTGTTTTGTCTTCTCTTCAATGCTGCACCTGTGACCTCAAAGCTCTTCATGACTAACTTTGGCCACTGGAGAAGCCGAACTGACTTACCCTGACCTTTCACAACCTACCTTGAGGCTAAACCCAAGTCTGGGGGAACAGACACTGGTGTGCTCAGGGGCCCAGTTCAGCTGTGTTTATTGAGAGAGGGTCTCAAGGGCGTCTTTTTGCCTTGCAGCCTTCTCTCTGCGTGCTTTAATTTTTACGACACTTAGAGTCATTAATGCATTTCTTGCTTTTTCTGTAATGTATCATTTAAAATATCACATATCTTAATGTCTGATGAGAGGAAGTAATTTTGCATGAGCAGTTTCCTTAGAGTAAGAGTGGCAAGCAGAGCACAATCAGTCACCAGTATTTACCAAGTGTATTTGGTGAGGACAGCAGCCTCCATCAGAGTGGACACACTGCCTTGTGATCACACACATCTGGAGGTAACGGCAGAAAACTCCTTGGTTGGCTTCCATGTCTACCACTTATTCATAAGTCATAGTCTTCAGTGCTGTATGTCTCTAGTCTTTATTGCTGTCTGTTCATTGTTTTCTATCCCATCTGTCTACAATCTTCAGTGTTGTCTACCCATAGTCCTCAGTGCTGTCTGTCCAGCTTTCCAAGCTGTTTAATTGTTACAATGAGGAAATTGTTGCTTGTCTTCCATATTAATTTCTGTAAATGAACATATTAGTCTAGTGCTGTGTGGTCTTCAACTCATGTCATATAGTAGCCATCCTACAAGGCACTTTAGAAAGTAGGCTGTAAACCTGTCTTGAGCAGAACATGAGCCATCAACTTGGACCCACAGTATAACCATTTGTTTTGCTGCTCCTAGACAGCCCTTCCTCAGAATCTCTCTTCAAGCCAAAGTTAGTCCTTTGCAACTGATTTATGATATGTGGAGTGGAATGGACCTACTGAAACTTGAAGAAGAAGAAGGAGGAGGAGGAGGAAGAGGAGGAGGAAGAGGAGCAGGGAGGGGCTGGGGGAGAAGAGGAGAGAAGAAAAGAAAAGAAAAGAAAAGAAAAGAAAAGAAAAGAAAAGGAAAGGAAAGAAAAGAAAAGAGAAAGTCAAAGTCTCTGAACTGGAGAGAGGACTTAGGGGATAAGAGCACCAGCTGCTCTTCCAGAAGGTACAGGTTTAACTCCTAGTACCTACATCATAGTTCACAACCATCTGTAGCTTCCATTTTAGTGCATCAGACATTCTCTTCTGAACTCTGTGGGCACCAAGTATGAAGTAGTACACAGACATATGTACAGGCAAACCACTTATTTACCCATAAAATAAAAATAAATTTCAATTTCAAAGACCCATTTTAAATCAGTTCAAACATCCTGTGCTGGGCTTGAGTATGGACATTTTTAAGTTTTGTTTGTTTGTTTTGACCTCCCTGCAGGTGTTATGGTAGAAAAAGTTTTGATTGAGTAGACCAGAGCATTGGGGGAAATAAAACTTTTAAACATGATAGTTGGGATGATTTCCTCAATCATGTTTTAAATATAGTTGAAATTTGGAAATAATGTTAAAATATGTAGAAGGACAGACACTAGTTCTAACAGTCTGGAAGTGGTCATGTGCTCATCAAAGAAGGCCTTTGGGTTCCAAACGGACTCTATAAATTGGCTCCATATGCTTAAAACGGTTGTCAGAAACAGAAAAACCAACCCCCCCCACAGTAACACATACACACCCACACCCAGAGAGAGAGAGAGAGACAGACAGACAGACAGATAGGTACTCTTACACACAGACATATACACATATACATACATACATACACACACAAACACATGCACACAGACACAGACACACACATACACACACACATACACACACACACACATGCTCATGCCAATTCATATAACAGAAATGCTCTGGTCTAGAGCCATCTTCTGGTATGCTTCATACAGGACTCACTTCTGTATGGCTATCTGCTTCCTATACTGGTGGGCTCCATGGTATTGAGTGATAATGTGTCACTGTGAGTGCCAAAGCTGGAAAAGGACAACCGTTCCTCTCCCCAAAAGTCCAAATATTTCTTCCCAGCTAGCAACAGATTTGGCTTTTCCCTCTCTGATCATGGTGTACTGGTGCATAGAATTTGTTGACTGGCCTGGGCCAATCAGAATATATTGAAGGAAAGCTAGCCCTTTCTTCTTTTTATAGAGGAGGAAATTGGTGCAGAGAGGTTTATGGCTTGCCAAGGTCACAAAGCTTGTGAGAATGAGTCTGGAATCTGAACCTTGGCACATGATTTCTGGTCCACCTTATTAACCACTTAGCCATCTTAAAATTTCTGCCTAAGCAGAGCTTTTGTTTGTCCATGGTTTCTTCTTACTAGTAAATGCAGCCCTCTTACAACTCCAGTGCACCTGTGGCCCTCATGACTTACTTTACAATTTTATATTATGGTACCTGCTGCCAACTCGCTAATGGCCTCTTTCCTGTTTCAGATTTCTGATTGAGAGAATGCATTGACCAGCACCCAGGCTGTTAGAGCAGGATTAACATGTCATATCTCATCAAGGCTCTACCTGCTACAGTAGGTCTAGCTTTTTGTCAACTGAAGGTTGCTCATCACTTGCAGACACTGCCTCCCACCACTCCTCCCAGATGGAACTTAGTGTAGGGCTACTTCCTTTGGAAATACACATCCGGGTTGGTTGTGTACTGGGAAGTTCATTGTGGCAGGTCTGAAATGTGTAGCAGATTTGATCCAATCACAGACTAAACAGGAGGCTAAACAGAAGAAAAGCTTCAATCCATGGACCCATTTGGGGCCATAACAAGGCCCTTGAAGGTAAACAAGACAAATTAGATAAAGGGGATAAACAAAATTCATGCTGACTCAAAGGCTGCTGTGCCAAATATTGTGACTGGCCATTTCTCTACACAGGGGGCACATACTGAGGAGCACTGAATCCCCAAGGATATATTCACTGATGTCCATATATCTAGAGCTGAATGTGAGGAATGAAGAAACCTACCATGTACAGAGTAGCTACTGCTATGGACCAGAAGTAGGGTTTAAATCAGTAATAACTTTCCTCAATCTAAATTCATAAATAGTCTGTAGCAGTTTACCTGATGTTAGCAAGGAATTTACGGCAACTTGCATCTATGGTCAGCCAGGTTCATTGAGGATGGACACTATGAAAGGCTTGATTTTAAGGCTAAGAATGGTAGGAAATGCAGCTGAGGTAGAAGGGGGATGTGTAAGAGGAAGGAAGAGATGAAGCTTTATGTCAGAGTCTAAGTCTAAAAGCTAAGAAAAAATAGATTTGAGAATGGAGCTTTAGATACCAGTGTAGCTCCATGACAGTATGAGTTAGGCCATAGGGAATGTTTTCCAGAGATTGCCTTTTAGGGGAGGTCTGTATCAATAGTTGCAGGGTCAGGCAATGCCAAAGACAGCATGATGCAATGCTTGACTTACCACAGTGGATCTAAATGTGTCAGAGTATGTAGACATTAATCCTGACTTCCTGAAGCAGCTTTTTTCTCAAACTTATTGAGACTATTTACATGAATGCACAGTAACTCATACATAGATTCTATTCTCCAAGCATAGATGGATGTATTTTGTCTTGTTCACACATCTGCATTCTCATCATTAATAATTTTATCCCAGTATATTTAAAATCTGAGAATAAAGGGCACGTGTGTATCATTTTTGAAAACTCAACATGCAACAAAGCAGACAGCAGCCAATCAGTAATTAACAAAGAGGTAATTAAGTGTCACATCTCATTAAGTTGTCAGTGGAAAGTTTTGAAGGCTATAGATAAGTATTTGGAGTGGTTCGTTCTGTGAAGCTGTTTCTGCCTTGGCTATCATTTTAGATATGGGACAGGAAAAGCATTTTTCTTGTCTGTTACTGATTCCTATTTTGTGTTGCTTATTAGATTTCCATCTTTGGCTAAACAAGTTTTCTTCTCAAAAATTTAGTTGTTTTTTTTTTTTTTCTCCAAGTACAGTACCTAATTCAAGACTTAGTGAGATAATACCCATATATGTATGATTAGGGCAGAGATGGGCATGCCAAAAGTTTTCTGTAAATGCCACATCCTTTCTTGTCCTTCTAAGAATTAGCCAGCCAGCTACTTCTGTAGATAGTCAGTTCATGTGTAGGCTCATTGGTAGGAGGAAAAGGACAACATATGAGTTACTACAGCAATGACTCAATTTGGGGCATAGAGACAATTGGACTGATCTACAAGCAGGCTCATTGCCTCTTAATCCTCCCAACTGCCTATTTTTAGTTAATGGAGCAATGTGAACATCAATTTTATCCTCACTTTACACAGAGAAAACTGGATGCTTAAGATGTTGAGTAAGTTACCTTAGGCACGTGGCAGCAAGCAGAAAGAATAGGACTCGTACATGACTATGTTGAAGATAAATTCCCAACTGCATATATTTTTTACTGGAGATGAATAGGTGGGAGACTCTGAGGACCAAGCAGATCTGGAGGTCTCTCAAGAATTTCCCAAGATCTCAAGTAGCAAAACTGCAGGCAATAACAGAGGAAAAGAACTTCAGGACTTAGGTGCTACATGACTCATTTTGTTGGGATGTTCTGCCCTCTGCTGGTAGATTTTAATGTTTCTAAATTCAAGCACTTAAACAGCTGATTCTAGACTTTCAAATTTAGGACTCCTTGGTGCTAACTAAATTATTTCAAATGAAAATACTTTATATGTAATTCATTTACAAACATGTGACTATTTGTCACTATTTTTATAGGTGTTTATTTGTATACACATATTGTGCATATATGTGAGCATACTTGTCTATATGTTCTTCACAAAGCTGTAAAGCCCAACACAATGCCTGTCACATGCAGGAAGTGAATACATAGTGAACAAGTGAGCAATTTACTGGAAGTGCACACATAGGGAGAGCACAGAGGCAAACTGTTACTGTGGAGATAGTTTTGTGTCCTGCTGTAAATAGCACTGTACAGAACCATGCCTTTCAAGATGCTGAGGATATGCCCCAGACTGAATCTTTTTGATAAGTCAGAGATTTTCTCCAGCTTCAGTGAATGGTCAGGAATAGAATGACTTTGGATTTTCTTTGAAATGCTTCAATACACTGTAGACTTGGGAGTTATGAGAAAAAATATCATATCCTTGTTTTTAATAGCTAAATAGTGTTGTGTTGTGTAAATGAAGCACATTTTCTCCTTATCCATTCTTCAGTTGAGGGACATTATTTGATTTGTTTTCAGTTTCTGGCTATTACAAATAATGCTGCTATGACTGTAGTTGAGCAAGTGTCCTTGTGGTATGGTGAAGCATCTTTTGAGTATATACTCAGGAGCAGTATAGCTGGGTCTTGAGGTAGAACTATTCCCAATATTCTAAGATTGATTTCCAGAGTGGTTGTACAAGTTGGCACTCCCACGAGCTGTGGAGGAATGTTTCTGTTGTTCCACATCCCTGCCAGCATGAAACATGCAGGCAAACAAATGGAACTAGAAAATACCATCCTGAGCAAGGTAACCCAGGACCACAAGGACATGCATGGCATGTACTCACTTATAAGTGGATATTTTCCATAAAGTACAGGATACCCAGCCTATAAACCACAGACCCAAATAAGCTAAACAACACTGAGGGTCCAAGTGAGGATGTTTGAATGTCACTCAGAACAGGAGATAAAGTGGTCATCAGAGGCAAATGAAGGGAATCAACTTGTTGGAAGAGGATATGGGGAGGGAAATGATGAAAGGATCAGATGTAGGTAGAGACAGGGAAAGACAGGTGGAAGAGTGAACAGAAATTGGAGGTGACAGGCAGAGGACTCGGAGAGGGATCTCTAGAACTTGCCAGAGACCTGTGCTGGGGGAGCCTTCAGGAAGCCTATGAAGGTGACTCTAGCTTAGAATCCTGGCAGTGGGGGATAGAGAACTTCAAGTGGATACATCCACTTAAGTAGCCAGGTAGGACTCCCAGTGGAGGAATAAGGACACCAACTCTCCCACAAAACCTTCAGTCCAGAATTTGCCCTGCCTACAAGTTCAGGGACAAACATGGAACAGAGACTGGAATGACCAACTGAAGACCATCCCATGGGCAAGAACCAGTCCACGGCACTATTTATGATACTGTTATGCTTGCAGATAGGAGCCTAGCATAAATGTTTTCTGAAAGGTTCCTTATAGCAGCTGACTGAAACAGATGCAAAGACACACAGCCAAATGTTAAATGGAGCTCAGGGAATCTTATGAAAGACTTAGGAATAGAATTGAGGGATATGAAGGAGATAGGGATTTCACAAGAAGACAAGCAAAGTCAATTAACCTGGACCCTTTGGAGGCTCTCACTGACTGACCACCAACATAAGAGCATACATGGTCTGGACCTAGGACCCCCCACACAGATGTAGCAGAAGTTCAGCTGGGTCTTTACATAGGTACCATAACAATTGGAGCAGGAGTTGTCTCTGACTCTGTTGCTTGCCTCAATCCAATTCCTGGATCCAACACAGTTGTGTTGCCTTGTCTGGCTTCAGTAGAAGAGGATTACCTAGTTCTGTAGTGACTTGAGTGCTAGAATGGGTTGGTATCCAGGGGGGAATCTCACCCTTATCAGAGGAGAAAGGGGTCTGGGTGCGAGAAGGTTGTGTGAAGGGGAACTGAAAGGATAGGGAGGGAGTAATCAGGATAATAAGTGAATAATAATAAATATAAATAAACAAATAAATAAATGAATGAATAAAGGGAAAAAGAATACATTTATTCCTGTTGTTTTGCCTCTGACCTCTAAAGTGCTTTCTTTCTGATCCTCTGAAGACTGAGTGCACACCGAAGAGTAGTGAAGAGGGCTGAACTGACCTCTATTGGGATTATCTTCTACCATAACTGACTAATTCCTATGATAATGGCATTAGTGCATTCCTGAACTCAGAACTTTATGACTCCCTTTTCTCAACATTACTTCCATGAAGAATTTTCAACATATACATTTTGGAAAGGCACTGAAACCATGAGATATTTAATGTGAGCCTGTTAGACTCAGATTTGGTATATAAATATCATTCCATACATGCCTCCAGGAAACCCCAGTATATAGAGCTTTCTCCAATATCTTCAGATGAAGGAAAACTGAGAATCAAAAGGAAGCTTATTCACCTGGCAGTTGTAGTGCACACCTTTAATCCCAGCACTTGGGAGGCAGAGGCAGGCGAATTTCTGAGTTCGAGGCCAGCCTAGTCTACAGAGTGAGTTCCAGGACAGCAAAGACTATACAGAAAAACCTTGTCTGGAAAAACCAAAAGGAAGCTTGTAGACTCAAGCTTTGATGGTCACCTTTGTGCCAGGAGCTGAGAGCTCAGGACTCTGCTCAGAGGCAGAAGTCAAACCAGGTGGAGGCTGAGTCTGTTGGCTTCTGCAACTTAATGAAAATTTTTGTGAAAATGCAATGTTATATTCAGTATGATGAGGAATGGAGATGCTACTGCTTGTTCATAGAATACAGTTTGGTAACAAGAGTCTAAATTGCCCTTAAGTGCATAGAATGGCTTCTACCAAAGTGTTGGTGCTTGGTGTGTCTTGGATGTATGCATGCATGGATGAATGGTGAGAATAATCAAACACTGATCACTTTTCTGCAATTATAATTAAATTATGAGATGAAAATCTATAACTTCTGTTGAGCCTAAAGTAGGGCTAGTTAGCAAACAACAGCATTTATTTATTTTTATTTTTTATTTTTTGAGACAAGGTTTCTCTGTAAACAGACTAGCCCTGACTGTCCTGGAACTCACTCTGTAGACTAGGCTGGCCTCGAACTCAGAAATCCACCTGCCTCTGCTTCCCAAGTGCTGGGATTAAAGGCGTGCTCCACCACTGCCCAGCTGACAACAGCATTTCTTATCTCCCCCTAGATAGTCAAGTTGTAATCTTTTATCTTCCTCTTCTCATTTATAAGTATATTTAGGTTAAGAAGAGAGCTTCGTTTGGTCAAGATAGTTAAAGAGAGAATTTTTGAGTGCTACTGAAAACTTGACATTTTGAGATGTATACTTTTCTTACCACCATACTTCCTTTCCCCCTTTCTCTTCCTTTCTTTCCTTTTAACAGCAGACTTAAGGCAGCCCTGGGCTGCAGTGGCTCCCATCCTTTCCTGCTCTCTGTCTCTCAGTTTGAGAAGATCCACTCTCCTCAGGGCAGCTGACTGTATGTGACAACACACCTCCAATCCACCTTATCCCAAGAACACCCCAAAGATTAAGGGGTGAGTGTAGAATGGATTCTGAGATTCTTCCCACTGCAGTACCAACTCTCCCACTATTTCAGGCTAGTGTATATGCATTTATCCTAGGGATCTGAAAATGTGTGAGGCCATGCAGGTGAGCTGACTTAATGACTGTTTTATCACCCTCCAGTCATTGCTCCCGAGCCTGCCTGGTTAGCACTTTACTGCACATGGCTTGTAACTAATGAGATCATCCCAAAGCTCAGTGGAGCATCACCCAAGGCTCAGTGCTCCATCCCCTCTAGAGACAGCTGGAAAGTGCTGGGGGAAGGGAACTAGGGCATTGCCAGGAGCCAAGGCAACTGCTCAGCTGAATTTTTGAGATTGTTTCATAGCATTTGATTTTTAAGAAGAAAATAGCTAAAATGTAGGAAAATATCTCAGTGGCATAGTGAAATTACTTTCCCTAAATTTAAATTTTATTGAAGAATACAGGTATGTGTGTATATTTGTGTGTGTGTGTGTGTGTGTGTGTGTGCGTGAGAGAGAGAGAGAGAGAGAGAGAGAGAGAGAGAGAGAGACATAGAGAGACAGAGATATGTGTGTTATAAATTGAATTCAGTGTAAATATCCACATGGTAATGTATGTTTATTATACATACATTCATGTGTGCTTCTAATGGTAGCTTAGATAAAACCTGTACTGACTAATTTCTTTAAATCACGCTTGATAGTGATGGCATGTGAGTTGACCATTTCCACGATATAGTCCAATGTGGTTGATCTTTTTGAGCAGCCATGACAAAGTAAGGGACTTCACATTCAGGCAATTATAATTTTTAATAAATTAAAATAAAACATTGCATATAGAATACTATATATACATATCATATATAGTATGTAATTTAAATACATGTAGTATATTTATGGTTTCCTATACTATTGTATGTTGCTGGACTTATAATGGTTCATCTTCATAGTCAATCAGCCAGACTTGGAATCAATAAGGAGACACCTACCTGGCTGATTCTGTGAGAACATTTCTAGAGGGGTTTAACTGAGGAAAGAGGATCAATCTTGAAAATGTGTGATACCACAGGCTAGGGACTGAGCATGGCAAGAAAGGATAGTGGAAAAAGTCAGTTCCGCTTCTAGAGTATGGAAGTCTGAGAATGTACTTACCCTGTAGAAGGGAGCCACTCCCGTCACCATGCTTCCTTACCATCAGCAGACAATCTCAAACTGGGAGCCAACATAATCTTGTTCCCTTTAATTGATTCTTGCCAGGCAAATGCCTGCAGCAATGAGAAGAGTGATCAGTACAAGGCCTTGGTGACAAATTAGAGTGGTAATAATGCTATTATTCCAACTATCGAGGCCATTGTCGTACAGGAATCTTGAAAAGGAAAGAAAAATACACAGCTTTCCCAATCTCACCATTCTAATGGGAGGGTTGAATTTTAGTCTCGGTTTATTTTTCATTGTGTACATATTTATAGTTAGCATATATCGACTGTGTATTCACTGTGTCCTGATTGTTTTCAGTTACCATAATAGTCTCATATAATTCCTTATGTATATTCACTATTTCATAGCTTTGTAGTGATCCACCAAGTGAATGAAAATGGTTTCTTAGCCTACCATGGTGCGTTCCCCTTAGCAGTTAATACATTTTGAAGGTAGAGATTAAAATAATGACAAATGTTTTCTCAGCTCCCAATGCACAATTTAAACATCAGTGTGTTTTCCATAGAGTTCAGAATCAGCTTAGCCGTTATGGCAAGGAAGTGGGGAAGTGTCAGCTGTTCACTGAGTCAAGTTTGCTCAGTCAGTCATGCCCATTGTCAATGTCTATCACATCAGACTTTTTATTCCCCCACAAAATGCTAGAGAAGGAACCCAAGCCCTTAATAATGGTAGGTGATCACCCTACTAATGAGTTCCACTCCAGCCTCTAATTCAGGCCTATTTAGCTATCCTTAAAACTCTCTGATGAGTTTTCCAACACAACTATTAATCTTGAAGGAACATACATATCACATCATAGGGTCATTTTTTTCTCTGTTTTATGTAAGCCTCTCATTATGCTCTGATTCTTAGAAATTGTACAAAACTGTCTAAATACCAAAGCAAACAAGAGGTTTTACCAGGCAGTTGTGTCCAGGGGATTGTGTAATCATGACACAGTAGGACTTGCTGCAGTTTAAGGGTCTGTCCAGGAGGCACCCTCTCTTGGTCCTTTGAAGATTTGTGTGTGTGTGTGTGTGTGTGTGTGTGTGTGTGTGTGTGTGTGTGTGTGTGCTGAGATCCATGTTACATTTCCATAGTTATCATTTAGTTTTCGCTGGCCACTTCCAGCTGAAGTCCTGTCCCTTTTCATCCTAGGCTGGGTTTTCATTTAATAACACAGGTTTTTCTGGTGGTTTGAGGGAGAAAGAACCTCATGGGCTGTGAGAAAGCGCAGGCAAGCCCCAGTGATTTGGCTCTGGAAGCAATATCTATGTAATTAAATAATTAGATTGTTTATAGTGGTAAGGCACTTTGGAATGTAAGGCTCAGTGATAGTGATGAAGGGCACTTGCTTTCTTTCCAGAGTACCTGAGTTCTGTACCTAGCACCATTGTCAGGTGGCTTACAACTGCTCATGAGTATACACACATACACATACACACACACACACACACACACACACACACTAAATAAATAAATAAATAAATAAATAAATAAATAAATAAGTATGACAGGATGAGAAATGAAAACCACTCTGCCATATTTCCATAATCACAGGACAGCACATGTCACTAAGTCTATAGACCAGTGTGTATAGACCAACGTCATGGTTGTTGTCTCAACACATAAGCTCTGGGCTACCGCTCCAACCCCATGCCTGTCTTCTTATGATGAATATCATGGAATCCTCCCTAAAACTGCAAACAATTCCCAATAAAGTATTTTCTTTTCATAAGAGGTACTTTGGTTATGGGCGTCTCTTCATAGTACTAGAATAGTAAAGAAGACAGACATTATTTATTATTACTTGTTCATATTCAACATTACTTTGTCAAAGCAAAGCTTTACAGTATGTATGTATGTATGTATGTATGTATGTATCTATCTATCTATCTATCTATCTATCTATCTATCTATATATCTATCTATCTATTTCTCTACAATCTTCGCTGATTGTATATAAGTGACCAAGTGCATGCAAGAGCTTAAGGAGAGCAGAAGAGAGTATTGGAGTCCCTGAAACAAGGTTATAAGCTGTTGTAAGCTGCCATGAGCATACTGGGAATGAAGCCTAGGTCTTTTGTGAATGCAGTACTTGTTTAAGTTACTTGCTTAAGTGTCTTTCTAGTCCCACTCCAAGGTATACAGAGAATGTATGTCTCAAATGGCTTCTAGTAAGTTGAATGCCTTTATCAAACTCTGGGAAAACCCACAGAAATTCAGTGACATGTGTGCAGAGATCTCTGGGTTCTTGTGTTCTTTCTTTGTTCTCGCTTATACTCCTGCGTTACTTATAGTTAGAAGGGGCCACATGACCATCTCTGGCCAATAGACTGATAGATCAGGTGATTCGAAAGCACAGCATGTGCCCTCTACTTCTCCTTGGTGTTGCAACAATGTGGGTCAGAAAGAAAAAAACAAAATGTTTGAACACATATCAAATTGTGTCACAAATGATTACATCATTGAGATTTCAGGGTGTCTCCGCTGCAATTGTGAGATTTTGTACAGCTCCACAGGGAAAAAAGTTGAAATGATTAAATAGTTTGGGCTCAAAAAGCACCTGCACATTTCTCCATTATTTCATTGATCATACCAGCAAACTAAGTACATCCAAGGTCATTGCTCAGTTACTTAATCATCCCATTTTATAAGGTGATAGGGTGAGTTTTCAATGATGCTATTAATTATCTTCTGCTGCTTTTAGGGTATTTTAGTTCTGATGTGGTCATCTTAATAGGCAGTCATACCCTAAATAACTTAGCATGGAGTTGTGTCTCTCCCTACCATGACCTCATAAAAGTAAGAATATGGATATATCCATAAATGGGAAACTGAGAATTTTTCTTAAAATATATATTGCCTTCCTTTTAGAATGGCAGTTTACTATTTATCTCCTTATAAAACCAATAGCCTTGAGATATTGAGGCAGTAGGGCACAGGGCAAAGGAAGTCAGAAGCTATAGCTAAATCTCGCCTCTGCAATTCCTGCTGCAAGAGTTTTTGCAGGATCCCCACTTTCTTTATCCCCCAAATTAGAAAAGGAGGGGACCTTTTATTAGGTCACTGTGAAATTGCAATATGTAAAACCGCTGATGGAGTTTGACATTTCATTCATAAAAAAAAATAAAGATTTATTTTCTCAATAGACATGAGCTACGACTTCTGTTAGGAGAGATACAACCTTGCTTGGGCTAAAGAAATGAAAAACAAAAACAAACAAACAAAAAAACTCTCCAGTCTGATCATTCTATGACACAGGGCCACCAGGTGGCACAATTGAGTCAGCTTCATCTCTCAGACCAGTCAGTTCTTTTTTTATATATATTTGCATTTTCTTATTTATTTATATTATTTTCTTTATTTACATGTTATACAATATCTCCTTTCCCAGTTTCCCCTCCGAAAAAAAGAAAAAATAAAATAAAATAACAAAAACAACAACAAAAAAAACCCTGTTTCCTTCCCCCTCCCCCTACTCACCAACCTACCCTCTCCTGCTTCCTGGCCCTGGCACACATACACACACACACACACACACACACACACACACACAAACATGTATATATATGTATACATATACATATATACATACATATATTTCCCCATTAAGGTGAAATTTGGTTGGTATGAGTATTAGTTTGGTTTCTGTTGCCATGATAAATACAATAACAAAAAGCAACTTGGGGAAGAAAGAATTTATTTGTCTTGTAGGTTACAGTCCATTATGGATGACAGCCAAGCCAGGAACACAAGGCAGACAGTTAAGCAGAAACCATGAAGAGACACTGGTTACAAGCTAGGTCTCCGTAGCTTGCTCAGTTTGGTTTTCATTCATTCCAAGACCACATGCTCAGAGAGTGGCACTACCCACAGTACACCATATCCGTCATTAATCAAGAAGATGCCCCATAAACTTGCCTACTGGATAATATAATAGAGGCAGTCCCTAAATGTGGTCTTTTTTGAGATGACTCTAGATTGTAAGAAGTTGACAAAAAACTAACCAGTACAGTATGACAGGTACTATGGAGGAAATGAAAGGAAGACTCACTCCCCTTGTGGATGGGGCAGTTATTACTGAGAACTAGGCATGCCCAGTCTTCTATCCTTGCTTATCTATCCATCCTTATTTTCTTATTTCTTCATGTGCCTGTATTAACATAAGATGTTTTCCAGATGAGGTTGCTGAGAAACACATCTACTGTCAAACTATAAAAGCAACGAGAATTGTAAGCAAGTCCCATTTTCTCTCATGGTGCCCTATGGGTAGGGGCATATTGGGAGATAGAGCTCTGGGAACTGTGGCCAGGACCTCCACTCATCTTCACATCACAGCTGCTTGGCCATGAACGACCTGGGTTTATGGGTGATCTTTGGCTGCTTTTGCCAGCATGGCTCCTTCCCTCCTCTCTGAAGTTCTCAGCAATCATGCCAACTTCTGAAAGCTGATGCTACATTTTTCTTCATTTTTGGGATTATAATTTAATTGCAACATTCCTTTATTCCCTTTTCTCTCACTGAGCCCTCCATAGATCCCTCCCCACATTCCTATATATCCATGGCCCCATTTTTCCATGTTATTGCAAGCATATGTTATTTAGTACCATGCTAAATATAACCTGTTGAATCCATAAAACTTTACTTGTTTGTATGTTTTCAGGTCAGACCATTTAGTCCTGGACAACAATTATGATACTCTTCCCTAGGTGAGGACTGCTTCTCTTCCTCCCAGATTTACTCAGCCTCCTCTGGTTCTTCGTATAGCACTGAGGCCTTGTGAACTTTTCCTGATCAAGTTCGGCGTAGACATTGGTACCATCCTTGTTCAGGGCATGTTTGAATGTTCATGTGGGTGGAATTGTGTCTCCTAGGAACAAGAAACTGTACCCACAATGAGTATATTTCTGGTACCTCCCTTTCTATAGTCTGCTTTAAGACCCATCTTTCACTCGTTGCTGCTTTTAGTTGAGTTTTAGGTCACAGACCCTGGCAGATTTCTCAGACCCATCCCCAACCTTTACTCTAGTCCCTGATACCCAACTTCTTCTCAGGTACTACTTTTCTGAAAATCTACAATTTCCTTGCCACCTTCATATATAACAATACTTACTATGTGAAATTATATAGTATAATGATATGTAATAATTATTATATAATATATTATACAACATATATTTATATATACATATATATAATTATGTACTTTTACATGGTTATGCATTAGGATTTTTCTTTTTCTTTTCAGTTTCTAAGTTCTGGAGAGAAATAAAGTAGCACATGCTATTCATGCTATGTCAGTGTGAATCTACGAACAGTAAAGGCTTAAAGTGTTTCTTGAAAGGAAAACACAGGCAAAGTGCAGACATTTATATTTATTTCAAACCACATCACTTTTGTGGCATCTGGGCTAGTGTCTGATTGATGTTGCTATGAAAGGAACATTTATGTGTAACCCTGTTCAATCTCTGCTCTAATTGCTCAGGTAGACAATCACCAGCCCAGGTTTCTCGTCCCTTAGAAACTCTCGAGAGTTTTTTTCCTTTTTCCACCTCTCGAGAAACACCATCTAACCTTGCTAATTGTCCTACCAAATGTCTCTCCTTTGTTTGATTCTGTAACTACCTCAGACTCCAGGTGCTTTCCTTAGCATCACTTTCAATAGCCTGTATTGATAGTTGTGGTGGGTTGACTTTGCATTGGACCCTTTGTATATCCCCAAACCAATTTCAAAGTATGTGGGTGCGTGTGTGTGTGGTGTGTGTGTGTGTGTGTGTGTGTGTGTGTGTGTGTGTGTAGTGTGTGTATCTTTCTGTTTGGGTTGCAGATGCTCACTATCACATATGGCTTTCTTCCTGCATTACAGGGATCTGAAATTAGGTCTTCAAGTTTATGTTGCAAGTGCTTTTACCCATTGAACCCCTCTCCCATTGATCTATTCTATTTTGCTCTTTGCCATGTCCTGGTTGGATGGTCTATATTCTAAGAACTCTTTCTGTCCAGACAGTATTTCATCAGGGTGTTTCCTGCCTTCTCAGTTCTGTTAATTTTTTCCCTGAATGTTTGAAAGTGTTTCTCCATTCACTACTCTGTGTTTTCCTAATTTTTTTTTAACCACTCTGTTTCTTCCCCACTTTCTTATTTTAGGGTATCATTTGTGGGAGCTCCCATCCCTGTCTTCTGCATGAGGCCCTTCTTTGGCTCTCTCCTCTGCAGTCCCAAAGCCTCATGTGTCTTGCTGTTATTTTCCTTCTTAAGTCATGTTAGAACTCCTTGCTATGTTTCCCTCTACCACCTGAGGTGATGCCTGTTACAGGGCTACTACCATGTGTCTCTCATCTCTAGCAAATCTAGCACAGAAACGGCTATGTTGTGTCACCATCAAGGCATGAAGAGCCTCTCTCTCCATGGAGACACCAGAGGAAGAGAATCTCAGATCAATTATTTTCTCCATCCCAAACCCTTATACATTAAAAAAAAATTATATGAGTGGCATAATCCTGACAATCTGACTTAATTTCAACCTCATTGATTCTTTTTGAAGGTGGGAAGGAACTTAGTTAGGTTGTGGAGGTGTTATTAAATCATCTTTTATATGCAAATGACTGCAGAAACAAGAGCTCTCTGTTGCTATTCCCTCCTTAAAGAACCTGTTCAACCTTCCAGGAGGATGACAGCCTGTTTGTATCGATGAAGACACTGCCAAGCCAAGTAGCTTCCCAGATTCTGACTACTTAGCTCTTGTATTCATGCCCTGTTCTGGAGAAACTCTTTTTAATTGGCCCCTTGATAATCTTTCCTTACTCCAAAAATACTGTTTTTCTGCAGGGAGACAAGAAAAATCTCTTTTCTCCAATAGATAATTCTGGGTCTCATCTCCTAGGATAAAAGTTGTAACATATTCCAGAGGGTGCTTGTCAAAAGATATCTGTTAATCCATCTGCAACCATCTCTTTACAGTGAGTAAGATTCTCTAGAGACATAGGGATGGCATGCTCCTACCTCATGTTCTCCATTTTGAGTTGGTGCTTTTGAAATAATTTTAATCTCTATTTAATCCTCCTTTCTCTTTCTTAAAGAAGATGCACATGTTCTCTACTGGATAGAAGGCTACCCAATTCAGAAAGTCAGAAGGTTCCAGTTTTGTTCTGACTCTCACTAGTCATATTAAAACTGCCTCAGTGAGACCCAGTCCCTTTCCTGAGATGGATGTCACAGCATTACTTTATTTCTTATTATGTGGAAACCTTCTACACTTGTGCTTGGTATAATAAACTCTTCTCTGTAGAAACATAAGCTTTTAGAGAACACAGGTATTTTTTTTTTTCATTTCTGTTTTTGTTTTTTAAATCTTTACCTTTTCAGAGCATGCTCAGAGTGGATGCTAAGTGTTACTTTTTAAGATGCATGAAATCAAAGTTGGATAGAGTCAATCTGGGATCTGGAAGTATGATATGCTTTTGGTCTCTTGTCTCCTTCCATGGTAACAACTACCTTACTGAAGGAGCTGATTTCTCAATGTACCCATTCAAGAATATTGGCTTTGAGTCTATTTAAAGACATTTAATTGTTCTTGATGTCTTTGTTGATACTTAATACAGTAGAGCATATCAAAGTGTTAATAAATATAAAGCTCAGTGTGAGCACATAGTAGGGCTCCTTCCATTTATTCTCACAAACCAGTGCATGACTATGGAACTAAACTGGAATGTCATGCCTATATATGTAGAACTAGATAGGCTCCTTATGTTGAGTTTTTTTCATATAGTCTATAAATTACAGACTTCCTTATACCTAAAAATGGTTAGGATATGAGCTCTGAAGACTTAGAAACAATCTTCTTATTTCTTGAATTCGAATATCATCATTATTGAGGCCCTGGTTTCTAGAATTACAAAAATGGCTACTATATAATTAATAGCTGAGGTCAACCACTTCTGCTGTGCTTCTGGCAAGCCTCATCAATGCATCATGTGTGTAAAAAAGGTAAACATTTGACTGAGAGGGCTTGTCCAGGAAAAGCTGTGTTCCACTGCTCCTGCAGACCTCAGTTCAATCCCTAGGGCTGGCCAGGTGGAAGAAAAAAAAACACAAGCTTCTGTAAGTTGTCCTCTGACCTCTATATATGTGCTATGGCAACACACACACACACACACACACACACACACACTACTTGTGAAAACGTAAAGATGAACATTCATAAGTAGAAATATACAAACTAAGCACTTTTTAAAATATAAGACCCACCGGGCGGTGGTGGCGCACGCCTTTAATCCCAGCACTTGGGAGGCAGAGGCAGGCGGATTTCTGAGTTCGAGGCCAGCCTGGTCTACAGAGTGAGTTCCAGGACAGCCAGGGCTACACAGAGAAACCCTGTCTTAAAAAAAAAAACCAAAAAAAAAAATAATAAAATAAAATAAAATATAAGACCCTAGATTATCTTTAATGAATGCATAAATAAATTACTAAGGCCTTTAAAAATCAACATGTGCATAATAGTTGCTAGACTAATTAAATTGTAGTTTCACAATGGTGGCATGTTTTGATGATCATGATAAAATTAATGATAATAGGAGTTAATGGTTATTGATTAAACACTAAAGTCATAAGAGCATGGTACTCAGCCGCAGAGCACAGATACACCATCACTGCTGCACACAATCCTACTGTAACATTCTTGGGTTGTAGGTGAAGATGCTGAAGCACTTATACATTCTAATCATCACAAACCAGTAAGCACCACGTGGGGTTTGATCCTCGAGGTATTTCAGTTCAGGACCAAGATTATAATAATCACAAAATCCTTAGTCGATATTCACTGAAATTATTTCACATGATACATGATCTAACTAAACCAAACAAGCTACATGTTATGCCTGGGGTCAGTCAGTATGTAGTAAATAAATATTAGGGACAGGGGTATTCCTATCCTGTAACTCTATCAGGTTTTGATCATTTACCAAACCCACTTTCAGTGAAGTTCTTAGTCTAGATGTAATCAAACAATGTTTTTAGTTCAGTAACTTCTGCCTCATAGTTGATTCTTGTTCTTTTAAGTCCCAGCTTAAAACTGTATCAGTAAAACAAAACAAAACAAAAATAGTCATGACAGGTCAGGTTGCCCTATGGCTCACAGGAATCCCAGTGGCTTAGAGCCACAAGGTTTACTTTTGCCCATATTCCATGCATACTGCTGTGCAGCTCAGAGCCATGACTGATGAAACAGCAGGGATCTAGAAGATGTCCTTTCCCGATAAAGAGGGAAAGAGTGCTGAAATCTCTTCTTCCAGAGCAAGCAACCAATAGAGTGATGTCTGGAGGTCTGCACTCATAGTTAGACTCCTTTGGAAATAACAAGAGACTCACCCATCCATAACAGGGTGGGTAGGAAAATGGAGCCTTAGTGCTTACCTGGTATGTGGAGAGCTGGAAAAACTATACAGGTATTCTTGAAGACCTCCTCAGAGACTTCTCGCATCAGCAACAGTATCCCTTCTACTTAATCTCAGGATAGCAGCGTGTTTTCACTTGAGACCATAATGTGAATAATCATGCTTGTATCTGGCCTCTCCTGCCTGCTCCTCCCACTCTTGCTGAGGCTAGTCCTCAGTGCTTTCTTCTGTGGAGTAGGCTTCTTTAACTCTGCCAACAGCTTCAGAAATTTGCATTCAGATTGTGTTGGTGGCTACTGGCATATTTTATCTTTTCTTATGAACCCATAGTGCCCACTAATCTTTAAACACAGAGCAAATCTTTGATCCTTCCTATTTTTCCTAATCAAAGGGAAGTTGGTCAATCTTCGTACGTAAGCCTCTGTGCTATTCTCCTGCCATGGCTCTATCTGAAATTACAAGTTAATGTCCACGGAGCAAGGCAAATGGAGGAAACTCTATTCTTATCTCATTCTAATTCTCCTTCTCGCCGAATGGTAGGAGCACAACAGATCCACATGCCTGTCCTATAGAAACTATATACAATGAGGACACAGGTAATCACTCCCATCTGTCTTCTGGTTATGGCAGTTTGCATCTGGAGTTTGAGACACGTTGATAAATTCTCACTCATGAAACCTGATGGGTTTTTCTTTGCCCACACTAAATTCTTACAAAGACAGTGCTGGTGGTGTTGACTAAGATGTTGGGTTTACACTACTTTGAAGACTTTTCTCCTCCAAAAGTTTGCAGCTTTTCTTAGGGCCAGTAAGTATTTTATTTAACATTATTCTTTGGATTCTAACCCCTCCTTTGAACACGATGGGATAATATTGACACAAGATGCTTTTTAGATCTGATCATCTATCACTGAATAAAAAATTTATTCAAAACATAATGGCTGAAAATAGAAATGATTTGTTATATTTAATGATTTCTGTCATTCTGGAATTTGAGCAAAGCTGTGTTGCAGACTTTTCTATGCATTCTGGAGCTGACCCACCTCAGCTCAGGAGAATCCATTTTTAAATATTCAGAAAGTATATATATATATATATACTACAGTAAACCTTCAGATGCTTGAAACTAGATGGGGTAGAGACATTTGCATCACTGAAATGAGTAAACAAGAAAATCTGTTTTTAACTTTTCCCCAGAGGGCCAACTTGCCAGAATGCTTCTTCTTCTACCCAGCCTATTCTTGACAGCAGACACTCTGGGATATCCAGATGGCAGATGCACTGGCCTGGAGGGGCCATGAAGGCTTCACACATGTGGTTGATAACTCACAGGGGATGGCTAGAAGGCTCAGAAACACATTCTATCACAGCATGGGCACATGGCCTCTCTATATGATCATCTCAGGGTAGTCTGAGCTCAGATATAATCTCATAGAGCTTTGGGGGAAACTGTTCCTAGAGTGAAGGCAGAAGTTGCAAAGCTTTTATGATTAAATTCACTTGCTGAGTTCATAGGTCAAACAAGCCCCTATGTAGCCCAGATTTGAATGAATTAGCATGTACTTTTCAAAGGAAATAGTAATAAAGAATTAATGATTATCTTAGACTTCTTTTCTACTATTAGACATATGCACAATTGCCTTATTAATCTTTCAGCATTAATGAGACATTGACCTCTTTATCTTATCTTGTCCCTTTGTATTAATCAGAATAAGCCCTTCCATTTCTATAGCACATATATACTGAAAAGTGGTTTCCTTCCCTTATCTTATTTCAAGTTGGGCATAGTTGGTTAGTCCTGGTCCAGGCAGGCATCTAGGTACCTTGTCTTTCAGAGCTGTCTCTGGTGTGTTTTAAAGATGTCTTTAAAACATACAATTCTATTTTATGGTTGGCAGGAAAGGAAAAAGATGACATTGGAGAGCTTAGAGCACAAATGACCACATTTTCCTTCTTTTCAAGAGGTATAATTTAACTTCCAGGTCTAAAAACATTAGAGGATTGGTTGGATTTGGGTACACCATCTCTCCATAAAATCAGATACTGTTCCTTATGGTTCAGTGTTTCTGAATAAAAAGTTAGATACCTTTTCAAGGAAACCATTCATCAAGTTGGTGAAGAATGTGTGTATTTATTAAGAAACAGGGCAAAGGCATGTATTTGCTCCTCGACTATGCTAAGTCAAGTCAAATTCTTGTTGGATTGATTTTTTGTAAAATTGTGCATCTTAAGACAGGGTACTAGTTCCTCCCTAAGTCTCCTTTCTGCTCTCAGGAAGATAGTTTCCAGGTTTATGGCCTCTAAGGCTACTGGTCTTGTAGTTGAAAGTATGCCTTATTATCTAAAGCCATCCTTGGCCACAAATGACACAAATAAAGAGAATGGAATATTTTCTTATGGAAAACTTAAGCATCATTGATGGGACAATGAGGGGTTTAGCCTTATTTTTAATCTTTTCCCCATATTCTATCACTTTTTTATTGTAATTTATTGGTAAATTTGACAAAGTGATTTCCTTAAATATTTTACTGGCTCTTTATCTTCCACCATGTAACCTCTTGTGTTACCCACAGTTTTTTATATGTTGTGGTTCTACACTCAGATATGTTTCTTTGTGTCTGTGTTATAAGGTATCTTCGTTCTTGAACCAAGGGTAATAGATATTTAAGGATTTCTGAAAGAATGTATGAAAAGGCCTCAACTATATTCTGATCTTTACTGAGATGATATTTTTGTGCAAGTGAGAAGTGTTAGAGGGTCTTTCACACAAAGCCTTTTAGTAGTGTAACAGTGAGACTGGCTGATTTTCCATATGACCAAGGTTCTGTTCCCAGCATTCAAAAAGTGGTTCACGACCATCTGTAACTCTAGTTATAGTGGGTCTGATGCCCTCTTCTAACCTCTATAGGCACTACACACACATGTGGTACACAAATATACATGATGGAAAAACACAGAAACAATAAAATTAATAGTTTAAAATTAATAACGGCATCTTTTCTATGCTTAGGCATAGAAATGTCTGGCTTTTAGCTTTCACAGTTTACTACAGCTAAGTCCCTGGACCTGGACATTTCCTTCTCTATTGCTTGCCAATGAGCTAGTTCTTTCCCCAAAACCTTTTCCTTTTTATTTATTACTTGCCAAACACACACAAAAGGCAAACAGACACTAATAAAAATCTGTTTATAACTTCTTTTCAGCTCATAAGAAACACAGCCCCACTTCCAAATGCATCATGATTTTCCCAAATGTAGTGTTGTGTGGAATGGATCTTTGCCTGTCCAGCTAACTCGTAACTGCTGCTTGTCATATACCACATCTACATACTGCAAAGGGATAGGCACCTACTAGGTCAAGCTGATTTCTTTTGCTTTCTTTTTCATTTTGTTTTACTGTGTTTTTAGTAGCAACTACCTTCCAGGTACCAAATTCAATTCTTTTCAGGGTCTGATGGCATCTTCGTGAAACAGTACTAGATCTCGGTACTCCAGCATCACAGGGGATTATCCTTTATTGACATTTTGTCCTCATATGTGTTGAGAGGTATTGTGTGGTATATATTTTTTTTAATTTTCAATTTTTTTTGATTATTGAGATACTTCCATTTTGTGTTTAAAAACTACCTTTAAAGTGGGCTGTAATGCCACTTACTTTAATTCTAGCATTTAGGGAAGCTGACACAAGAAGTTTCAAGTTTGAGGCCAGCGGGGACTACATAGTTAGCCATTGTCCATTAAGTTTTAGCACTCCAGAGAATTCCCATTTCCCCTTGTCCCACTCTCTCATTAACAGTATCCCCCACCCCAGTGGTTATAGGTATTACAGATGATAAAAGTACATCTCTGACACAGAAGTCTGTAATTTCCTGTAGGCTCCTCTCAATGCTTAGTTCCCTGGGATAATATGCATTTGCCAGTTCAGTGTCGAATGCAAGGGTGACAATTTTCAAATCAATAAAATGCACAAGTAAAATCAAGGATAAAGAGTACATGTCCATTTCAACACATACAGATGAAGCTTCTAATGACGTTCAATATCACTTCTTGGTAAAAAGCTCTGAAGAAACTAGAAATATAAGATCGTACAACATGATCATAAAATTTGGGCAACAAAAACCTGTAGACAACATTTCACTCAGTAAAGGAAAAGTATTTTCCCTTAAACCAGGAGTGAAAGACTGTGTGGTTTCTCCACTTATACTAAAGAATGTATTTGAAGTCTTAGGCCAATGAGGCAAAAAAATATGAGTCACAAATATGGAAGGAAGAAATCAAATTATCTTGATTTGCAGGTGATCTAATCCAATACTTGAAAGGCCTAAAGGATTCCACCCTAAAACTTTTACATCAAAAGTATTTAAAATAACATATTAAGATACAAAATTAATATACAAAATATGGAACTTTTCTATATAACAATTATTAATATGTGAGAAAAATTAGATAGGAAATATCTTTGTATAATTGCTTAAAATACAGAATTAACCCTAACTAAAGAGGTGAACTATCTTCTTAATGAAAACAGTGAACATAAAAAAAGAAACTGGAAGCGACACTGAAAGAAAGGAAGACCACCCATGTTCACAGTCAGGAGAGTGCACACTGTGAAAATGGCTGTCTTACCCAAATTCAGTACAATCATCATCAAAATTACAAAGGTATCAATCAGCCATAGAAGTTCATAACTAAATAATAATAATAATAATGGAGATATAGTAATACATGATTTCAAATCATAATATCATAGCCAATTCATGCATGTGTGTAGTCTTATCATTCATGAAGCCAAGGAAAACTGTTATGATTTTGAGGAAAAGTAGGGAACATTTATTTATCTCTGTGAAAATGATCATGATATTGTAAGATCAAACATATACACATACACACGTGCAAGCGCATGCATGTACAAATTCATTTGTGTAGCCACACACACACCAATGAAAGGAAGGGAAGGAGACTACAGGGGAAGTATAGGCAGTAGTATGAATATGACAATGTATTATGAACAAGAATGAAAATGTCATAATGAAGTCCAATATTTTGTACAATATATTTATTAATAAAACAGCATTCTGGATAGCTAGATCACTGGGTTAAGAGTGTCTGCTCTGTAAGAAAGAGGACATGTATTTGAATCCCCAGTACTCATGTAAAAACCTTGTCATACTTACACATACATGTAACTTTACTATTGCTTGGAAGATCCAGGTGAATTCTAAGAGCTTGCTGGACAATTAGGAGAGCTGCAAAAGTAGCCTTCATGTTCAGCAAGAGATTTTTTTTCTAAAGGCAATAAGGTGGAGAATGATCCAAAAATACTGAGTAGCCTTCTGTGTCTTCTACATTCACACACTTGAATTGTATACTAGTACTCTCATGAGAATGTAGTACTATACACATATATACTCTACGTACACACACCAGCACATGCCCACACAGGAGAAAGGGCTTAGTTAGTGGAAGTTTCTCTCAGTTTCTACTCTTACTTCAGTAAAGTAGAAATAAAAACATCTTACATTAAGGATTTAAGTGTTCTATAGAACTCATGTGTCTTAAAGCCTAAATATGTTTTGTTTGTTTGTTTGTTTGTTTGTTTTGGTTTTTTTGAGACAGGGTTTCTCTGTGTAGCCCTGGCTGTCCTGGAACTCCCTCTGTAGACCAGGCTGACCTTGAACTCAGAAATCCACCTGCCTCTGCCTCCCAAGTGCTGGGATTAAAGATGTGTGCCACCAATGCCCGGCAGCTAAATGTTTTTTATGAAACATAAAGGCTTCTTAATGATCTGTTCATGTCTTTTAGAATTACAATATGTACTATTTTATTAATTATTTGAGAATTTCATAATATACATAATGTATTTTGATTACAATCACCTTCATTCCTCCCTCTAGCTCTTCCCCCCTTTTACCATTTTTTTAAACAATACTTTTTGTCCTCTTTAAACTTTCTCTTTATAGGTATGGCTGTTTTTTCTGCATGTATGATTGTGTACTGCTTATTTGCTGGAGATCCACAGAGACTAGAAGAGAATATTTAATACCCAGGAACTACAGATTATTGTAAGGCACTATGTGGGTTCTGGGAATTGAACCATGGTTGTCTAAAAGAGCAACCAATGCTCTTAATTGCTGAGCCATCTCTCCAGCCCACTGCGTTCTCCTCCCCTCTCTCTCCTTCTCTTCCTTCTCCTCCTTACTCATCTTACTCCTCCTCCCCTTCCTCTTCTTGTTCTTCCTCCTCCCTCTCCTTGTACTTCCTCCTTTTTCTTGTTCATCTTCTTCCTCCTCCCTTCCCCTCCTCCTTCTCTTCTTCTTCATCTCCATCTTTACTGTCATCTTCTTTCTTCTTCACA
The DNA here is from genome assembly GCF_008632895.1 of Mastomys coucha. Lineage (NCBI taxonomy): Eukaryota > Metazoa > Chordata > Mammalia > Rodentia > Muridae > Mastomys > Mastomys coucha. Next base: position 35,223,148 of record NW_022196905.1, on the reverse strand, counting down.
CCTATCCAGCTCAGTTTTTGATGCCTATATATTCATAGTTGTATAATCATCAACTGGAGCATAGTCAACCTCTCCTGGAATTCCCTTAAGGAAAAATTACTCTTCCTTCACCAGAAGGTATTAATTTTCAATAGCTATGGGTTGTGATTCAGGACTCATAAGCCCTCCCTTTTTCAAGCTGGAATGTTAAGTGGTAGGATCTTGTGCAGCAATGGCTCTTACTATAAGCTTCCAAATGCAGCTGCAAGTGTTCTCTGGACATGGCAAGATCATCTTTTGATTTTCTTTCCTTTACAGTTCAACTATTTTGGAAGAATTTTAGATACACATGTAGTTGTCAGGCCTAATCTTCTGACCACTTCTAATACCTAAAGTCTAGCATGCTTCTAACCCACCCCCACATTTTCCAGGAACTATTTTAACTCCTGTCATAATTTAATACTTGTTTCAACTATTACATCTTAGTGCTTCTCTCCTTACTATTTTCACTGTGTTTGTGTGTTCACCATCACCAGCAGCATGAACTTGCTCATAGTCTATTTTGCTTAAACAGAAACAACTATTTTCCATCTCATGGCCATATAGCTGGTTCAAGTCTTGGTCATGAAAGTTATCCAGTAAAAGACAATAGCTCTCTGCTTTGTAAGATCCAAAACAGTTGAATATTTAGGCTCTGGAGTTTTGTATACTTGTGTAATCATTTGAGTAAGATATTAAATCAGCAAGTCTCATGTATTCATATTCTGCTCTTATAATAGAAACAAATGGATCGATATCAAGGCCTGGAAATAAGCACTAAGCCCTTGGACAAAGCTGCCTGGTAAGAGTATCATTGAATGTGTGTGTGTTGGCGCATGCTACACAGGCTTTACTAACAATGTTACTTATAGTAGGGGCTTTGGAACAAGCCCTAGCATCCTGGCACCTACTATGGCTGCAACTGGGTGATTAAGACAGTCTAAATAGAGCCGATGATCCCCATTAAAAACCCTGGGCACCAGGTCTCAGGTGAACTTCCCTGTATAACAATATTGCACACATGTCAGTATATATTATGACTGGGAGAACTGAGCTTTGCCTGTGCCCCTTCAGTGAGGGAAGACAATTGGAAGGTCATGCATGCTCTCCCCTGAATGTTTTCCAGTTTCCGAGTTCATTCTTTTGTAGCATCCAGGGACTCCTGGATGCTAAGCAAATACTTTACCACTGAGTGACATTCCAAAGGATCTCTTTATTTTAATTTTAAGACAGGGTCTAAGTTGCTCAGACTAGTCTTCAATTCTAAATTCTCGAGCCTTAGCTTCCTATGTAGCCAACATTTCAATTGTATACCTAACTGTGTAGAAAATACTTTCCTGAGTTAGGAACTTTTTAATCATATGATGACTTGAAGGTAGTCTCAGGTTAAAGCATGCACCTGAATCTGTGATGAAAAATAAACCACAATAACCACAGACAAGCTTTGTTTTCTCACTTGATAGGTGGAGATACTAATAACAATAGAATCTACTTCACTGGGATCTGAGTAAGGACTCAGTATTGCATATATATTTTATGATTGCTGCTGCTGTGAAGAGTGATGCTTCCTTGATTTATTTCTTAGTCCATTTGCATCGGTTCTCCTGCATTTCTGCTATGGTTATATTGGCTTGGTGATTTTGTAACATTCCAAAACAGTGGGAGTATGTGTATCTCTGATTCTTTTGCTTGCTCTTGGGACTCTTTTCCTCCTATTGTACTGCCTTGTCTAGCATAGATATCTGGGCTTTTGCATGTTTTGTCCTGTTGAACTGTCAACTCTTGGAGGCCAGCTCTTTTCTGGAGAGGAAAAGGAAGGGGTACAGATCTGGGGGAGAGGAGTGGAAGTTAGCTGGAAGAATGGAGGGATGGGAAACTATGGTCAGAATCGAAGAATATAATTTCAGTCAAAGGAAAGAAAAAAGCCAAAACATATATATATGTATCATTAGACTGATTATTGATGTTCAAGTTATATTGATATTACCATTGTTATTTCTGTGCCATAGGCATTTCCATGTCATCTCAACATTTTGTTATCTTTGCAAATGGAATTTGAAAGTCTATGCATCATTTTATTAAACTATAATACCATGTAAAGCACTCCACATTTTTCCTGATTACTCTTATAATTTCAGGTTATTTAATTCTAAATGTACACAGTGTGGTTTCTATATATAGAACAATTAACTTTCTTTAAGATAAATTATAGATACGAAATTTCAGACTGAAAAGATTAAATATTTCAAAAGTTTTTACTTACATTGACAGACTGATTTCCAAAACATACCACTTTAAAAAGCAGAGTGATATCTGGCCCATTTTCCTAGACCCATGAAGGCAAATTAAAGAACGAACCATTTGCTTGGGTCACATGCCTCAGAGCAACAACAGATGATCATAATGTGACCATAGGTTTTCTGAGAAAAAAACTGGATAAGTAATGTTTGTTTTATCTGGTTCTGGAAATGAAAGTTCCATGCTAGCACAGGGAGTAATTAGGTATACTATCTATCCTTACATCTATGTTTAAGGACAGAGTTCGCCAGATAAATTCATTATGATGTAGAAAAAAACCTAACTTCTATTGGCAACTGTGCATCTATTAGAGAGGATTAAGGCGAAAGGAAAACAGTTTTACCTTTGGTTGCTCAGAAAGAATTAATCCACATTATGCTAATCACACTCACTCATAATGTGGTGGTCTTCTGATTAATATTTGCACACATTTGAGGCAGGGAATGGATACATTTCTAAAAAATGAATTTTAATTTTGGCTTCTCCACATGAGCCACTGTCACTGCTGTGTCTCCTGTTTCTTATACAGCTCTGTAATAAAATGGAGCTTGCATGTCAAATTGAAGTTATAGCAGCATACCAAACTTTTATGCTAATTTGATACAACCAAGGGTCTCTTGGAAACGGAAGGTCAGTTGAAGAATCATCCAGGTGAGGAATTACCTTGATTGGTAATTGACGAGGATGGTCCAGCTCATTGTGAGTGTTTTTACCTATGGGCAAATAGTCCTAGGAAGCATGAAAATGGGTGACTATAAGCCAGAGGGAATGAGCCAGTAAGCTCTTTCCTCCACAGTTCATGTTTGAGATGAGTTTCTGCAACAGTTTCCCTCAGTATTAGACCTCTAGGTGGAAGAATAAATAGAAATAAACCATTTCGTTTCCATGTTGTTTTTTAGTCATCATGTCTATCCCAACAGTAGGATGCAAACTAGAACAAGCCTTAGACAGCTAGGGCAGGGAGACAGGTCACACAATAAACTCCTTCACATCCAAACGTTGGAGTCTAAAGTCAGTGCTCACAAACCATGTAAAAAGTCAAGTATAGTGGCATATGTTTCCGGGGAGATGGGGAAAGATCCCTGTGGTTGACTACCCTATCAAGCTATCGAAATCTGTGATCAAGTGAGCTACAGTGTCTCCAAAGGAAATACGTGTGCTTCTTAGATCACAACAGCGTAAGTAGACCTCTTCCGCTCAAACATGCACACGGAGCAATCCATACTATGGAAAGTTACATGTGCTCATCGCTCTGGAGAGTTGAAGATACTTATCATATCAAGGCATCTGTGGCAGATTTCTGTGCACAGACCCACACACACCAATCAACAATCAAGACAATTCTCCACAGGCATGGGCACATTAATCTGACCTGAGCAATCCTTCAAATGAGAATCCCTGTTCCCAAGTGACTTTTAGTTAGTATGTAAATTTGACAATAAAAAGGACAACACATATATCTTAACCCATAATATCTAACTGCCGAAGACATGAAATTTGTTTGACCTTTATATTCCCAAGAAGATTTTCACACAGCAGTGGCTAATAGAGAAAATGTTAAGTGAAGAGACATGCATGAGTAAATGCTCAGAACAAAAAGCTACCGTACAAATGTGGATCATTACAGGAAAATGGAGTTCTAGTTTGGGAATATTGGAAAATATATTCGTTGAATACCTAATCTGTCTCCAGCATGGCTCAAATAAGCTATGAGACTGGGACATATAACTTAAATTTTCAGTTCTTTGTTACCATAAGTTAGTATCTAACCATACAGATAGTAGTTTCTAACATAGGGGTTTCATGAACAATCAATGAAAAAATCTATCTTGATGTATGATTTGCATAACAATTTGTATTCTCCTGCTTTCTTGCTTCTCTATCTATAGGCAGAAACCATTCAAACAGAACTGTCCTTGGCATGCTTTATATTGTGAAACTCCTATACTTTAAATAGGACACAGCCAGAATTAAGCACAGGCTTATCTCAACTTACAGGATATGTGAACCTTTCTAATACTGGGCTGTATGATGATGCATCCTTGCATTTCCCTGATGTTTCATGTTTACCAACCCCGTGAGGTAGATAAATTAAATCGTATTTCTTAAATGTGAAATATGAAACTCAATAAGTTGTCACTTCCTCACATCTATCCAGTCGGTGTTTAGAAGCCAAAGTTGATTCCCTTCCTACCTCTTCCCCCCCCAACTCCCGCCCCCCGCCTCTCAGTGCAACAGTTTCCCATCCCTGCAACTTCTGTCCTGTGGGATGTGGGGGAGCTTCTCTCACCACTTTCCTCTTACCTGTTTTTTTTTCCAGTGGGCTCAGTTTCCAGTAAGTACTCTCATCTTCCAGCTCCTGGATTCTGGCTGCTGCAGGCAAAGCCTGGTAAATATGTCATCAAGGCAGTGTGTCATAAATCTATCACCTCTACCCAGCTCTGCCCTGGCGCTACTATAACCTAGTAAGCACAGCCCAGGTAGGCTTGGATGAGCCTTAATGTGAAAACAAATGAGCTTGCTCTCAATGAGCTGGAACCTTCTGCCTGAGCTAATGTTACAGTGGATTTGTTTGCTTCCTGCAGCTGGATAAGCAGTTCCTGTGACTGTGACAACGGTTTCCATGGATTTCTTTTTACTCCTCACTAGACTTGACGTGGAGTTGTTGTGGTTTACAATTTCCATGCTGCAAGGGCTTTGTGTTGAGCTCAACATCGGGAGTTGTGAAGCTGAGCCAAGGAAATCAGAAATACCTGTGTAGGAAGAGAACCTTGTCAGACAGGGCAGACTAATAATGCATTGCAGAGTTACCAGAGTTACCTCTTCTGGACCATAATGGTCTGATGAGCTCTGGCTTGAGGATCTAGGGAATTGGGCTTCATTTATCCTTTTGTTGCTACTAGGTAATTATAGTTAGTTACCTTAAGCCACACACCCACCCAACTTTCAGAATTACCTAAGACAAAGAGAATTCAGATTCTTGAGTTCAGTTCAGATTACTGAGTCAGAATAACCACACAGAAAGCCTGGGGTCCTCTATTCTTAGCCCATGTTTTATATGGTATTTCTAGTATGATATATTTGAAAATCTGGCTTCCAAGATCTCTATGCACATAGAATCCCAGGGTTCATCAAATGGCTCATACATTACCTGATTCTGGTAACCAGAAGAATTTCTTAACATGGAAAATTATTAAGGTGAATTTAAGAGTTACTGAGTCAGAATCCTTAGGAACATGACTCAGGAAATATGTATGACAGGTTCATCAAGAGACATGTACACATATCAAGATTTTTAAAACCAGGCACAGAATTTTTCCCTCTACCTTGTGTTTAGAGATACTATAAACTTCAGACAATGGTTGTAAAGTATGCAGGAGACAAGGTATTTAGTCCGGTTTCCACCATGGGGGAGCAAGTGCTTGATAAAAGTTTGATGCATACACTACAAAGATTTTAATGCTTTCCTTGTGTAGACTTGTGCCTTCATTTCTAATTTCCACACCACAGTAGGAATGTGCATGCCAACTAGTCAATATGTTATTATTGATCAAAGCTGCATTTCTACTTCACACATTTCTGCTTTTTATTTTCCTTGCTTATGTCTATTTTGGGAAGAAATTTCAGTGGAGTAAGAACTGCATATTGACCAGAGCTATTCATGTCACTATAAAATGTTACCTTGTGAAATGCTAGACTTGCTAAAGCAGTGTCTTTTGAGGTGGATAGAATGGTTATTTAGTCTCTCTTCATATATGAAAAAAAGCAAAGTCAGAAAGGAAATGCCAACCTGTCCAAAGTTATTTATTTGAGGAAACAAATAAATGAAAATTAAGAAGGAAGAGAGAGAAGGGAGGGAGGAAGGGAAGGAGAGAGAGAGAAAGAAACAGAGAGAGTGAGAGAGAGAGGAAGAGAGAGAGATAGAGAAAGGACATGGCAAAGATAAGACAAATAAAACCAATACTAGAAAGCAGGAGCTTTATCTAATGTGCTCCATGTCACTACACTGGTGTCAGGTATGTACATATGGTAATCCACAAGAGAGAAGACATTGGCGGGGAATTGCAGCCATGATATTAGTCAAACAAAATTCACAGTTCCTGCATTTATTAATCAAGAATGTTAACTGAATGGGAAAAAATTAAGCAGACAAACTATATTAAAAAACACTACTAGCCGGGCGGTGGTGGCACACACCTTTAATCCCAGCACTTGGGAGGCAGAGGCAGGCGGATTTCTGAGTTCGAGGCCAGCCTGGTCTCCAGAGTGAGTTCCAGGATAGCCAGGACTATACAGAGAAACCCTGTCTCGAAAAAAACAAAACAAACAAACAAAAAAATACTACTATCCCAAAATTCAGTAAAATGTATTTCTTCAGATATTTAAAATGTATCATATTGATTCCATGGTTAAAAAGCTCAACTAGCAAGCTGTTAGGTTGAGAAGTCTTTTTTATTTCAGATTCCTGCTAATCAAATAGAAACCCAATTTAAAGGTAAAATAAAACTGGTCTCTATACTCAAAAACCTTCATATAAGGATATCCTCAATCCTTCTCTCAACTCTTCCACAAGACTTCCTGAGCTCCAGTTAATGTTTGGCTGTGGGTCTCTGCATCTGTTTCAGTCAGCTGCTGGGTATAGCCTCTCAGAGGGCAGTTATACTAGGCTCCTGTCTGCAAGTATAAGAGAATATCATTAATAGTGTCAGGGACTGTTTTTCCCATTGGATGGGGCCTCAAGTTGGGCTAGTCCCTTTGGTTGGCCATTCCCTTAATCCCTGCTTCATCTTTTTCCCTGCACTTCTTTTGTAGGCAGAATGAATTTTGGGTCAAGAAGTTTTGTGTG
>NW_022196905.1:35206634-35215976 GCF_008632895.1 Mastomys coucha | reverse complement strand
TCCACTGAGAGTCCTGCCTGGGCAGGAGATGGCCACTTCAGGATCCACATGCCCCACTGCTAGTAGTCTCAGGTAGAGTCACCCTCATAGACTCTCTGTAACCACCCCCATCCCAGTTCTCTGGCATTTCCTAGAGATGTTCCCCATTCAATTTCCATTTACTCTTCTTGCTCCCTCTCCTCTGATCTCTGTACATCTGATCTCCCCCTAACACACGCACAGAGGAGTGCTCCTCCCCATCCTCTCTACCACCTTGTTTCCTCCTTTATTCACCTCTGATGATTATTTTATTTCCCCTTCTGAGTGAGATTCAAGCATCCTCCCTTGATCCCTCCTTGTTATTTAACTTCTTTGGGTCTGTGGATTATAGTGTGGATATCCTGTACATTATGGTCAGTATTCACTTATAAGTGAGTATATATTATGCACATGTCCTTTTTGGTCTAGTTTACCTCACTCAGGATGATGTTTTCAAGTTCCATTCCTTTGCTGCAAATTTCATGAAGTCCTTGTTTTTAATGACTGAATAGTATACCATTGTACAAATGAATAACACTTTCTGCATCCATTCTTTGGTTAACAGGCATGTAAGTTGTTTCCAATGTCTAGCTATTAAAAATTAAGCTTCTCTGAACATAGTTGAGGAACTGTCCTTGTGGAATGGTGAAGCATCTTTTGGATATATGCTCAGCAGTGGTATAGTTTGAGGTAGAGCTATTCGCAGATTTCTGGGAAAACACCAAATCAATTTCCAGCATGGTTGTACATACATGTTTGCATTCCCAGTAGCAATGGAGGAGCGTTCCCCTTGCTCCAAATCCTTGCCAGTATGTATTATCACTTGAGTTTTTTTTACCTTAGCCATTCTGATGGTTGTAAGGTAGAATCTCTGAGCAATTTGATTTGCATTCCCTGATTACTAAAGGTGTTGAAAATTTTCTTTAAGTGATTCTTGACCATTTAAGCTTGATCTGTTGAGAATTCTGCTTGGCTCTGTACCTATTTTTTAAAATTGGGTTATTTACTTTGTTCATGTCTAACTTCTTGAATTCTTTATATATTTTTCATATTAGCCCTCTGTCAGATGTAGAGTTGGTGAGTATCCTTCTCTAATCTGTAGCCTGCTATATTGTCCTATTGATCGTATTCTTTGCCTTACAGAAACTTTTCAGTTTCCTGAGTCCCATTTATTAATTGTTCATCTTAGAGCCTGAGCCATTGGTTTTGTGTTCAGGAAGTTGTCTCCTTTACCAGTGCATTCAAGGCTGTTTCCTAGTCTCTTCTATTAGAAATGTCTTTGGGCAATAGTGATTTTGCATTATGCATTCAAGTACAGTTTTTTTGATAGAAGAATCTGAATCCTGGGAGTTTGTTTGACTGTATAGGGGTAAACAAAATACTCTTGTATAGTTGTCTTTAGGAATTAAATGCCAACCTACCAAAAGAAAAAATACCTACCTAAGAAAATATAAGCAGTATAAAATATTATACACAAATAAGTGCTCAGTCTCATTTTATTGTCTTCAATATAAACCAGAATACATTGAAGAAAAAAGATATTTTTGAATAAAGAAGGTGCTTAAAAGTAATCCAAAGTAGAGAAACCAATAAAGAGATTGTTGGAATTTTGAAATGATAGATTTTAAAATGGAAATGGTCATAACAATATATGAGGTTTATATTTGAATATATATATAATATTAAAATTATTAAACTCAAATGACTTGTAAATTCATATCATGACCAAACATAAAATTTAAGTGATATTTATTCTCAAGGGAACCCCAGATTAGATTACAATTGCAGGAATAATCTCACCTAGATTGTGAAAATGGACTTGTAGAAACTAAAGGCCATTATTAAGCTGAGGGGATATAATAGAAGGAGTAAAAACAAGAAGTTGCACATTTAAAGTAATGAACTTTCAGAAGTCACAAAGATGGCTCAGTAGTTAAGAGCACTTTCTACTCTTGTAGATGACCAGGGTTTGGTTCTTAGCACCTCTGTGACAGATCACGTTCATCTGTAACTCCAGTTCCAAAGGGATCTATTGACCTCTTTAGCCTCCTCAGGTGCTGCGCTGTTGCAGTCGCCAGTGTCTACACACAAACTGGGTCTCTGGAAGAGAGGAAAGGGAGCTAGGAAAATAATGGAATCGGAAGGCGAGGGAAAAAATGAGACGAATCATGGTTTCTGATCAAGGTCCGATGTGTATTATCAATCTGCAAATCAAGCAGGAAGGGAAAATCCCTCCTCCAGTCAGCCAGGATCCTGTGGCCAAATTAGCTGGGAGGAAGGGGAGGCAGCTCAGCCTAGCTCATAGGAGGAACTTTGAGAGGTAGAGAGGTGGAGAAGTGGCAGAACAAAAGAGCTTTGTTTATCTCAGGAAGCCTCACTCTGGGTGGGGTGTCTGTTTTGTGGCAAGGCAAAGTCTCGATTCAGCCAGCTTTGGCTGAGGGAGATTACACTGCACAAACATGGTACACACTTATTCCTGAAGGTAAAACAATCATAACCCTAAAAAGTAAATAAATCATAAAACTGTAATGAATTTATTAAAACCAAGGCAGAAGGATGTAGTTTATAACAGCCAGAACAATCTGCTTTAAACATTCTAGTGGAAAGGCAAAGTAATCATGTGGGATTGCTATGTTCCCTATATTTCATGAGGTTTTTCATATTCTAAGAAGTAAGCATACAGTTTGTTAATAATTAGTCAAATATGAAATATTTAGAACAATCTGAATAAAATAATTAGCTTTGAAAAAATTCTACTTCATTATCTACTTCATATTCATACTAAAACCAATTCCTCCCACAAAAACTATTTTACTTAAAGCCATGAAAAGACCTGTACTTCCCTACTTCCTCAGAGGAATTCACTAGTTGTTCCCACGGCATGTTTTCTGTTTACTTATATTGTTGTTTTTGTACTCTAAGCATTATAATTAATGACTACTTAAAATACCAAGTGTTCTGAATTCATTAGGAAAATGTAAAACTTCTAAGCATTAAAGAATCCTCCAGTATATACAATTATCTTAACAACTTGGGAAAAGCACATATTTGAGAATATAAGCAGAATTCAAAGGGATTTTTGTATAGAATAATTAATTTCTCTCTTTAAAGTTTTAGATTCAACTTCAGAGCCTTTTTGGAGGGCAATATTTGAAAGCAGAGATCATCACCAGAAAAATCACATGTGCTATCATTAAAAACCTAAGATGAGCGAAAGTGATATGAACCTTATCCACTGTTCTCAAGAGACAGACTTCACTGACAGCTATCACTGAACTTTTTAACTTGTTAGTAATAATTTTATTCCTTGAGAATTTCACATCATGTAGTTGGAATTTATTGACACCCTTCCCCCAACTCTCTTTGAGATCAGAGCTAGGAAATGTGGTGAAAAAACTTGGTTAGTCACCAAGTTTTCTAAATTTTCTATAGCAAAATAGAAAAATTTTCTGTTGTCTGTGCTTCAAAGACAACAATAAAAACTCTAAAAGTTGTATGAAATGTTGGGAGCAAAGACATGTCTGGTGCCCATTTTAGCATACTGGATGATGTCATAGGAGTACTTGACCTTAACCTACATGAGCAGAGTCATCTTACTTTAGAATAGAGGTCTTGGTGCCTTACCACTTATCCCTGAAGTTTTAAATAATGTAAATGTTCCATATAATGCAACAGTAAACTCTTTTTAGATGACCAGGAGTGTTACACACAGTAACAACCTGGAACTGAAAGAATTAACGAGGTGAGGTTGAATGTTTTTCAATTTTAGTCAAATTCTTAATGTGAAAAATACAACTTCCTTCATGCATGAACATCCTAATCTGGATAAAGGAATTCACCAGTCTATCTGCCCTCTTTGGAAGGTCTCTTGAAGACATATCATTTCTCTGTGTACTACAACAGTCCTCTGAGACAGGAAATCCTAAACTAGGACTCACTGCAATATAGGATAGAGGTAAAGGGGAAAGTCATCCTTCCAGTCACCTGGTTACTTTCACAAGATTTTATTGAGATGAGAGTGTGCAACTGTCTGTACTTTCCTATTCCATCTACCTTCTACCTCAGTTAAAGTGGGTTACCATCATAGATATTGTTAACAAGTTGAATTATGTAAATTATCTGTCTTTTATAAGAAGAATGTCTGGTGACTTCCTAACACTCACAAACTGAGGAATGAAATGAACATCTACATGCCCAGTTGTCTATCAAAATCTCCAACTCTCTAGATGAGTATAAGAACCTCTATGTCATGAACTGTTCAGAAGCAATGATAAGCTTTTCATAGGTTCTCAAGCACAGGAAGCTATTACGATCTTGGCATACTCTTCATTCTCATTCTCTTATGGAGCAATTTTGGTTCTGAATATAAGAACAATGTCAAATCAACCCTAAACTTGATTTCCCTAATTAAAATCAAACAACATCTGCTAATCTGCTATCCTAAAACGTTCAGCATTATAGTGGTGTGTGTGTGTGTGTGTGTGTGTGTGTGTGAGAGAGAGAGAGAGAGAGAGAGAGAGAGAGAGAGAGAGAGAGAGAGAGAGAGAGGGAGAGAGGGAGAGAGGGAGAGAGGGAGAGAGGAAGAGGGAGAGAGACAGAGACAGAGAGAGAGACAGAGAGAGATGGGGGAGAGAGAGGGAGAGAGGGAGGGAGAGGGATAGGGAGAGGAAGAGGAAGAGGAAGAGGAAGAGGGAGAGAGAGATTCGTGCAATATGTGCTGGTTAGTATTTTGTCAACCTGACACAAGCTAGAGTCATCTAGAAAGAAGGATCATCAATTAAGGAAACACCTTCATTAGATTAGCTTGTAAGCAAGTCTGTGGTATACCTTCCTGATTACCGATTGATATGGGAGAGACCAGTCATCTACAGAAGGTACTGTTCCTGAACAGGTAGTACAAGGTGTTATCTTGCCTCGATGCTATAATTAGTATATTTTTTGGTAACTTGAAGTTGGCCATAACGTATGAGTTTACATCAATGAAAACTTCAAACACTATATAAATCAGCATTTTCTGCTTACTGTAGAGCAAATCCTAAATATATGCCACAACAGTGATGCAGGCAAAGTGATAAATGAATAGAGGACTTCTGAATCATGGATCTTGTCTTCTGATGCTACCCTTGTGGTCCAGAATAAAAACTCATCTATCTATGAGTTAGGGTGACCAATCACCAATGTCTTAGTTAGGTTTTTACTGCTGTGAACAAACACTATGTCCAAGGCAACTCTTATAAGGACAACATTTATTTACAGGATCAGAGGTTCAGTTCATTATCATCAAGGTGAAAGCTTGGAAGCATCCAGGCATATATGGGGCTTGAGGAGCTTAGAGTTCTATATCCTCATCCAAAGGCAGACAGGAAAAGACTGGCTTCCATGTAGCTAAGGCAAGCCACAGTGGCACACTTACTCCCATAAGGTCACATCTCATAATAGTGTTACTCCCTGGGTCAAGCATATACAAACCATTACAACCATGTTCTCTGATGGGTTCTTGTATTCACCAAGATTATCAGAAACAGAGAATTTGGTACATTTCCAATAGCCACTCTTCCATATTCTTCCTTTTCAGCACTTAACCTAGTCAGACTGGATACAAGAAGAGCAGATATGGAGACAATAGCATCCTGAATAAATAATTTTTTTCCCCATAAAACATGACAAGAGATAAAAATAAAGGAAGTCTGGCTCCTTTCTGGCCTTACAATATTGCATACATTCTCAGAGTATAATTTATTGCACTCACTTTTATTGCTACCTGTCTCTTTGACTCTACTGCAATCATCTTGAAGATATCATTGTTTGCATATGAATAGTCAGTCTACTACAAGTTCAGGAGCATGATAGTGATTAGTAACTGTCAATAGGGTTATAAAGTTCAGCAAAGTTCAGCTAATGAAAATGCTGGATTTCATCTGAGCTCTCTGGTTCTGTAAAGCTTGAATGGATCAATAAACCTCATCTACTATTTGTCTTCCTTTTTTTTCTTGTAAAATAAACTCCATTCTTATATATGTCTTTATTGTGGACATTGGTCACTGAGCACACTGGTATTTCATATTTAATGTTAGAACCTTCAAATATGGGGAAGGATAAGGGTTGTTACAAGATTCTGAGGCAATAACATCAAAGGTCAGAAGGATAAAAATGGTAGTAACAGCAGGAGGAGGGCAGGAATAGATGGAGTGGGGAGCACATTGTAACTTAATTTGCAGCTAAGATAATCAGCAACATCTGGAATCTTTCTCCAACAATATTTCTATATCAAATGTGTTGAGCCAGAATCCTTGGGAAAGGGACCAAGACTGTATTTAAAATGAGATTCCTGAATGATTTATATGCACAATCAGTTGGACTAAAGTTTAAAACTTTCTATTGCATTTGAATCCTCTTTATTGAGTCTGCCAGTGTTTCAAATTATGCATTTCAATATTAGCAAAATTGAGCTGTGCAATTTAAATTTTTAATCCCCCAAACATTTAAAACCTTGCATTAATTTGCAGCTCATGCCCCCTCCTTTGAACGTGACCATTATTTTAATCATAGCAAAACTTATGAAACTTGGTTCATAATTTACTGTATCAGAGTTAAGTCCTTTTTGGAAATCATTATACTATAGGTCCATAGTAAATCCTTAACATATACATAAGTAAAATTATTGGTTTTCATGAACTACCTAGGCAAAAATACAGATAATGGAAATACAATTCTGGTCAAGTTTTTCCTTTTAATGACTCAACAGAGCTTGCCATCAACATTAAAAATGCAGGACCAGATAAAGATGAAACAACAAAGCCATGATTTATATACTCAGGTTAATTGTATATACCTGATGGCAACGAACAGTGTTTGAGATGCCATGTTTGAAGAGACTGGTTGTTTTGGCAGAAGAGATGAAGCCTTGGGCTACCCAAAATGAGTGACTGAGCAATTCCAGTATATACTTTGGACCAGACTTTATTTTTTTCTTGTTCCATTTCACTTTTCAACATGGTAGGCAGTGAAATGCAGTTGGGATGTGATGAAGCCAAATGACACAACAAAATACTGGAATGTCTCTTGGGGACAATTTTGAATCCATAAAGTAGCTGCTCATATTTTCCAATATCTATTCCAAAAAATGTTAGTTATCACTGTGTTATTTCTGAGTCTTCTATAGAGAAGATAAAGACAATCATGAAATATGGTGTGGGCAGATATTTTTTCCTGCAAAAATGAAACCCAGATACAAATCTCAATAAAACATATCAATTTTTAAAGCAGTAAGATATAGCACACACACACACACACACACACACACACAGTTAGTTAGTTAGTTAGTTAGTTAGTTGTTTAATTACTCAAAATATCACAATGTCTTGGTTTAATTTTACAACAGAGGAAACTGATATTTAAAGACCAAGAGCCACAATTACTAATACTGATGATAAGAGACCAGAGACGCACAGCTAGGATTTTAAGATTCCAATATCCACAATTATCTATTCAACAATGACTTCAATGAAAATACAAATAAAATAAAAAGTACACTCTCCACATCTAGAATTGTTTAATGCCAATAATTTTTTATTTTTAAAAATGAAAATGGCAGGCCAGGCGGTATTGGCACACGCCTTTTATCCCAGCACTTGATAGACAGAGGTAGGTGGATTTCTGAGTTTGAGGCCAGCCTAGTCTACAGAGTGAGTTCCAGGACAGCCAGGGGTACACAGAGAAACCCTGTCTCGAAAAAAAACCAAAGGAAAAAAAATGAAAATGACAATTGTTAAAAGAAAAAAACAAGGAGTCTTTTCTGTTGCATCTCAGAAAAGTACATTAATGATACTTATTTTAATTAGCTTAAAACTTATACAATCCAGATATACATATTATGAGCTCCAGTTATCCATTTGGAATTTCAACAATCGGTCTCAAAAGAAAACTTGGGATGAGAAGGTCTGGGTCTAAATCTCTGTTCTGTCATCTGTTTTGGATGTACTTATTTGTCACTGGAATCCATGGGTGTATTTTATCACTCCTGGGTGCTGGGAAGAATGCATTTTGAACTACATGACAAGAATTTCATCCAATTGGCACTGGATACCAGTTTATAATGATGAAAAATAAGTCTGTAGTTTTGCCTGAGCTCTACGATCGGGTGGAGAGCTAGGTGTGAAGAAGACACGGTTAGCCAAGAGTGTGGTAGTAGCTGAATAGCAGCAAGCACTATGTCTCATGTCTTCTAAATTGTGTTTTCTAAGGCAGTGTTTTACTGTTGACTCCACTGATTCTTTCAGGACAGCCTTTTCACTCTCTACACCAACCAGGGTGCTCTATCCATCACTCCTGTTGACAACCACACTGGCATCTTTTGACGAAAGGACCTTGGCTATGTATTCTCCTTCAACCTAGTTTTAGCTTTTGGGCTTAAAGATTTCACCAAACACTGAGAAAGGAAAACAAGAAAAGGTAAAATATGTTCCATTTACTCTGAAAGTATTTGAAACAAATATTCAATACAAAAAAGATAGAAAGACTAGTTTAAGAAATTAATTTCAGCCGGGCGGTGGTGGCGCACGCCTTTAATCCTAGCACTTGGGAGGCGGAGGCAGGCGGATTTCCGAGTTCGAGGCCAGCCTGGTCTACATAGTGAGTACCAGGACAGCCGGGGTTACAGAGAGAAACCCTGTCTCGAAAAACCAAAAAAAAAAAAAAAAGAAATTAATTTCAAACAGACGTTATCTAGAGCTTTGAAAGCAAGGAGTCATTCCTAGCCAGTTATTCAGATATTCAAATTAAAATTTTTATTTTTAATTACACCATGGTATATATGTAGAACTGTTATGTCTTAGAAGCCTATTCCTGAACTGAGTAGTTATTGTACTTATGATTATTCTATTTCCTGAGGAGGTCTCCATAGCACAGGATCATGAACTGGATGACAGAGGCAACAAGAATTTCTCTCAACTGTGAACTAAGCAAAGCTCAAAGATAATTTCTCTTTGATTCTCTGTTTAACATGTAGGTGTCTCTACACAGCTTTTGCATCCTATGAAATTGGTGGTCATATTTAACAAAGTATCATCCACATCACCTGTCTTAACATAATTGGACACTTGAAAAAACAGTAAAAATAGACATATCCATAGAGATTTAAATTCAGAAGTTAGACATACAAACATCTCATAACAAGCATTAGTATGGTCTATCTCATATAAATGACTATAAGTGTTATAGAAGATATGATAAGAACTGAGTGCCAAAAATATTGAGTCTGAAGCCGGGCGGTGGTGGCGCACGCCTTTAGTCCCAGCACTTGGGAGGCAGAGGCAGGCGGATTTC
>NW_022196905.1:35198718-35206425 GCF_008632895.1 Mastomys coucha | reverse complement strand
AAAAAAAAAAAAAAAAAAATATTGAGTCTGATTTCAAAGTCAGGTGAATTAGATAATGACAGAGCAAGGATATAATTCAGGTCTGGAAATCTTCAGCATAAGTATTTTATTAACATGAACACTCCTCTACCTTCTTTCTAGGGAGTCTTGGTTAGGGTTTTATTTCTGTATAAAGAGATCAGGATCATGGCAAAAATCTTATAAAGGAAAACATTTCATTAGGCATGGCTTAGAGTTCAAAGGTATAGTCCATTATTATCATGTCACAAAGTATGGCAACATGTAGGCAGACATAGTGTTGGAGAGAGAGCTGAGAGTTCTATAGCAGGCAATAGGAATAGAGAGTGACACTGGGCTTGGCTTGAGCATCTGAAACCTCAAAGTCCATGCCTAGTGACATACTTCTAGCAATGCCATACCTGCTCCAACAAGGCCATACTTCCTAATAGTGCCACTCTCTATCAGCCATTTCCATTTAAACTACCACCTACTACACAGGAGTTCATTGAAATGGGTTAGTATCCGCTTCTCCCCATGCACCTGCATGTGCTAACTCATTGAAGCTGTTAATATCACCTAATAGTATTTTTGCTTAAGTCATGTAACATATGCCAGAAAGCTTGCATATTCAGAATCCTACTGCTGAGAGAGACTGAAGTGAAACTGAGTGAGTGAAACTTGAAAACATACTTGGTCCACTTTCCCAGTAAAATATTTAACTCTGGAAACTGGAAAATTCAAGAACTACAAATTGATTTGCTTTTTAAACTTGTCTCTCACTTTTTAAAATAAATTCATACATGTAGAGCAGAAAGAAAAAAGATAGGAGGGGGTTATCCCTTACATCTCTTCTCAGAAGGGGATAAATCTCATCATAGGATGTTATGTACAGCTAAGTACTTGCTGAAGTGGCTATTCCGGGTTGCCAACTTGACTATATCTGGAATGAACTACAATCCAGAATTGGAGGGCTCACCCATGGTCCTAATCTGGAGGCTGAGAGATACAAGTTTCTGACCTGGATCTTGGCATGGGGCTCTTGAGGCATAGTGGCTATGAATCCCAGAAGATTAAGACAGGAAGATCTCCAAATTCAAGGTCATGTGGAATTAAAGGCGTGGTGGCATGCACCTGTAATCTGGGCCACACCTTTTGCTGAAGACCTATATAAGGACATTGGAAGAAGAAAGGCTCTCTCTCTCTCTCTCTCTCTCTCTCTCTCTCTCTCTCTCTCTTTCTCTCTCTCTCTCTTCACCTGCTTGCCTTGTGGAACCAAGCAACTGCTAGATCCTTGGACTTCTGTTCACAGCTGCTGCTGGCCATTGTTGGGAATTGGACTACAAACTGTAAGTCATCAACAAATTCCTTTTCTATATAGAGACTACCTATAAGTATGTAGCTCTAGAGAATCCTGACTAATACACTTGCCAAAGGCCTGTCTTGAAATACTATTACCATGTAATAGAGTTGTTGTCTATGAATTACTCAGGGTAAAGGAGACACAGGCAATCAGCTCATAAAAGCTCATAGATATGGCATCGTTGTCCCAAAAGTATTCTGGAGATAGGAAACACCACTATTATTTAGTTAATTTTCTTCTGAATTTTATGGTCCATCCCTATGTCTACTAGATAGCAAAGAGTTATATGAGGGAGTTCTAGTTTGAGAATCGCCTAAATTGAACTGGCTTTTAGATAAATCATTTTGATTAATGATTGGTATGTGATGGCTCAACTATAGTTTTTGCTCCCATCTCTATGCAGATGGTCATGGTTGTACAAGAAAGCAGGCTAAGCAAGCGAGAAGGCTAGCTAGTGAGCTAATAAGAATACTCTTCCATGGTTTTCTTCTTTAATTTCTGCTTCTAGAGTTCTATCTTCAGTTCTCTTGATAATGGACTTTATGTAACCTGTAAGCTGAAATAAATCCTTCCCTTGTTGTGGATTTGGTCTAATGCTTGCATTTTGCTATTTGGGTTCTCAGAACTGCATGAGAATCAGTATATAAGACACTGAGGGTTCTTACCCCCAGTTAGTTCTGATTGGTAAATAAAGTTGCCAATGGGTAATGGCTAGGCAGAGAGACAGAGATTCCTGGGCAAAGGGGCCAGGGGATAAAGGAGAATTGCCAGGCAGTGAAAAGAATAAGATCCAGGCTTGAAAGCTGCAGAAGAAAGAGCACACCAATCATGTAAAAGGGCCAGGGAAGTGTGGCCCCAGCCTTCTGCCCCAATTGGGTCAAGGATGGCAAAAGTGGAATGTAGAATTTAGTAAGTAATAACTTAGGAGTATCAGAAGGGAAGTGTTAGCAATATAAATGTTTAGGGGTGGCCCAGCCATTGAGCTGTTTAAGGCATAATAAAATAGGTCTTTCATTTGGGAACTCAGAACATTGAGTCAGGTAGTGAAGAACTTGCTCTGCTGCTGCTGGGGAAATTAGAGTAGCTATAATTGTTCACTGAAACACTCTTCAAGTTGCTTTTGGGCATGATGTTAATCCCAAAAACATGGAAAAAATATCCCAGAACACTAAGTCAATTTGCAGGAAAAAATTATCCTAGGTCAATTTGCATTATGCTCCCACTTCCAAGCTCACCAGTGTAATAGTTGTATATAGTTGACAAAGTAGGGTGTGGGTAGGGAGGGGGCCATCCTGAGACTCGGGGTACTAGTATATTGTGAAGAAATGAGGAAACTGTACATAATGTCAGGGAAGGGGAAGAATGGATGACCATATTTTCAAAATGAGTCCTTAGCATACTAGAGGATAAATTAGTGGATCATAGTTCAGAGCCATCCTGGAACACAACTAGAGTTCAAGGCTAGTCTGGGCTCACCTAGGGTCATCATTGTTTTCAAGTTCATTATATATTGATGACTGTATATGTATGTGAAATTATGAAAGAATAAATATGCTTCAAAGAGAAATAATAGTCCTCTAATTTTCTTTCATCATATTTATAGAAACACCTTACATATACACAAGTCTCTGGGCTGCAAATGAGATTGTATTCATAGGGACATACACACCAATCTCTGAGAGAGTGCTCAACTTCAGAGAAAACAGAATAGAAGACAGCATAGTGTCTGTGTTATAACACAGTGGGGGGGGTGCATAATCAAATTATAATGAATCTTTATTTGGTTCCTGTAAAATACCTTAATGTGTTCTCATTATGTGGCAGAAGTGAAGATCAGGTTTATCTAGCACAATTAAGGTCAGAAGAACTCTGACTCAAATCTCAAGGGTAAAAGAAGGTAAGTATTCTGTAAACAGACAGGCAACCATGCTATACAGATGAAATACAGTGGAGGAAGGGCAGGGCGTGGGAATTTAAAAGTGACTGGCAAAGTTACAGATAGACTCTTGTGTCAGTTTATTCTGGGATGGGGGAGGGGAGCCTGGGCTGACTAAGGTATTATGACTTTATTGTGGGCCTGTAGGGATTGTGGGTTTGTTAGTCTGCCTTTTTTAATGGGAAAAAAATATCTTGCCCTCAAAACCACCAATGATTATGGTGTAAATAGTATTACCCTTCTTTGATTTCAAGTCCTCATCATGCGACAGGTTTCCAGTGATTGAACTAAATTTCAGTTTTGAAGCAGAAAGAAGATAATTTGCAAATATTTGAAATGTGTTCTAACTAACTAATTAAATACATGTCTAGGGCTGGAGTGATGGCTTAGTAGTTAAGAGCACTTGCTGCTCTTGCAGAGGGCCTGGATTCAGTTTCAAATTTTCATAGTAAGTGGTTTACAAATGCCTCTGACTCCAGTTCCAGGGGATCCAGTTCTCTCTCTGGCCTCTGTGGCACCAGCACACATGTAGTGTGGTAAAGACTCACAGTGATATATACACAAAAATAAAAATAAATTCTTTTAAAAATAGGTCAGGAGGATGAAACTAGGCAAAAAAGCACAAAGTCAGGCAAAGTTCATCAGCACATCAGTGGCAGCTATAATGATTTAAAAGTTACAAATAGCTTACTAGAAGCAAGTATATGAGGATCCAGCTAGACAGTAGAAACCCATGCTTACCTATAAAGTTTTGGAGCTGTGTGTAAAACTAGAAGAAACTGCAAGATAATGCTTATAATAATGTTCTTCAAGTATAGTGGGAAAATTAAGCATTGTTCTTAGAGTTACTATTTTTGGAATTATAACCCCAACCCTGTATAAGGTGTGTGTGTGTGTGTGTGTGTGTGTAGGTACACATGTGCATGAACATATGTGTTAGGAATCCTGCCTGTGGAGTCCAGAAAGGTTGTTGCAGACTCTGGATCTGCAATTACAGGTGATTGTGCATAGCTATGTGGGTTTTGGGAACTAAATCTTGATCTTCTTCAAGGATACATGCTTGTAACTACTGAGAAATCTCTTCAGCCTCAATTTAAAAATATTTTTAGTAAATTTATGTATTACTTAGCTGAGGTATGTTATTGAGGGTAAATATGATCAAGTTATATTGTACATGTTATTTGAAAATGTCACGCTGAAACTAATAGTTCACACGATTTCTATGTGTTACTAAGATGGCCAGAAAGTGAAAAATACGTGGTTCCTGTATGATCAGACACTAATCATGCCTTTATTAGAGTTTTACAGTCTTATTAATATCATTGTAAACTTCACAGGCTAACTTCACCAATGGCAGCATCTCCATGCCCTTCCCGCTGCTCTCTGAGCAGATACCATCTGCACACCAATACTCGCCACTGGCTTTCTAGTACCGCAGCTTTGTCTATTTATTATTTGTCTCCAGATTGCTGTGAAACAAACAAACCAGCCTGATGACCCCATCCTGACCTGTCTGGAAGCTGATCCACAGACATCACTCATCTTCACACCACTGGAGTCTCGCTTCCATGTTCCATGCTTTTCAGACAACAGGCACTGCTGTTGAGTTTCTGAAAGATTTGTTTATCAATGATGCATAATTTACCTTGCGGCTCCAGCTATGTTTGCCTAAATGATTTGCCTTGGTCACATCATTAACACATCTGTTTGTTTTTTACAACAGATGTTTTTACTCGTTTCTTTGGGGGAGTCATGGGACATTCAGATATCCTCACAACTCTGGATAAGTGAATTATATTCTTTGTTGCCTTAAATGCTAAGTTTTAAGATTGAACTAATAATTAAGTCTTTAACACTCTTGCTCTGGAAAAAATAAAGTTAGAAATGAAGATTGAACTCAACGGCTTCTTGGTGACCAAGACTGGCTGCAAGTAAATTTGAGGATTCCGTGGGCCTTTTAGGGAGAGAGGTTTGGCATCTCTTATTGAGAAATCAATAGTAAGGTGACCAGGGATAGTGGTAAAGTGAAAGTCTGCTCACTTGTTAGATTAGAGGAAAACATTGAAAGTGGTGAGGTACAGATCTCACTGACTGCCTCCCAACCACTTCAGTACCTCATGAGGTATGCAAAGTAGCCTACTACCTTCCAGGCACAGGTGTAATTTTAAATTTGAAAGGGAACTGAAGGGGAGCAAACCCAGGGGATGGAAACGCAATAGGAAGACCAATGGTCTCAACTAACCAGGACCCCAGGGAGCTTCTATTGACTAAACCACCAACCAAAGAGCAAACATGCTGGTTCGAGGCCCAGGCACATAAGTAGCAGAGGACTGCCTTGTCCTTGTCTGGCCTCAGTGGGATGGGATGTACCTAATCCTATAGACTTGATGGCCCACAGAACTGGGATGTCCCCCATGGGGGCACCCTCTCAGGGGCAAAGCAGAAAGGGAATGGGGTAAAAAACTCTGGGAAGGGGGCTGAGGGAGGACAGCATAAAGAATATAAATAAATAAAATAATTTTAAAAACACAAAACAAAACAACTATGACAACAAAAAATAAAAACAATGACAACAAAAGAAAGGTATTCATTCTGTAACGCTGACTAACTCATGACCATTCCAGAAAATCCCCGAACCACGTAGCAAAATTTAGGTAAATTTACAAACTAACTCTAGTCAGCCAGTACTTCATCATGCATTTGCAAGTACTTTGAAAGCAAAAAGATCTAGACACACGCCTCAAGGTCACAGACTTGGCCATGTCAGTCCTAACAGCCCCAAAGCTTTTCCTGTCAGAGTCCTGGGATTGTGCACGTAGTGCCACCTGCTGGGCAGAGCAAGAACTTTGCAACAGGCAAAACAGAGCCCGTACACCCTCATTTTCTTTCTGTACACATTGTGATTTATCATTTTTTTAAAACGAAGGAAAGAGGTAAACTTTCAATGCTGCTCACTGAAGTGAACTTGATGCATATGCCTTCTGTCATAGAGTTTTACATCTATTTAAATAATCTCACATTGCAGCTGGTAAATCTAAGTTATAGGAAGCCGATGTCACTTGCCAGTCAGATGTTTAGGTGGGGGATCTGAACTCATTGTCAGGTCTGGCGGAATTTCCAGCTCTGTAGGATCACGGTTTACTCAATAGGTCACACACATGTGCATATCACACACGGAGATTGCAATGAGCTCACTGCCTGTGCGCAGATTTGAGACTTGGCCACGATGCTTACCAGCTGTGTGATGTAATTTTCCACAATTTCCACAATTTCTGTAATCTTAACATTATCTCCAAATAAAAAGTCAATACATGCATTCATGTATTTTAAGTACTTTATAAATTCGAAAGATTTCATTTTATTATGATGACCATGAATACCTCTATTTGAGGTTTATATTCAGGATAAAACGTATAAATGCTAGAGAGAAATAAAAGAATGAAAGATGAAATGCTGGAAATAAGGTATAAAATATGCATTTTTTGACTTTTTGGTTGAGAGTCCTCACCATTAACAAAACTTCTGCCAAATGATTACCCTGCCATTCTCAAGAGACAACAAACAAATGCTCTGGACAACATTTCTGGCCATTATTGAAAATTTACAAATTTTACTATTTATACTGCATAAGATGGAGACCTTAACACTCATTCTCTAGAATGTTTGGGTACTTTAAATTTTTGGCCAATCTCTCCTTTTCTGATTATCTCCAGAGCATATCACTTCAGACAACTGTTATTGATGAAAAAGGATGGGCTATGGGTTCAAGACTTGCACATGTTACTGTAAAAGGTGTTTAAACAACAGAGGAAAGAAGAAAGTAGCTTAGAATTTAATAGGTAGGGACAAAAACAACAGTACTACACAACACTTCCCTAGGTTCAAGCACAAGGTGTCTGTTCACCCGCTGTTTGACCTTGATAAAGTTCCATAGTATTTCTGTGCCCCATCTTTCTATCTATAAAAGGAGGAACCAATGGCGTTCACTGTCTATATTATTTAATGTGTACCTATAAGGAGGGAACTTACAATAGGGCCTGGCAGTTAGTAGCACTCTGTTAGCTATTTCTCTCTTTTTTGTGGCCATAAGGCTGTGTCTGGCAGGTGTCATTTTATGTCACTGTGTTTTCACTAATACTCTTTGTTATCACTTCTTTTCTCTGTACAACCCTCATGTCTTTCTGGGACCATTGGTTAGTAAAGTATGTCCCAGACCACAAAATCTGTACCAAAGTTTCCTCTTTTAAGATCCATGTGATATTAATGACTTGTGATAATTTTAAAAGCTATAAATCCTACTATAACACAAAATATTAACATCCACAAAACTAAAATATTTAACATGTCTCTTAATGTGAGAATATTGCAACCTATTTTCTATGGTGAAAATACCAAGTTTGAGTAATTCCTC
>NW_022196905.1:35192071-35198708 GCF_008632895.1 Mastomys coucha | reverse complement strand
AAATAGAAAGCATTAAAAAAACAAGGAGAAATGTGAAGAAAACATATGCTAGAAATTCTTTCATGTACAAAATGAATGCCTTCTAAAATGTCTATAGGATGGGGACTCCACAATCAAGGAAGTTTGTATGCATTTTAGGGTTGGAAGATAGAAACATTATAAAAAAGACCTTTTCATAGATAATAACTAATTATTTTATGAACCCAGTGAATGGATCATCTCTAGGTTCAGCAGGGTCAACTACTAGGCAAAATAATTTCTTTTGAATTATCATAGCTCTGGGAGATAGGACGTCGTGTTCTCTGTTTAGAGAAGTGAAACTGAGGTTTAAATTTCCATATCTCACTGATGACAGAGACTTGGAATCATAACCATAAAGTTAAAGCATTCTCTATTTCCAAGCTGTAGAGATGGGATGTCATGATTCTATTGGGCTCAGAACCTCCCTCTGATGAGGAAGATCATTGAGTAGATTTAACTCAGATTTAACTTTAAATATTGAAGACTCAATATTTAATCATGTTCCTGATTTAAAGTCAGAAGTAAGCCATTGTACAGGCATTAACCCATTTGTGTTCCCCCAGTTAGAATATGTTTGCCCAGTTCCCATATTATTCTTCCCACCAGCCATCTTCTCACATCTGGACCATAGGATGTTTCAGAATCACTTACCCTCTGCAGAGTGATAAGTTTTCTTTCACATTTCCAATATTGTAGCATACTTTGAGATTGTTGCTTGTGATCTGCGTTTATTTTTCTATCAAGGGTTGTGACTGATAACTAGATCTCTGTCTGAAGCCCATATTATCAGCCTTCCTGTAATGCTTACTTCCTACACATGATGAAACAGTGCTTCCTATAATAGCTTTCTTACTTAAGCATCACTTTTAATGTTTCTACTGGTACTATGCCCTTAACAGCATGTTTGACATTCAGTCTTCATGATCTTTACTTTAGAACTATATCTAATCTGTGGTTACATTGCTATAGACATCTAAGTGAACAGTAACCACAGATGTTGTTTCTGAATGCATAAGCCATTGTTAGTATGCTCCATTATGTTATATTTTCTCCAAATCCCCCCAACTCTGTGTTTGCAAGTTGGTGTGTGAGTATGTGTGTATGTGTGTGTTTTGTGATCACATTCTAAGGTAGTTACATGCTAAGAGCTCTTGGTTCACTGAAGCCTTTAGGTCTTAGTAATTCTTTTATAATAACTCTGGAATAAAAGAAATATCTAAAATTTCTATTGTTAAGTAGCTATGTCCAAATAATCTCAAATATAATAAAAGGTATAGCCATTTAATAAGATATAGTAGTGTATCATGTGAGGCAATTTTGATATTCTGATTGTAAGCTTACATAGGGCAAGGCTGTATAGGTTAAAATGCCTAGGCTCTACCATATATATCAGCATACATGTGGCCCAACATTGACTAATGCATTATTGAATGAATGACTGCATATATAAAGAGAAAACATATTTAATTTAATTTTCAAATTTATAATTATTCAATAATAATATATGTGTGCTTACTGTGATTATTTTAATATTTGGAATCAGGTTGGAGAATACTCCTAAGTTTATATTGGTTACTCTTAACTTACTCTTCTTTCCATTTGTTTCTAAAGCTAGGACATCATTAAAAAGAGAATAGCTAAAAACCACTTATCAGAGAGTGCATACCATGTGTTTCCTTTGAAGTTCGGAATACAGAAAGAACAACCCACAAACCACAAAAAACTCAAGAAGAAGGAAGACCAAAATGTGGACATTCAATTCCTCCTTAAAAGGGGGACAAATATCCACGGAAGGAGTTGCAGAGACTAACTATGGAGCAGAGACCGAAGGAAGGACAAGGCAGCCTGATATAGCTGTCTCCTGAGAGGCTTTGACAATACCTGACTAATACAGAAGTAGAGGCTCACAGCCATCCATTGAACTGAGTACACGGTCCCCAATGAAGGAGTTAGAGAAAGGATCAAAGGAGCTGAAGGTTTTGCAGCCCCTTAGGATGAACAACAATATGAACTAACTAGTACCCTCAGAGCTCCCAGGGTCTCAACCACCAACCAAGGACTGCATATGGTGGGACTGATTGTTCTGGTAGCATGTGTATAGTAAAGGGTTGCTAAGTCGATCATCAATGGGAGGAGAGGCCCTTGGCCCTGTGAAGGTTCTGTACCCCGGTGTAAGGGAATGCCAGGGCCAATAAGTGGGAGAGGGTGGGTGGCAAGCATGGGGAGGGAGGAGGCAACAGGGGTTTGTTCTTGTTTTTGTTTGTTTGTTTGTTTGTTGGAGGGGAAACTGGGAAAGGAGAAATCATATGACATGTAAATAAAGAAAATATCTAAAAAAAGAAAAAAAAGAGAATGGCATGAGCTATTTTTAAAAATATGCAAGCCGGGCGTGGTGGCGCACGCCTTTAATCCCAGCACTTGGGAGGCAGAGGCAGGTGGATTTCTGAGTTCGAGGCCAGCCTGGTCTACAGGGTGAGCTCCAGGACAGCCAGGGCTATACAGAGATACCCTGTCTCGAAAAACCAAAAAAAAAAAAAAAAAAAAATATGCAGAACAAAGCAGTTAGATATAAAGTAAGAAACTATGGGTGAGGGGTAGATCTCCTTTGGAAGGGATAGAATAATTACAGAAAAATGAGGGCATGGAATAGAATGGGAAGACCAAGCTAGTTGGGGAATGACTGAAAAAAAAGGGAGATAATAAGGGAAGAGAAAGCTAAAACTAAGGCCATTTTAAGGATTAGAAGCTTCCTAAAATGTGTAACGTATGAAGGCAATTTAAAAGAAATTGCTAAGTAATGGGGGAAATAGATTCTCAACTGGATATCTCATCTCAACAAACGAAGCTTTAAATATAGCAAGTGAGTGACATCTAACTGAATTGTTGGCCAAAATGGAGCCATGGAAACCCACAAACAGCTCAGGCTATTGGCAAGGTTCTCCGTGGCTCTCCAGAAACTATGAGACCCAATTACAAAAGACAATATCTACATAGCTGATTAAACACAGAGAGGTCACTTTTGTCTCTTTAAAATTTTATAATATAATAATTTTAAGATTTTAGAAATCTTTTTAAAAATTTTAAATTTTTATTAGATATTTTATTTATTTACATTTCAAATATTATCCCCTTTCCTAGTTTCCCTCCAAAAACCCCTTATCTCCTCCCCCTCCCCCTGCTCACCAACTCACCCACTCTCATTTCCTGGCCTTGGTATTTTTCTACACTAGGGCATAGAGCCTTCATAGGACCAAGGGCCTCTCCACCCATTGTTGACCAACAAGGCCATCCTCTGCTACATATGCAGCTGGAGCCATGAGTCCAACCATGTGTACTCTTTGGTTGGTTGTTTAGTCTCTGGGAGCTCTGAGGGTACTGGTTACTTCATATTGTTGTTCCTCATATGGGGCTGCAAACTCTTCATCTCCTTGGGTCCTTTCTCTAGCTCATTAATTGGGGACTTTGTGCTCACTCCAAAAGTTGGTTACAAGGAGCATCCACTTCTGTATTAGTCAGGCACTGGTAGAGCCTCTCAGGAGACAGCTATAACAGGCTTCTCTCAGCAAGCACTTGCTAGCATCCACAATGTCTGTGTTTGGTGACTGTATATGGGATGGATTTCCAGATAGGACAGTCTCTGGATGGTCATTCCTTCAGTCTCTGCTCCACACTTTGTCTCTGTAAGTCCTTCCATGGGTATTTTGTTCCCCCTTCTAAGAAGAACCAAAGTGTCCTCACTTTGGTCTTCCTTCTTTTTGAGTTTCATGTGGTTTGTGAATAGGATCTTGGGTATTCCAAGCTTCAGGGATAATATCCAGTTATCAGAGAGTACATACCATGTGTGTACTTTTGTGACTTGTTTACCTCTCAGGATGACATTTTCTAGTTCCATCTATTTGCCTACGAATTTCAAGAATTCATTGTTTTTAATAGCTGAGTAGTACTCCATTGTGTAACCATACCACATTTTCTGTATCCATTCCTCTACTGAGGGATATCTGGGTTCTTTCCAGCTTCTGGCTATTATAAATATGGCTGCTATGAACATAGTAGAGCATGTGTCCTTATTGCATGTTGGAGCATCTTCTGGGTTTATGCCCAGGAATGGTAGGGCTGGCTTCTCTGGTAGTACTATGTCCAATTTTCTGAGGAACTGACACACTGATTTCCAGAGTGGTCGTACCAGCTTGCAATCCAACCAACAATAGAGAAGTGTTCCTCTCTACACATCCTAGCCAGCATCTGCTATCACTTTAGTTTCTTTTTTTATAATACTCAATTTTATTGTTATAATATTTTATAAATGTTAAAGAATATGACAAAAAAGGTATTGTAGGTATTGAAGGAGGGTCTTTAGGAGGAGTTGGGGTACAAAAGGGAAACAAGAATGTGATTTAATTCTATTTACTTAAAATATGTTTCTAAATGTTAACACATTCAAATAAATTGAAATCATGTATATTTTCCCATCATAATGCAATAAAACTTTTTTTCATTAGATATTTTCTTTATTTACATGTAAATTTCTCCATTCCCAGTTTCTCCTCCAAAAAACAAAGAAACAAACAAAAACAACAAAGACAAACCCCTTTTGCCTTCCCCCTCCCCATGCCTGCCACCACACTCTCTCCTACTTATTGGCCCTGGCATTCCCCTACATGGAAACAACCCAGATGTCCCTCAACAGAGGAGTGGATACAGAACTTGTGGTACATCTACACAATGGAGTACTACTCAGCTATTAAAGACAATAAATTTATGAAATTCTTAGGGAAATGGATGGATCTGGAGAATATCATCCTGAGTGAGGTAACCCAATCACAAAAGAACAAACACGGTATGCACTCTCTGATAAGCCCAGAAGTTTGGAATAAAGGAAGAACAACCCACAAAACACAAGGAACTCAAGAAGAAGGAAGACCAAAAGGTGGACAGTGCATTCCTTCTTAAAAGGGGGAACCAAATACCCACGGAAGGAGTTGCAGAGATTAACTATGGAGCAGAGACTGAAGGAAGGGCAAGCCAGCCTAAATATAGGTATCTCCTGAGAGGCTCTGACAGTACCTGATACAGATGTAGAGGCTCACAGACATCTATTGATCTGAGTACAGGGTCCCCAGTGAAGGAGTTAGAGAAAGGACCAATGGAGCTGAGGGGTTTGCAGCCCCTTAGGACTAACAACAATATGAACTAACAACAATATGAACAATAAGTAGTACCCTCAGAGCTCCCAGGGACTCAACCACCAACCAAGGACCGCACATGGAGGGGTCTGATTGTTCTGGCAGTATGTGTATAGTAGAGGATTTCAATTTGATCATCAATAGGAGGAGAGGAGCTCAGCCCTGTGAAAGTCACTTGAGTTTTTGATTTTAGCCATTCTGACTGGTGTGAGGTGGAATCTCAGGTTTGTTTGATTTGCATTTCACTGTTGACTAAGGATGTGGAACATTTCTTTAGGTGCTTCTTAGCTATTCAAGATTCCTCAGCTGAGAATTCTTTGTTTAACTCTGTACCCATTTTTAAAAAGGGTTATTTGGTTCTGTGGAGTGTAACTTCTTGAGTTCTTTGTATGAATTGAATGTTATCCTTCTATGAGATGTAGGGTTGATAAAGATCTTTTCCCAATCTGTAGGTTGTCATTTTATTTTGTTGACCATGTCCTTTGCTGTATAGAAGCTTTTCAATTTTATGAGATCCCATTTTTCTATAGTTGATCTTAGAGCTTGAGTCATTGTTCTGTTCAGGAAAATTACCCCCGTGCCCATATGTTCTAGGTTCTTTCCCACTTCCTCTTCTATTAGATTCAGTGTATCTGGTTTTATGTGGAGGTCCTTGATTCACTTGGACTTGAGCTTTGTACAAGAAGATAAGAATGAATCAATTTGCATTCTTCTACATGCTGAATGTTACTTGAATCAGCACCATTTGCTTTTTTTCCACTGGAAAGTTTTGGTTTCTTTGTCAATTTTCAGGTGCCATAGGTGTGTGGGTTTAATTCTGGATCTTCAGTTTTATTCCATTGATCTACTTGTCTATCTCTGTACCAATACCACGCTGGATTTTTTTTTTTTATCACTTGTTCTCTGTAGTACAGCCTGAGGGATACAGAAAATGTGGTACATTTACTCAGCTATTAAAACAATGACTTCATGAATTTTGCAGGCAAATGGATGGATTTGCTTGAGTTAATTTTATATCCAGCTACTTTGCTTAAGTTGTTTTTCAGGTTTAGGAGCTCTCTGGTGGAATTTTTGGGGTCACTTAAGTATACTATCATATCATCAGCAAATAGTGATAATTTGACTTCTTCCTTTCCAATTCATATCCAATTTGATCTCCTAATTGCTCTGGCTAGGACTTCAAGTACAATATTGAATAGGTAGGCAGAGAGTGGGCAGCTTTGTCTAGTCCCTGATTTTAGTGGGATTGCTTCAAGTTTCTCTCCATTTAGTTTGATGTTGGCTACTGGTTTTCTGTATATTGCTTTTACTATGTTTAAGTATGGGCCTTGAATTCCTGATCTTTCGAAGACTTTTATCATGTAGGGATAGGACATGTAGGACTTTTATCATGTTGGATTTTGTCAAATGCTTTCTCAGCATCTAGTGAGATG
>NW_022196905.1:35163024-35191416 GCF_008632895.1 Mastomys coucha | reverse complement strand
TCAGCCCTGAGTTTGATTATTTCCTGACTTTGACTCCTCTTGGGTGAATTTGCTTCTTTTTGTTCTAGTGCCTTCAGGTATATTGTCAAATTGCTGGTGTATGCTCTTTCCAGTTTCTTTTTGGAGGCACTTAAAGCTATGAGTTTTCCT
The DNA here is from genome assembly GCF_008632895.1 of Mastomys coucha. Lineage (NCBI taxonomy): Eukaryota > Metazoa > Chordata > Mammalia > Rodentia > Muridae > Mastomys > Mastomys coucha. Next base: position 35,191,266 of record NW_022196905.1, on the reverse strand, counting down.
CTTAGGACTGCTTTCATTGTGTCCCATAAGTTTGAATATGTTGTGGCTTTATTTTCATTAAACTATAGAAAGTCTTTAATTTCTTTCTTTATTCCTTCCTTGACCAAGTTATCATTGAGTAGATTGTTGTTAAGCTTCCACGTGTATGTGGGAATTCTAATGTTTATGTTGTTATTGAGGAGCAGCCTTAGTTCATGATGATCTGATAGGATACAAGGAATTATTTCAATCTTCTTGTATCTATTGAGGCCTGATTTGTGACCAATTATATGGTCAATTTTGGAGAAGGTACCATGAGGTGCTGAGAAGAAGGTATATCCTTTTGTTTTAGGATAAAAAGTTCTATAGATATCTGTTAAATCCATTTGTTTCATAACTTCTGTTAGTCTCACTGTGTCCTTGCTTAGTTTCTGTTTCCATGATCTGTCCATTGCAGAGAGTGGTGAATTGAAATCTCCCAATACTATTGTGTGCGGTGTAATGTGTGCTTTGAGCTTTAGTAAAGTTTCTTTTATGAATGTAGATGCCCTTCCATTTGGAGCATAGAGGTTCAGAATTGAGAGTTCATGTTGGTAGATCATACCTTTGATGAATATGAATTGTCCCTCCTTATCTTTTTTGATCACTTTAGGGTGAAAGTCAATTTTATTCGATATTAGAATGGCTACTCCAGCTTTTTTCTTGAGACCATTGGCTTGGAGAATTGTTTTCCAGCCTTTTATTCTGAGGTAGTGTCTGTCTTTGTCACTGAGGTGGGTTTCCTGTATACAGCAAAATGTTGGGTCCTGTTTACATACCCAATTTGATTGTCTATGTCTTTTTATTGGAGAATTGAGTCTATGGATATTAATAGATATTAAGGAAAAGTAATTGTTGCTTCCTGTTATTTTTGTAGTTAGAGCTGGCATTCCGTTCATGTGTCTATCTCATTTTAGTTTTGTTGAAAGATTACATTTTTGCTTTTTCAGGGATGTAGTTCCCCACCCCCCACTTTGTGTTGGAGTTTTCCATTTATTACCCTTTGAAGGGCTGGATTTGTGGAAATATATTGTGTGAATTTGGTTTTGTCATGGAATAATTTGGTTTTTCCATCTATGGTGATTGAGAGTTTTGCTGGGTATAGTAGTCTTGGCTGGCATTTGTATTCTTTTAGGGTCTGTATGACATCTGCCCAGATCTTCTAACTTTCATCTTCTAGCTTTCATAGTCTCTCGTGAGAAGTCTGGTGTAATTCTGATAGGCCTGCCTTAATATGATACTTGACCTTTTTCCCTTACTGCTTTTAGTATTCTTTCTTTGTTTGGTGTTTGACTATTATGTTTTGGTGTTTTGACTATTATGTGGTGGGAGGAATTTCTTTTCTGTTCCAGTCTATTTGGAGTTCTATAGGCTTCTTCTATGTTCATGGGCATCACTTTCTTTAGGTTAGGGAAGTTTTCTTCTATAATTGTGTTGAAGATATTTATTGGCCCTTTAAGTTGGAGGTCTTCACTCTCTTCTATACCTATTATCCTTAGGTTTGGTCTTCTCATTGTGTCCTGGATTTCCTGTATAATTTTGGTTAGGGTCTTTTTGCTTTTTGCATTTTCTTTTACTGTTGTGTTATTGTTTTCTATGGTATCTTCTGCCCCTGAGTTTCTCTCTTCTATCTCTTGTATTCTGTTGGTGATGCTTGCATCTATGTTTCCTGACTTCTTTTCTAAGATTTCTAACTCCAGTGTTGTCTCTTTTTGTGATTTCTTTATTGTTTCTACTTCCATTTTTAGGTCCTGGATGGCTTTACTCAATTCTTTCACCTGTTTGTTTGTGGTTTCCTGCAATTCCTTAAGGTATGTTTGAGTTTGCTCTTTAAGTGCTTCTACTTGTTTACTTGTGATCTCATGTAATTCTTTATGGGATTTTTTGATTTCCTCTTTAAGAGCTTGTACCTCTTTACCTGTGTTCTCCTGTATTTCTTTAAGGGAGTTATTCATGTCCTTCTTAAGTTCCTCTATCAGCATTGTGAAATATTATTTTAGATCCAATTCTTGCTTTTCCAGTGTTTTGGATATCCAGGACTTGCTGCAGTGGGAATACTAGGCTCTGATGAAGCCAACTAGTCTTGGTTTCTGTTGGTAGTATTCTTGTGTTTGCCTTTAGCTATCTCTTGATTTCTGAGTCTCTGAGTTAAAGACTCCCCTGAGATTCATGGGGCCTGTGCCTCCCAGCTGGCTGTTCCCGCCTCAGAAAGTTACTGGAGAGAAAATGGTGGAACATACCTGAGTCTCTGGGTTAAAGCACTCCCTGGAGGCAGGCCCTCCACTTGCAGGGAAGGGGCAGAGAGGGTCACTGATCCACCTCTGTCACTCAGAAGCTGAGAGGATCCTGTCCCTTCCACCCTGCAACTCCCTATATTATCTCTTTTTGAATCAAGTGTTTAAGAAATGTCAAATGATCAGAGTAGGAAAACCAGGTTGACTTAAGACATCAGGTCAACTGCTTAGGGTATTATTCAAGTGGTACCATATGGTTATGTTAGGACATTTCTATACTAGTAAAAGCTAAGTTTAAAGAATGTTCTCTGACTATCACTATCTTTATCTTTTTTTTTTTTTTTTGGCTTTCTTTGTATTTGTATGTGTATAGGTATGCTTTTGTGTGTGGCATACACACAATTCTTGATCTTGACCATAATCAAGTCAAACAAAAGAGCACACACCATCAACTCCTTTGGGGTACATGGGCACAAGGATTTTCTATTTCCATTTACTTTCATTGTGTGTAAAAGGAAAACATATAAGATATCCTTTAACATGTGTACATTCAGGCTAACTCCAATTCCATCCTTTCAGTACTCCAATAGCAGTGTTTCCCACAAAGTCAAATTGTAAACAGACTCACAAAATCATGGAAGTAGGAAGGAATTTAGAAACTCCATCTTCCCAATTCTTTTTCACAGATAAGGCTATTTTGTAGGATGATTGATCAATCAAAAGGTTTAGGTCCATAAGCAACAATGATAATGATATTGGGGTAATGATGACATTAGCAATTCTTATTCTGAGTTTCTGATATCTACCAGGTAGTGGATTCAGTTGATAAGAAAGGTTCATTCTTAATACTATACTCATCTTTGATGAAAAATGCTGACCATGTACTACAAATGATAAATTTGAGACTGGTGAAATAAATGAATTTACATTTCTTAAGAAACAGTGGGGTTATTTGGCCTTCACATATGAGAGGATGATACTGTCAACTTGTGCCAAAAAAGCTTAAAGATTCCAATATATTAAGTGTCCGTTAGAGAACAATGACACTATTTGGTTTGGATTCAGAGAAATTTTGGAGTTCCAAATCACCTTGGGGTTGGGAAGATGTATCAGTTGCTTGCTATGCAGTATTAAGGACCTGATTTTGGATCTCAAGAACTCATATAAACTCCAGGTGGTCATGGTTGCCCACTTATAATTCTAGCTGTAGGCTGAGAAGGAAATCTCCTGAGCAAACTGATTCCCTAGTGAGACTACTTATAGGTGAGGTTTTTCCTGATAAGATTTCATCTCAGTGATTAAGGTGGAAGACCTAAGGAGTGTAATTACAGGCATCAGCCTTATACTTTATAGACATGCACACACATGTGCATGTGCACAGAAGAATGAAAAAGCAAAATAGAATAAAACAAAATTCCCATCCCACATTGTCTATGCCATATTTATAGCCACAATCTAAGTTTGTAAGTTTAAATTTCATTATTTATCAAAAGATAACAATGTCAGTCCCTTATTAAATTATTAAAATAAGTCAAGATGGTATAATGGATGTAAGATGTTTAGTCCTACATCTACTATGTAAATGTCACCAAAAGTTGTGAGATTAACATGCTTGGTAAACATCCCCTGCTGTTACTGTCATCATAATACAGATAGAGTACTAGGTAAATATCCGTTCTCAAGAAGGTCTTCCCTGTACCACATTTAACATACGATTCCCATGCTGGCTTCCAGCCCTTTCTATTTTTGCCCCTGAAAGATGTTCCTCTGTACATTTGTCAACATCCCTGAAGTCACTCATTGGTTTATTGTTGTCTTCTTGTGCCTGACTGGTTAATCTCATGCTTTCCTCTGTTGATGTTCACTTCTCATTTTATATTACTATTTTTGATTGATGAAAGTATTGGCTTAACTGTTGTTATAATTTTTCTTTCATGCTAATCAATTTTATTTCCTCAGAGGTCACTATTATGGATTGAATTGCATGGAGAAGGTGATAGACAAGAAAAGAGGGGAGGTATTTGTCTTGATTATTAATCTAATTGGCTTTAGGAAGACATAAGAGTAAATCACACACTTGTTAATGTCTGAGAACATTTTCATGGAAGATTATCTAAAAGGCAAAGCCCACATTGAAAGTTACTTATACCTTTCAATAGGATGGGAGCTTGATTGGAGCTAAAGGGCAAATGCAGAATAATTTTTCTTTTTACCAGTGTCTTGGCATGAGTCTCTCTAGTACACTTTAACTTTCCCAGCATGATGAACTATAACCTCTGAAGGAGAGGGCCAAAGATACTTTGCTTCACAGCAATGAAAAGTCTGACTAAAACAAAAGGAGAGAGAAAAGAAAGATCCAGAAGGGCCTGAGAACATTATCTCCTAATCTTAATACAATCACCAAATCATACCATATTAAGGGGTAAAATAGTTCATCTGGTAGAGTGCTTGCTTAACATTCATGAAGCCCAGGATTTTATCCTCAGCACTGAATAAGCCAGGCATGTTGGCTCACACTTATATTTCTGATACTCTAAAGAGACAGGTATACAATATCTTGTATCAAAAAGTTTACAAATTTTGGAGAGTAACAAACATTTACTTCAAAACATGAGAGAAGGTGCTCTTCCAAAATTCCAGCTCTTCTTTCAGAGCAGGAAGGGAACTGGACTAAGATATCCACAGAGAAATGACCATATGAGTGTACAGGACAAAGATTACCATTTACAAGAAAAAGAAAGGTGTCTCTGAGGATTGTTACCTTTTGAGATATTGATGGACTTTTTGCTTATAACTTGTAGAAGACAGGTTGTTTGTGTTTAAACAATGAGTGGAACTTTGTTATTCAATGAAGCCCAAGGAAACCAATAGGGTCACTTTTATTCTGGTATAGTTTTGAAATAAGTGATTTGTGCCTCAAACCTACTTATATCAACTCCATGCTCTGTGTAACCAACACTCATTTCTCAAGCCTTCAAATCTATTGTGGTTATAGCAACGATATACCCAGGAACCCATTACAGTCCTTGTTTACAAGGCTTTGTCCTTGTGGAATGGCTAATAAAATAACTTTTCATTTCTGCAGTGTACCTCCTTGAACAGCAAATTATATAGGTTTAGCAATGATGAACTCTGCTCTTGGATATAACAGAAACGTCAAGATTTAAGACCTTTCTTATCCATAACCGCCTACTAAGAAATCATGGCAGGGTAAGGCTTAGTTGTTAGTTTTATTTACACTCATTTGCTTCTCCACCCTTCCAGTCTGTTTCACAACACTGATTATACACTTGTGGTTGGTTTCTAATGAACATGTAAAGCTAAAGAGTGCATTTGTAATGCTGCAACTCAAACTAGAATGGGATATAAGAGGTGCTTGCCCTTGCAGAGTCCCTATACTTCTGTTCCCCACAGAACTTAGCTGTGGGGTTTATAGACCTTGTTAACTATCTCATTCCCTTTCCCTTTAAACTCATCCTCTTTCCTTTATCTCCAAATTATAACAGTCTTTTACATAGCTCAACTCAACTTCCTTTTTATTTTGGTGCCCTTTTTACATCTTGGCTTCTATATCCTTTTACTAAGAATAACTTGTATGCTGGTTAAAAAATTTGTATTTGAGGGTACTAGTTAGTTCATATTGTTGTTCGTCCTAAGGGGCTTCAAACCCCTCAGCTCCATTGGTTCTTTCTCTAGCTCCTTCACTGGGGACCCTGTACTCAGTTCAATGGATGTCTGTGAGCCTCTACATCTGTATTAGTCAGGTACTGTCAGAGCCTCTCAGGAGATAGCTATATTTAGGCTGGCTTGCCCTTCCTTCAGAGCTACCAGTGTCTCAACCACCAACCAAGGACTGCACATGAGGGGTCTGATTGTTCTGGCAGCATGTGTATAGTAGAGGATTGCAAATTCGATCATCAATAGGAGGAGAGGACCTTGGCCCTGTGAAGGTTCTGTGCCCCAGTGTAGGGGAATGCCAGGGCCAATAAGTGGGAGAGGATGGGGTGCAGGCATGGGGTGGGGGGAGGCAACAGGGGTTTGTTTTTGTTGTTTTTGTTTGTTTCTTTGTTTTTTGGAGGGGAAACTGGGAAAGGAGAAATTTACATGTAAATATAGAAAATATCTAATAAAAAAAAGAAAAAAAAATGTATTTGTGTTATTTGCTGTTTTGGCATATCTCACTATTTTATTGTTAAAGAGCTAGTTCATGCCTCTACTATAAATATTGTCTTTAAACTCTTCACCTGTCACCTACATCCCTGACTACTCTTTAACAGACTACTTTTCCTTCCTCTAGGCCATTGCTACTGAGTGTGGTATCCCAGTCGTAGCATCGTCTATTTGAATATTCTAGAAAAGCATACTGTAGATATCACTCAAATCTGTAGAACCAGTATCAGTCCAGATAAGATACAAAATCTGAAGTTCTGTTGTTTCACTTGGGTAATTGCATGGCATAGGAATATTTGTCAAGCACTACTATAGTCTACTTTCAATCTTTCTGTAAACCTGGTTTTATTTGTCTATGAATAAGAATTAAGAATGTATGTGATGCTTGGAACTCAATAAAGGAGCAGACCCAGAGTTTAAGGAGACTAGGAAATACAAAGAAAACAGTAATGATTTAAGAATAATTCAGAAATTATAAATACACAATAGGCACAAAAAAGCACTTAGTTCCAAGGAGAAAAAGTCACAGATTGTCAAACACTACCAGTGTTTTCAAGTTTGTAAAATAGCTGCCATTGTCCTCATGGTGCTTTCTTCTTGTTCATCTCCTACCCATATTTTGAAAACTAATCTCCAATATGATCATAATTAGAATCAGGGCTTTTGGGAAGTGTTTAAGTCATAAGTTGGACAGCTACAGGAATTAAATTATTGCTACCATAAAAGATGCATCAGAGAGTAAACATATATCTTCCTGTAAGTGAGGCTTTATAGAAGAGGCCCAGTCTATGGAAAATAAGGAGCCCTTCAGCAGATATGAGACTTGTTAATATCTTGGTTTTATACTCTCTAGTCTCTAGAATGGTGTGAATACATTTATGATGTTTTTCAATCTCGCAGTGTATGGTATTTTTTGTTACAGCAACCTCTACAGACTTAGACACATACTGTCTTCCTTCACAAATTTCATGACTTGTCTCCTATCATTGTTATCATTTATTTTGTAAGTATGGTACTATAACTTCTATGAGAAGAATAAAAAGAGATATCATACTAAAAACACAACTAACTGCTTTTATACATACTGAGGACTTACAAAGAACTTGACTGTACTCCTTTTGAGTTTCTTTGATTCATGATCTGTTACAAAAATGTTTATAGCTTTCAGTAATACTCCAAGTTCATGATCTGTATATACAAGAAGTCTTTTTGTTTGTTTGTGTGTTTGTTTGAGACAGGGCTTCTCTGTGTAGCCCTGGCTGTCCTGTAACTCACTCTGTAGACCAGGCTGACTTTGAACTCAGAAATCCACCTGCTTATACCTCCCAAGTGCTAGGATTAAAAGCGTGCGCCACCACTGCCTGGTTACAAGAAGTCTTGTTAAACCTACAAAAATATTCCAAAGACATATGTATTTTAATTTATGTATGCTGTACTATTGAATGTATATTTTGTAGGGTAAAGTGGGTATTGACAACTCACCAATAAAAATGGGATCTTTTGCTCATGAATTTTATGGTAACTGGGACAATTTTCATGGGTGACTTCTGGTTCTGGATTTCTTACACATCTCTTGCACTACCAATGCAGTCCAGACTCTGGGTAGTCTAAGGCTTGTCAAAAATCAACTGTCCATAGGTGTGTATGTTCATTTCAGGGTCTTTAATTCTTTTGTATTGATCAATCTGTCAGTTCCTGTATAAATATCATGTAGTTTTTATTACTTTTTCTCTGTAGTGCAGCTTGAGGTCAGGGATAGCAATACTTGCAGAAATTCTTTTATTGTGCAAGATGTTTTTTGTTGTTGCTATTGTTTGTTTGTTTTTTCATACAAAGTTGAGAATTGCTCTTTCAATTCTGTAAAGATTTATGTTGGAAATTTGATGGGAATTGCATTGAATCTGTAAATGACTTTTGATAAGATAGCCATTTTCACTAAGTTACACCTAGTGATGAGCATGGAAGATCTTTCCATCTTCTTTATAATTTTTTTCTGATTGATTTCTGCCCTGATTTTGATATTTCCCGCCTTCAACTCTTCTTTGATGTGCTTTCTTCTTCTTCTTCTTCTTCTTCTTCTTCTTCTTCTTCTTCTTCCTCCTCTTCCTCCTCCTCCCTTCCTCCTCCTTTCTTTCTCCTCCTTTTTCTTCTTTTTAGAGCTTTTAGATGAACTTTTGAATTGCTTATAAAAAAACATTCTATTTTTATATAGTCACTTAATGCTAGAACTTTCGTTTCCTCTTAGCACAGCTTTCACTTGTCCCATAAATTTGTGTATGTTGTACCTTCATTTTCATTGAATTCTAGAAAGTTTTAAATTTATTTCTTTATTTCTCCGCTGACCCAATGATCATTGAGTAGGGAGTTGTTCAATTTCCATGACTTTGTAGACTTTCTGGTATTTTTGTTGTTATTGAAGTCCAGATTTAAATACATGGTGATCTATTGAGAAACAAGGTGTTATTTCAATTTCCTTATAGCCATTGAGGCTTGCTTTGTGACCAACTATATAGTCAATTTTGGAGAAGGATCTCTGAGGTGCCCAAAGAAAGTATATTCTTCCGTGTTTGGGTAAAATATTCTGTAGATGTCTTTTAGGGCCATTTGATTCATTTTGTCTGTTATTTTTATTATTTTTCTGGGTAATTTTTGTCTGGATGTCCTGTCAATTGATGAGAGTGGGTTATTGAAGTCTACCACTCTTTATGTGTGGGGTTCAGTGTGCAACATAAGCTTCAGCAATGTTTTATTTACAAGTGTTGTGTTTGGGGATTAGAGTTTCAGAACTGAGTTTTACTGTGATGTAATGTAATGTCTATCTTTATTGCTGACGTGTGTTTCTTCTATGCAACTGAATGATGGATCCTATTATTTATTAATTTTTTTTTTTTTTTTTTGCTTTTTCGAGGCAAGTTTTCTCTGTGTAGCCCTGGCTGTCCTGGAACTCTCTCTGTAGACCAGGCTTGCCTTGAACTCAGAAATCCACCTGCCTCTGCCTCTCAAGTGCTAGGATTAAAGGCATGCACTATCTTTCATATCCTTTCTGCTAGCCTGTGTCTTCTTTATTGGGGAATTGAGTCCATTGAGGTTGAGAAATATTAAACAAAGTGATGGTTAGTTCCTTTTATTTTGATGTTGGTGATGTTAGTGTGTGTGTGTGTTTTGTGCTTCCTTTGTTTTTGCTCATATTCATTTACTTATTTCCTGTGTTTTCTTGGATGTAGTTATCCACCTTAGGTTGGAGTTTTCCTTCTAGTATTTTTTGTAGGGCTTGATTTATGGATAGATATTATTTAAATTTGGATTTGTCTTGAAATATCTTGTTTTCTCCATCTGTAGTGGTTGAGAGTTTTTCTGGGTATAGTAGTGTAGGTTGGAATCTGTGGTTTCTTAGAGGTTGTAAGATTTCAGTCCAGGACCATCAAGTTTTTAGCCTATCTGTTGAGAAACTAGATGTAATTCTGATAGGTCTGCCTTTGCATATTTCTTTGCTTTTTTTCCTTGTGTGTTTTAATATTTTTTCTTTGCTCTGTATATTTTATATATTGTTTATTATATGGTAGGAGGATATTTTTTTTTGATCATGTCAAATTGGTGTTCTGAAATCTTCCTATACATTTATCAGCATCTCTTTTTTCAGGTTTGGAAAGGTTTCTTCTATGATTTTGTTGAAAATACTTTCTGGTCTTAGAGCAGGAACTCTTACTGTCTTCAATTCTTATTATTCTTAGGTTAGGACTTCTCATGGTTTCACAGATTTCCTAGATGTTTTGTGTTAAGAATTTTTTTAGCTTTATTTCTTTGGCTGATATATTAATTTTTTCTATTGTACCTTCTATGTCTGAGATTCTGACTTTCATTTCTTGTATTCTGTTGACCAATGTCTGTTGTTTGAGTTTTCTTCACTAGATTGTCCATATCCAGAATTCTCTTGGTTTGTGTTTTCTTTATTGTTTCATTTCCATTTTCAGGTCTTGAACAGTTTTATTTTCTTCCACTAGTTGTTGAATTGCATTTTCCCATATCTTATTAAGGGATTTATTTGTTTCCTCTTTAAATACCTCTACTTGTTTGATTCTATTTTTCTGTATTTCTTTAAGGAATTGTTCATTTCCTCCTTAAGCTTTATAACATTCAATCATGTTTATAAGATTGCATTTAAGTCATTTTCTTGTGCTTCATTTGTGTTAGGATATCCAGTGCTTGCTGTAAAAGGGTAGCTCTTATTCGTCCTAAGGGGCTGCAAACCCTTCAGCTCCTTGTGTCCTTTCTCTAGCTCCTTAATTGGGGACCCTGTACTCAGTCCAATGGACAGATGTGAGCCTCTATTTCTGTATTCATCGGGTACTGTTGGGGTAGTGAGCAAACAGGGATTGTTTTTGTTTATGTTTTTTATTTTATTTTATTTTATTTTGGAGGGGAACCTGGGAAAGGAGATATTGTATGACATGCAAATAAAGAAAACGTCTAGTAAGAAAGAAAAGAAAAGAAAAAGAAAAAAAAAAACAAAAGAAAAAGGGTACCTGTGCTCCAAAGGTGTCATAATTCCCTGGCTTTTGTTGATTGTATTTTTTTTGAAGTCCTTTAGCCACTTGGATGGCTTTGGTCCTGGGATATTCCTGTTGTAGAAGGTATTGGAAAGGGGCTTGATCTCAACTGTCCTTGTGTCTCAAGCTTCTGATAGGTATCTTTGGACTGTCTGTGTCTGGGTCAGCAAGTTCGTATGGCTCAAGATCTGCAGGTCTTAAGAAGGTGGGTGGAGAGATAGTAGGCAGATGGAGGTTCACTGTGGATAGCATACTTTCCAGGGGGGTAACCACCAGGTGGCCCAGAGGACTCAGCAAACAGGGAAGATAGGAGAAGGGAACCTAAGATGTATGGTTCAGGATCTGCCGTTCTAATGAATGTGGGAAGAGAGGTGGCAGGAGAATTCAATGAATAGGAAAAATTTTCCTGTTTATTAGAGATGAGTTTGAATGCAGTACAGGCTGTCTTCACTAGGTAACTAAAGCTGACCTTGATTTGATCCTTCTGTCTCCACCTCTCTAATGCTAGAATTTAAAATATGAGCCATTAAGCCTGAATAATATTATTCTTGAAGGACATGCCTTAACTGGCAAATTGGCTCACAATATCAAGATGTTTCTAGCTAACTTCATTGTTTCAAATATTTATTTTTATTTTATTTGTCTTAATGTCTTGCATGTATGGCTGTGCACAACATTCATGCCTTATACCAAGACATACCAGAAGTTCACATTGGATTACCTAAAACTGGAGTTACAGATGGTTGTGAGCCACCATGTGAGTACTGAGAATCGAACTCAGATTCTCTATAGGAGCAGTAATTTCTTTTACCCACTGATTCATCTTTCCAGCCCACACTCTAATTTTAACGTAGAAGTACCTCTAATAATTTTTATTTTCATGTAGAGCCTTCAAAATGCCTGGTGTGTTTGAAACTCATTTGAAAGCATAACAGAATGAGAACTAAGGTTTATAAATTTGTCTCTACCTATGTAATTGAAAAGCCTTTATTTGGAAGCTACGTATGGACAGAATCATTCTGTGAGTATACTAATAATTCCACATGGATAAGAAGTTGTAAATGTATATCTGCTTCTAATCACTGAAAATTATTTCACATATCAGTCAAGGAAACATCGAGCAATGCATATATGAAACTTATTTAGTAGCTGTGGCTTTTAAACAAATGCAGTATATTTATCAGTTTTAGATGCTAAAATGAAGCTCTTGAGGTACTCTATTTACAATGAAAATGGTGTTTGTGTAGCTCACAGTTTTGAGTTTTGCAAATATAATGTATAATAGAGGTTCCTTCAAGGGCCTTTTTGTATTTATCACATCATGGTTGAGAACAAGTGCAAGGTTTGATAGAGAAGGGAGTGATTACAATTCAGCAAATGCCAAGCAGACTCAGTGACAAGGTAGAGATTTTCACAACTTTCTCTCACAAGATTTTAGAAGACTTGTTAAAAAAATACTTTATCCTGACATAGTTCAGTTGTCCCAGGTTCCTCGAGTTAAGCTCTGTCTCTTAAGGTTCTTCTAATTCCCAAATACTGGTATTGCAAAAGGCAAGCTTTCAGAGCTGGAAACTTTAGCATAATGAACTACAGCAGATCATGCCACAATATATAGAACAAGGGACACGGTAAGTCCCAGTGCACAGGTTTCAGACATTGACATGGAAGTTTATATCTAACATCTATAAATGAGTGTATATACTCAATATAGTTATAATGTAATCATTGAAAGAATTATATTCACTTAAGTCATAAGCAAAGCAAGGGCATGCCAAAAATATCACTTGCTCTTATTTTCCAAGCCTGTCTATTTTTTCCCGTTTCCTTCACTGTCCAGTCTCTGATTGCTGAAGATGTATTATGGAAAGAACAACCTTACCTATAAATCCTTTGCCCCCAGTCTATATACTTTTGTTTTCAGAAATATGTTTCTTGTCAGATAAGGATGTTACTTTTTGATTTTCCATATTTGTTTATGAACACAATATATATTTCTTTTTCTCAGAAGCTTGCCTGAGAAATGATATTTAACTTTCCTTGCATATCCAGCATCCTAGATTAGCTAGAACTTAATGTGGAGAAGGAAGGCCACAGCTAAGATGGGTCCTTTTCAATTTACCTTCAACCATGGGGCTCTAAAAATTTATTTACCTGAGTTGAGCAGTGACTCAGGGAAGAATCCCTGCAAGATGATAGGCAGACTCAAAGGCATCAAAAAATACACTAAGATTAACGCCAGCATAGGAAAAAAAACACATAATGGAACAAAGAACTTATACAAGATAATGTTTTTGGTTCAAATGATCTGGTCTATATTCCCAGGATCCTTGAAGATCATGGACAGATATTTGCTTCATTATGTGATATTAAACCTAGGTTATGAGAAAAGACTGAAAGCTTCACACATTCTAAGTATATGGTTAAAAATTTAGTGTTTTTGAGTGATGTAAAAGAAACTCACAGCCCCAAGGTGGATCTCCTAATCTACTAATGATGACTTGGTATACAGAACTATATATAAAAATAATTCTCTTGAGGGTTTCTATTGAGGTCATAAAATAACATGACCACAAGGCAAGTTTAGGAGGAAAGAATTTATTTGTCTTATCAAACTAACACTCTTTAATCATTGAAGGATGTCTGGACAGGAACTCAAATAAGGCAGGAACCTGGAGGCAGGAACTTTTGCAGAAGTGATAGAAGGGTGCTGCTCATTCCCTTGTTTCCCATGACTTTATCAGCATGCTTTCATTTAGAAACCAGAACCATCAGTCTAGAGATAGCACCACCCACAATGGACTAAGCCGTCCCTATCAATTACTAATTAAGAAAATGGCCCGAAAACTTGCATACAGCCAGGTCTTATGGAGGCATTTTCTTAATTAAGGTTTCCGCCTCTAGGATGACTTTAGCTTGTGTCAACTTGATATAAAATTGGCCAGTATAATTATCTAAACAGGGCTATGAAGAACTGCAAAGTGTAAAGCAAGAGGATTTTTCAAAATAATCTAGTCAGGTCATGTATCTGTCACTGAGAATACATAAAATAACTTTTATAATTTATAATAACATGATAGACAATTAGATGATGGGAAAATTAATTGTTCATTTTCTTCTCAACATATACTTACAAATAGTCACCAAGTACAAGCAAGGGTATTTAATTAGATGAACGAAACTATATGAAAAAAAACAGGGATAATCTACTTCAGAGCCACTATAATATCATACTGCTGACAGGAGTTAGTGAAGAGGTGGAGAACCTGAAAACATATATCACTAAGAGAAATACTATAAATACAATTCTTGGAAGGGGGGTTTCTATACTCCCTTTGTTCTCAAATAACTGCCTGATGCTTCTCAACATGTTATAGACCATTCTAGCTCCTGAATAAAGACACAGAGACCCAATATTTTTATTAACAAGTGGCAAGCATAATCTGGACAGGTTTTGAGCTGTTCTAAGGATGCTTATATACCAATCACCTCTGGTCCTTTATCTTCAATATGAGTCTTGCCTTGGTTCAGTCTGGTCCAAGTGTATCCTCAATGGAGACCCCTTGCAATCTGCTCAGGGTGACTCCTCATAGCCTCTACATGCCTTTCTCTTCTCATGGTCCTTCTACACTCTCTTCTCTCTGGGATCCCTAGTTTGGATTAAAAGTCTTTCCCTATTCCATTCTGCCCAGTTAATTGGCTGATAAGCATTTTATTAGCTAATCAGAGATGTTGGAAAATAATTTTTACATAACATTGAGACCAGCGTTGCTTAGTCATGTGATGATCTGTACTGCAACTAAATCTCTGGGCATAGAAGTCTACACCTGAATATACAGTATGCAAAACTATTCCCCAATATTTTATTCTTTTAGTTCAATAAACTTTCTTTTATACCAATAAAATATATACAATAATAAGAATTATGAAAACTACCAATAAAGTTACATTCACAATGTCCAGCCCATTTATATTTGGAAAGTTTGTAAAAAGTTTTCTACTATCCATCTTATCTTGGTGAGTTCAGTGTCCTATACCCAAATCATTTTTTGTCACAACCAATAAACATCTACTTAGACCTAAAAAATTTTTCTTAAATCCTAAACAACTGAAGCTTAATTTTGACTATTTAACTATCTAGTCTTCCACCCCTCCTCAGAGACTCAAGAAGGAATAAATGTTACCTGAATATGCAGGAAGTGTGAGCAATCAGCTCCCAAAACTGAAGAAATGACCGAGGCATCTGGATGCCTGGAAGCTCACCCAAAATTTCTCTGAGTTATAAGAGCATCATCTTCAACCTTCTGACTCAGGATATCTGAAAGACTTTTTTTGTGAAGCAGGAATTATGATGGACTTGTCTACCCTGTTCATGCAAACCCCAGCAGTCTAATTCCCTGCATCTTGTTTGTCCAGTTTGAATAGCATGCTGTCAGCAGTTGAAGCAAGGTCACTTTCTTGCCCAGTGACCAGGTTTCCACATTTGAATCAAATTCCATAAGGAGGCTTTTTGATACTCATCATCCCTCCTGAAATGGTGTGGGATTCCTGCCAGGATCAGTTGTGTCTCACCACCAAAAAGGCCTTTTATTAATAAAAACACCTTTAAATGTCATATTCTGTATATCTATGAGGTTTTTGAAGACTATCTTTAGTCTGAATAGGCAAATATTTTTGTTTCTAGTTATTTGGTATCTTTTCAGCTGATGAAACATATTTCTGTCCTTAACTAAGGTAATCACTAACATGACTACAAGTTTTATTGACTAGCAATTAACTTGATTTCTTACTGATCATAAACAGTTTGTAATATCAGCTCTCAAAAGGCCTAGAACTTAACATTGCATTTTAAAGAAATAGGTACAAGAGTTGAAACATATATACATAGTATGTTGTAACTAAATATAATCTTAATTTTTTTATAAATAAAAATATTTGACTTATTAATGTTCTTTGATCTAAATGTAGATACAATGATATACCCTTTATCTTATAATTCCTATAATCCCCCTTTTCCTTTTCATCCCCTTTTCCCTTTCCCCTCTAACATTAGAAAGGCTAGAGAAAAGGAAAAGACAGAGAAAAAGAAATCCCTGAATCTAATTTCTCTTATTATGTTTTTCCCCTGACCAAACCCATTAACAACTTATAACCAACTCCCCTTGGAGGATGACAAAATGGGGCGTTGTGTTCTTATTCTTTTTTCCTGATGTCTGGAGACATCGTTTTCTTTTGCAGGGCCAAAAAATTGGGATCTTGGTTAGTCATCAGAAAGGTAGCTTTAACATTTTTTTTTTGCCCAAACTTTTTGTGATGTGAAAGCATAGGGCTTAAATGAATTAAATGAATGCCTGGCTGGAACAGTCTGTGATGCTGGACAAGCTAGCTAGTTGGTTTGAAATTGTCCCAGTTGTAGATTTTTGAGGAAATAACATTGAGGCAGTCTAAGGTAGGATCAATCAAGATACTGGGAAAAATGTGTCTCAGTGTCTTAGGATCCTTTCCAGCATCCTCAAGGTTGATCTTGTCAGGGTTGCTTTAACTTGACTGGTATTTGTAAACATATAACCTTTCATAGGTAACATACATTTCTGCAGTGAAATATGTATGAGATGTACAGTGTTCACAATCAGCTAAATACAATTCTCTGCTCTCTGTTTGAGCATGTAGGACATCTGCTTTTCATTTCATTTTGTTTTTGTTTTTATAACTTAGTTTGTATTGTATAACCAAACTGTGATATAAATCCATGACATGTTGAAGGGTTAAATACTAAGTCCTGAGAATTCTGTAGCCAACAAGATTTCTTGGCTACACCTTGCTGAAGTCCTGGCTGGGGAGATTCTTATGTCTCAGGCAGTCTCAGAGATATTCCCATGTAGAAAGATCAGCAATACATGGTGCCTGTTTTGTTGCTCTTCTTGATTTCCTTTTTCTTGTCTGTATCCAAGTTCTACAGGGGGTCTCTCCCAGTCACATATTATCTTAATTAATTTTGATGGATTCCCTAGGTTATTTTTCTTAAAAATCAGCATCTGAGTATGTAGTGTGCAAAAGCATCCCTCATCAAAATACAAGATTACATTTGGCTTTGGTACAAGAGATCAAGAGTTTCTAGCATAAATTTACCATCAGAACCATCAGATCTAGTGATTTTTTTGATTTACACCCAACAAAAATAAAGTCACACATCCACACAAAACTCCTAACAGAATGTTCACCATAAATCAAAGGAAATTTTTTCTCTAATATTCATAAATGTAAAAAGTAAAGACAAATGGATGTCAGGGCAGTAGAACAGCATCAGACAATACAAACCTAGTCTTTCATCTATATACTCCATTATTCTATTTATATGGAAGCTATGAATAAGGTTTAGGGATAATGGTAATTCCTTTAATCCTTTGATTAAAAATGTGTGAGTGTAGTATGAGTGTTCATGTGCCTACAGAGGCACAAGGAGGCATCAGATCCCTTTGAGTTGGAATCACAAGCAGTTAGGTCCTGCCTGGTTTAGATTCAAGAACTTGAGCTCATATTTATTAGGAGAACATCAGTCTCTCTTGACCACTCAGCCATCTCTGAACCATGGTTCCTATTGCTTTTCTTTGTAGTGTATGGTGAGATTTTTTTCTCTCATCCCTATTTATAGCATGTGGGTAGTTAATTACTCATTCATACAGAAGTTTTTCAACTTTTTCATTTCCTATTTTGCGCTACAAAAAGTATCTATTCACAAAGGGGAGCCAATCTGCAGAGAGTATCATATAAAATAATTTGATAGTACTTAATATTCAGTGTTGTCTGGTACTTCGAAGAAAGAAGAAACTAAAAAACTTTCTGTCAAAGCTCATAGCATGTAGACATTAAATTTGCTAAGTGATTACAATTTAAGAAAAGCTTCATATGCTTTATCTGATTAACAGAATTTTTCTCCATTTTGCTATCAGGATTCCTGCCCTAGAAAACATTTCAGAAACTAACACTAATCATGCTGGAAGAAAATTTTGTCTCAGGAATAAACATAAATATAAATAGACCATACTCTCAGTCTTTGTGATGGTTAGAATTTTTGAATACGCCTTAACCCTGTGTGCTTAAACCTGTACCCTTAAAGTGAATGCTGTTGGAAAAACTGCCTTTAGGAGATGATTATACCATGTACTCTCTTATATGCAATCCAGTTCTTATAAAAATTCCTCATAGTAATAGCTCACCCTTCAACAATGAATTCAGGGGGAAGTTGCCTTAGATAAGATAGTAGGGAGATCCTCACTACATATTGCTTCTACTTGTAACTTGACTTTGAGGCTTCCAGCTTCTAGAGCTTTCAGAAATGAATGTGTGTCACCTGTAAAAGTCTCAGGCAATTCCATCTCAAATATCTTAAAAATATCTTCTCTCTTACATGGTGGAAGAAGACACTCTGAATGAACAATTGCATGAGATAGGAAGTTGGAATTTAGTACCTGCAAACACAGGCACAGTCCTACTTCCCAAGATTCTCTTTTGTTTTAGAAACTTGGTTTCAGTCAGGAGAAATATGATCTTCCACACTTTCATAGGTGTAACTTTGTGTTGTGTTTGTCATCTATCAGTAACCATGATAAAAATACCTGAAATATTTATACTCTAAAGAGAAAATATATATTTCAGCTCATCGCTTGAAAGAGTTCAGTGAATAGATAATGTAACTGTGGAATTGGGCTTGTGCCATCACAGTATTTCATTGTAAAAACATGTGGCAGAAGAACTGTGTTAACTTCATGGTGCCCAAGAAAGAATGGTGAGGAACAAAGGGCTTTCCCTTTATCAGCTACTTTTCTGTTTCTGTGATAAAATACTGTGACCTAAAATAACTTGTAGAAAAAAGAGTTTGTTTCAGCATACAATTCCAGAGGGATAAGGATCCATCAAACTGCAGCAGCATAGCAGCAAGCAGCAGAAGCAGGGAGCTGAGAGATAATTTGTCAAGGGCACACAGATGAGAGTGTGAACTGGAAGTGGTGCTAGGCTATACCTTCTTTTTTAAATTAATTTATTTTTTACACTCCATGTTCCACTCCCCATCTCCCCATCCACCCACCAACTGCTAAACATCCCACACCTCCTTCCCCCAATACCCTCCACCCATCTCCACGTAGATGCCCCCACCTTGCACCACACATGACCTCTAAACTCCCTGGGACCTCCAGTATCTTGAGGGTTAGGTGCATCATCTCTGAATGAACACAGACCCAGAAGTCCTCCACTGTATGTGTGTTGGGGGCCTCATATCAGCTGGTGTATGCTGTCTGTTTGACGGTTAAGTGTTTGAAAGATCTCAGGGGTCCAGATTAATTGAAAAAGCTGGTCCTCCTACAGGATTGCCCTTCTCCTCAGCTTCTTTCAGTCTTACCTAATTCAACAACAGCGGTCAGCTGCTTCTGTCCATTGGTTGAGTGCAAATATCTGCACCTGACTCTTTCAGCTGCTTGTTGGGTCTTTCAGAATAGCTGAGTAGTATTCCATTGTGTAAATGAACCACATTTTCTGTATCCATTTTTTTGTCATGTGACACTTAGGTTGTTTTCAGCTTCTGGCTATCACAAACAAAGCCTCTATGAACATAGTGAAACACGTGCCCCTGTGGCATTGTGGGACATCTTTTGGGTATATTCCCAAGAGTGGTATAGCTGGGTCTTCTTCAGGTAGATCTATTTCCAATTTTCTTAGGAACCTCCAGATTGATTTCCAGGGTGGTCGTACCAGTTTGTAATACCACCAACAATGGAGAAGTGTTCCTCTTCTCCACATCCTCTCCAATATGTGTTGTCAACTGAGGTTTTGATCTTAGCTATTCTGCTTGGTGTAAGGTGGAATCTCAGGGTCATTTTGATTTGTAATTCTCTGATCACTAAGGACTTTGAACATTTCTTTTGGTGCTTCTCAGTCATTCTAGATTCCTCAGTTGTGAATTCTTGGTTTAGTTCTATATCCCATTTTTTGGTTGGGTTGTTTGGTTGTTTGGTGATTAACTTCTTGAGTTCTTTATATATTTTGGATATTAGCCTTCTATTAGATGTGGGGTTAGTGAAGATTTTTTCCCAATCTGTAGGTTGGCAATTTGTCTTATTGACTATGTCTTTTGCCTTACAGATGATTTCCAGTTTCATGAGTTCCCATTTATCAATTCTTGAACTTAGAGCATGAGCCATTAGAGTTCCATTTAGGAAACTTCCCCCTTTGCCAATGAGTTCAAGGCTCTTTCCCACTTTCTTATCTGTTAGATTGAGTGTATCTGGCTTTATGTTGATATCCTTGATCCACTTGGACTTGAGCTTTGTACGAGGTGACAAATATGGGTCTATTTTCATTCTTCTACATTCAGACAGCCAGTTAGACTAGCACCATTTATTGAAGATACTTTCTTTTTTCTATTCTATATTTTTGGCATCTTTGTCAAAGATCAAGTGACCATAAGTGTGTGCTTTTAATTCTGCATTTTAAATTCTATTCCATTGATCAATGTGTCTGTCTTTGTACCAATACCATGCAGTTTTTATCACTATTGCTCTGTAGTAAATCTTGAAGTCAGGGATAGTGATTCCCCCAGCTGTTCTTTTATTATTAAGAATTGTTTTCACTATTCTTGGTTCTTTGCCTCTCCAGATGAATTTGAGAATTGCTCTTTCCATGTCTTTGAGGTGTTGGGATTTTAATGGGGATTGTATTGAATCTATAGATCGCCTATGGTAGGATGGCCATTTTTACTATAGTAAATCTGCCAATTCATGATCGTGGAAGATCTCTTCATTTTCTGAGATCTTCTTTGATTTCTTTCTTGAGAGACTTGAAGTTATTGTCATTCAGGCCTTTAACTTGTTTGGTTAGAGTTACTCCAAGATATTTTATATTATTTGTAGCTATTGTAATGGGAGTTGTTTCCCTAATTTCTTTCTCAGCCTGTTTATCCTTTGTATAAAGGAAGGCTACTGATTTATTTGAGTTAATTTTGTATCCAGCCACTTTGCTGAAGTTGTTTATTAGCTGGAGAAGTTATCTGGTAGAATTTTTGAGGACCCTTATATATACTATAATATCATCTGCAAATAGTGATACCTGTATTTCTTCTTTACCAATTTGTATCTGCTTGATCTCTTTTTGTTGTCATATTGTTCTAGCTAACACTTTGAGTACTATGTTGAATAACATGGGGAGAGTGAGCATCCTTGTCTTGTCCCTGATTTCAATGGAATTGCTTCAAGTATGTTTCCATTTAATTTGATATTGGTTTTTGGTTTGAAGTAAATTGCTTTTATTTTGTTTAGGTATGAACCTTGATTTCTTCAATACTTTTAACATGAAGGGGTGCTGTATTTTGTCAAATGCTTTTTCTGCATCTAAGGGGATGATCATGTGATTTTTTTCTTTGAATTTGTTTATATAGTGGATTATGTTAATGGATTTTTGTATATTAAACCAGCCTTGCATCCCTGGGATGAAGCCTAACTGATAGTGGTGAATGATGGTTTTGATGTGTTCTTGGATTCAGTTTGCAAAAATTTTCTTGAATATTTTTTCATTGATATTCATAAGCAAGATTGGTCTGAATTTCTTTTCTTTTCTTTTCTTTTTTTTTCTTTTTTGGTTGGGTCCTTCTATGGTTTAGGTATTGTGATTGCGGCTTCATAGAATGATTTAGGTTGTCTTCCTTCTGTTTATATTTTATGAAAAATTTTGAGCAGTATTGGTTTCAGGTATTCTTTGAAGATCTGGTAGAATTCTGCACCAAATCCATCTGGCCCTGGGCTTTTATTGGGTGGGAGTTTTTAATGACTTCTTCTATTTCCTTGTGTGATATGGGTTTCTTACCAACTCCTCTGAGTGCAGTGGGTCCTCTAGGATGGATTGGGATATGTACTCTTCATGGGAGCAGACCAACTAGGGGTCTGCCCCAGAAGTAAAGAAAGTCTATACCTTCTTAACATCAATCTCTAGTGATGGTGATAGGCTTCCTACAGCTATGTACCATGCTCAAATAGTTCCATACCCTCCACAGAGTGCACTGTTAACTAAAGAGCAACTATGTGTCTACATGAGCCTCTGAGAGACAATCAGCATTCAAACCACAAGGATCTATAGTCCCACCATATTTTTCAAGAACATAACCCATTGACCCAATTTCTTTCTGTCAGTGATCTGCACATACATCAAAGGTTCCACCAGTACTCAGGAACACTATGCGGTGGCTACCAAGTCTTGAGTGTCTGGACCTTCAGAGAGAGATTGAATTTCAAAAGCTTAATGTGAGGGCTAGTCACTCTTATTTAGAAACAATTTCTGCTACTTGGTCATTTTGTCATTATCTAAATATAGTAAAATACAAGGGAAGTTAGGAACTTAGAGAAGAGAATTGTTCAATACATAGTGTAAACATGTGAGAATGTTCCCATGTAACAGAGTACTAAATGCAACAAATGTATACAATGAAAAAAAGAAAAACATGGGGAAAAATATCTCCTGTGCTGACAGAGAGATTCACTGTCAGCAACTAAAATATTGGACACTGTTATGGTTATTCCACCTGTTTGGACCTTGGAAGGAATTCGGATTTATTCTCCTTTCCTAGATCATGTGAACACAGCACATGGTCATTCTAGCAAAAGACTAAGGCAGGTGTATATATTTGACCTCTGAGGTGGGGACATTTGGTTTTATTTGTGTAGTAGCATGATACCTATTTCTTTAGAGACTGTGATGAATAACATGGACTAAGATTTTAGACTTTTCATTTACAAAAGAAAATGAGTAGCTGAGACACAGGGACCATGTACTTAAAATGAGTCCCAGGTGTCAGAAATGCTTATGTGGCCTATAAAACTCCCTGGTGAGGCTTCCTTTCCTTGGCTTCTCACATAGTTCAGTTTGTATTTACGCAAATGAGAAAACAAATCAGTAGTTAACAGGAACACCGCTGTGCTAACACATTAACTCTCACTTTATAACCAGATGAGGCAATAAGTGCAGGTTAGCCCAGTGGGGCCTCTGCCAGGCAGGGAAGCATGCACTTCCCCTCCTGCTTGGGTGGCAAAAATAGATTCATCTATGTCAATCCAAAATCAACAAAACCTGGAGTGGATTTGTATATTTGAATGGATGCGTATGTGTAGGTGACAGGAGGTAGAGGTATAAGCAACCAAGATTCTGGCTTTTGATTATTTATATGTATTTACATTCTGCCATCACTGCAACATATGACCATGCATGTGAGTTAATTCAACAGTTTATTATATTATAGGACAAGAGGCCAGAAGTCTGAAATTGGATAGGTGTGGCCCTTCCTGGAGGTTCAGAGAGAGATCGCACACCATGTTCTGTCCTTGGTTCTGGTGATCCCCAGCCTTACTTGACATACTTTGATTTGTGGTAGCATTGCTCCAATCCCTCCCCGCTTCTGCCAATATATTCATTTTGTTTGAGTCTGCTCTCCACTTTTCTCATTTATTTACAAAGACACCAATTATTTGATTATGACCTACTTCCAGCCAATTTAAGTTCACTTGTGTTTATGTCTGTGTAGTCATATATGAAGACAAGTTCCTATTCTCAAGTATTAGAGGTTAGAATTTTAACATAACCTTTTAAAGGTCCACAGGTAAGGACACCATCCTCCATTTTATGTTCGGGGTGACATGAGGATGTTTAGGAGGAGGTGGAAAGGAGGAAAAATATTTCTTTTTCTGTTTGGGAAATGGTAAAGTGATATAAAAACCTAGGAAGGGAGATAGCACCTGTGTACAGCTTTGGACATGTGAAATTTCATGGCAGAATCAAGAGCAGAAGAAAGAGCATGGAGATGGGGAGGAGAAGGAGGAGCAGAAAGAGGGGAAGAAGAAGGAGGAGCAGGAGCAGGAAGAGGACCAGAAGCAGGAGCATTCTAAATACTAATGATGACTCATAAAGGCTGTGACCTTGGGACTTTATGAACTTCTTGCAAGCAGCTCCATATGTCAAAGGGTCTCCTCTGGACATCTTAATCCTCCTCCAGAGTTGTTTACTGCTCCTCTGACTTTGGGGAAAAGCTATGCATATATTATTAGTTTTAGGAACTTCTTGATGTTTGTGGGTCGTTTACTCCCTGAATCTCATGGACTTCCCCTCTTCTTCTTGGAGTATATGTTTCAATTTGAACAAATTGCTGTACAGTTGATGGATATAACAGGCATGTTATCTGGCCCTTGTGGTAAGGGAGAGGAGAGGCCAACCATATGGAGCATATTATCCAGAGTTATTGAATCATTAAAGATAGTGAATAAGAAGAAAACAGTGGGATGCTTGCGTGCAGAGTTCCTGAAATATTGATAGGAAAAAAGTGTATTTTTATATAGCACAAAAGACCAGGCATGGTTTGAAATACTTCAGCACAGACTAGAATATTGTTCAGACACATTAGGACTACTTTTCTTGTTACCCTGAGACCCTGATCAAGCACCATTTATGCTGACAGAGAAAAATGTTAAAATGATTCCTGTTGGCATAACAAATTTTCCTGCGTCTTAAAGAAGAAATTGATGCAGTCACAGCTCTGGAGGTTAGACATATGAAATGGACCTGGCAGGGTTAAATTCAGGTGCCAGCAGGCTACTGTTTCTGGAAGCTCAGGGAGAGAAGCATCTAGATTTCTACAAGAGAACCTGAACCTTGAGTTTTCTACCTTCTAGTTATAGCCCACATTCATTCACTCTGACTTGGGCTTCTATAGTCACAGATCCCCAGTTTTCATGTTTTAGGATACTTGTCATTACAAAGGACTCATCTTGATATTCCAGGATGGTATCCTCATCTCAAAATTCTTAATCAGACACTTTCTCATGTAGGGTAATAGATCAGGATGAAAGCATGAACACTTGGGATGGGGGGCTCACCACAACCTTAGGTTATCATTAATAGAAGCCAAAGTTGCAAAGGCCCCAGCAGGAGAAAATACCAAGATTATCTGCTATCTATTATAAGAACTCTCTGAGTGTTGGTCCTATTCACTCTAGAAAGTCTCTATTCATTTAGGTAAATATTGGTTACATGTAAATTTATGCTCCTGTGTGTGTCAGTACTGAGAATGTGAGGACAGTGGCATTCATCTTCTATGCTCATTCCAATAGTAGGACAGATGATGTTTTTCTACATATACAACCTATGTACAGTTCAACTATAAATTGTCAAAATCCCTGTGACATACCCACCCATGTAATTTACAAAGAAATTACACATGTTATATTATTAGCATACCAAGGTAGCTATATCCAAATGTAGAGTAGGTCTACAGTATTAATATCTTAATATAATCTATACTATGGATATATGATATGATCATATGTATAATATGAATATTATTTTCATAAAAATGTTAACTCTATTATTTACATACATATGAAATAGATTTATGTAACTATATTAAATGTGTATATTACATGTACACTTATTGTATAAAAATATACCTTTTCTGTTATCACTGTTTAGTTCTTGAGGATTTTAATACTGGGCATATAAAGCTGTATTAGGCAAACAAGAACAACAACATTAAAATGGTAAGAATCAAAGGTACACTACTGAGCACAAACTTCCAGGGGAGAGAGACAATGTACACTGAATTGTTGATTTATAGCTTACAGTAGATAACTTTTGCTCCAACTATGTGTAGTTGTTGAATTGGAATTATTCCTTTTTTACACACCACAAACCTGAGACATAGAAGACACATATGTACTTTCTAAGATCAGGCAAACAGGATGTGCTAGCATGTGAGCTGAATTTTAGGGTATTTCATGAGTACAATTGTGTTGGCTATATTCTAAATTTGGTATGTTGTATAGTTGTAAATGTAGGTGAAAATTTGCCTCATTCACGGACTGTTAAGGGTCAAGTTTTTCAGATGAAATATTGCATGTAATAAAACATCATAATAGCATGTGTGACTTAGGATGACACAGATGGTGTTTAAGGAAAGATTAAAGGGAGTCTTAAGATTATTAAGGAAATGGGAAATATTATCCTCTGGCGGGCACAGAGAAGGGTAACAATATGAGGAGAGGGGAGACTGTAACCAAAGTAAAACAATCTACTTCAAACTATCTAATTTAGTATTTACAGCTTCCACAAGTCATTACCAAGTTCCCCTGTATGGTTAAGTAAGCAAAGAATCAGGGAAGATAAATATGTCTCATGCTTCCTTGGTTCAAGATTAGATTATCTCAGGAAGTCATGCTTCTTTGACTACTCTCCCCTTACTTAACCACGTGTGTCCTTGGTAGTGAAAGACATGTTTGCATTCAGTAGTGCACTGGAATACTAAACCTTTTTTGAAGCAGAGATATGTTTCTGTGAGAATGCATTGTAATGCAAAACAACAACTTAAACTTTATGGCACACTTTTCTTCCTCACACTTAGATGCATCTGTTTGTTCTTTCTTTTGTAGGTGCAGTCTGGCTTCTCAGCATTCTAAGAGTGAATCTAGGCAAAACAGGAAATACTGAAAATAGAAGAAAGTTCTTTTCAGGCCTCAGGGCAAGCTCTGAGTTCCCTAGAAGGATTTGGTTTGCATCCCATAGTGAATCTTTTGCACATCAAAACCTCCCAGTGTGACTCCAGTTCCTTTTCAGACCCCAGCTCAGTGATGGGTGTTTACCAACTGTAGTTCCCTTCTTCTCTTCACAACAAATCCAGATCTCTGACCTTTAAAACAGCAAATACAGCTTTGCAAATTGTCAATGTTTTTCAAGTTTTACTTGAGACCAAAAGCATGAAATTTTAATGAACACTTCCCAAGATTCATCCTACTGCAAACACATAGAACATTGTCAGGGTTTGTGTCTTAAATGTCTCTCAAAGGCTACACTTAGAAATCTTGTTCAGTAGTCTGTGGGGTTGTTAGGCCTTCAACAGGAAGGGCCTTAAGGGTTGAAATAAATTTATTAATTCTCTCTGTTTCTTTCTCTCTTTGTCTCTCACTCCCCCCTTTTCCTACCTACCACAAGAGCAGCTATTTTCTGCTTACTCATGAACTGAAACTTGGGAAACTACAGCAAAGTATACTTTTCTTCCTCTTAAGATGATATCCTGAGGTATTGTGTCACAACAGTGCAAATTAGTTGAACTAGACTTCTGTTGTTTTTTTCCTTCCTGATGCTTATGCAACATCTACATATTCTGTATACATTTGTAAGACTCTGACAAGCCTTAGCTACAGGGACCCCTATGCCCCACCCTGTCCATGTGAACCACGCAGAGGCAGAGATTAATGCAAAAGCAAGATGAGTTTTTCTAGCATACTGGGGTCATCCTGTATCCAAAGGAGAGGGGAAAATCCTGGGCAACCTGTTCAACCAGTTTTTATACAGTTTTCAGGGACAGAATAGAGCAACAGCCACAGGCACAATGTGATTGGCAGAATAGTGTGACTTTTAAACTGATTGGTCCTTAGGGAATGAAGTAGCAAGGTTTCCCTTGTCTGCAGGTTGCCAATGGTCATCCCCACTGTGGTCTTTCTGAGGTGTGTAGTCAGCCTCTCCCATCCAGAGGGGAGGGATGCCTACATGCTCTATGACCTTTCTTCCAGGAGGGGAGGGGTCTGGTGGAATTTTCCAAAGGTCCTGAACTGACCTCTTCTTATTCAGTGTACAAGAATAGTAGACAAAATGACCTTTTCTCCTTGGTTGAGTTTAGTATGTCTTGTTTTTACAAAGACTGTTGAGCTTACCTAAAATGTTGGGGAAGATAAGAACAGAAACAGTTTAGCTCTAATGACTCCTACAGAATTTGAATCAATAATATAAATTATCTTAAATAGTCAAATAAATTAATAGTAAATATTTAATAGATCAATCCATGTTATTAATGAAACAATTCTTTAAACAGTAGGAGTTCTAGATAAAAAGAATTGGTTGGTTGGATTTTAATTGTACACTGTAGCCCGCGCAGTCGCCTCACCAGCAAGAAGACACGCAGACACTAGGTTCCTTCTGCAGCAACGTTTTATTGTCCTCATCCATAGGGAAAAAAGGGTCGAGCCCAAAATCCGCACTACTTATATACACCACAGTGCGGCGTGTCTGCCCACAGCATGGCGTGTCTGCCCATGATTGGCTGTTTGCTCATTACCCTACGTAATGCCCCGGGATGGGCCGTGACATGGCGTCTTTTTCACTCTACGCACATGCGCAAACAGTGTTTACTAGGAGTTAACAGCGGAAGTAGGCATCATCTTGCCATGGCGAATGCCTCTCCAGCTTCACGGCTC
>NW_022196905.1:35082082-35158375 GCF_008632895.1 Mastomys coucha | reverse complement strand
GGCTTTGGCTGTGCTTTCTAACCCTGAGAAAGGGTCGGAGGAATTAAAATCAAGCAGCATGCCTCTCACTCTCACTCTGTCCTGCAGTTCTGAAACCTACCAGCTGTTGTAAGGTTCTCCTGGCGTCCCGGGTTTCTCAGCACCAGCTGTAGCGGACACTAGGTTCCTTCTGCAGCAACGTTTTATTGTCCTCATCCATAGGGAAAAAAGGGTCAAGCCCAAAATCCACACTGCTTATATACATCACAGTGCGGCGTGTCTGCCCACAGCATGGCGTGTCTGCCCATGATTGGCTGTTTGCTCATTACCCTACGTAATGCCCCGGGATGGGCCGTGACATGGAGTCTTTTTCACTCTACGCACATGCGCAAACAGTTGTGTACTAGGAGTTAACAGCGGAAGTAGGCATCATCTTGCCATGGCGAATGCCTCTCCAGCTTCACGGCTCCCCACAGTACACAACACCATGAGCACTTGGTTTTGGTCTTATGCTCACATATGATCATGTTTAATTCTCCAACTCATTTTACTTTGTTCCTGGACAGCTCACTTTACTTAGGTGAATGAAATATATGCATTGTCCAAAAGAATGTAAGACCTGAGCTGTGGTTCTCCATATTGTCTTCCTACATGGTAAGGAGGCAAGTGATTGACTATATTAGTGATCCTGAATCCAAGCCTGAGTTTTGATTTGGTCATATATAGTGAATTCCTCTCTGCTTTGTAAAGGCTTGTAAACAAGAAAAACATTTTAGTTTCCTTAAGACATCAAGATTCATAAATTATGTGTTTTGGAAGAAAAACCTATTCCTCTTTGATGAACATTATTTTAAACTCAGCATTCCAATATGATCCTATCAATGTATATTGATGATCTTTAATTATTTTTATTCACTATGGATGTTGGAAGATATTTGGATGATTATTCTTCTTAATTTATCAAGCGGTGTTTTCTTCCTTTAGCTATGAATGGTACATGTGAAAATACATCTTTAAATGTGCTCATTTCAATAAAGTACACGTCCAGTCCATTCCTTCAGTGTGAATTACAATTCCTTGTATATTAAAAAGTTTTACTTGTTTTCAAACTTTAATATATGTTTCAGCGAACAGTAAAATCTAAAATATCAGTGTTTTCAATGAGAAATGGATAATCCTAACAATTTTACCATTACTAGACTGGAATAAAACCACATGGAGAAGACTGGTTACCCAGTAGCTGAAAGAAGTGATGAGGTATTGTATACAGTCTTAGTCATGAATAGTCTTTCTCAACTCCCACATATCTGTAAGGTAGAAATTCTGCATTATTCACATTAGGCAGGAAATAGTACCAATTTAGATGTTCATCAACAAATGAATTAATGCAGAAAATGTACATCTATACAATGGAATCTTATGAAGAGAAATAAAATGATGGTGTTTGGAGGAAAATCGATAGAACTAGGAAACATCATTTTTAATGAAATAAACCATACTCAAAGACAAATAGTATATGTTTTCATTTTATACACAGATCATAGAGCTTAGATACATGTATATAAGTATATGATTATATATGATTATGCATGTGTAAATGTGTATACATATGTGTATATGATATATATGTATAGATGAATACATATAGGTATGTATATATGGTTTTATTGTGTATGTTTACATGTCTATTTACATGTTTGTGTAGGTTATGAAAATAGAAAAGTGATGTTGAGAGAGGAAGAGAGTGATCTTTAAAGGAGTGGAAAATTGGGTACTGGAATATATGTGGTAGAAGTGCTGAGGAGGGCAGGGGTGAATTTGGTGGAAACAAATTGGAACACAATGTAAAGATACATATTTGTGACTATTTGAAGATTAAACCAACTATTTACTAAATTTAAAAAAGAAGTTTTGTTTAAATAATTGATATTGTTTTACAAAGAAACTTTCAACCAACAGGGCTCTAAAAGACAAGTCAAATATCATGTGAAGTTATTGCTTAATATGAGAATTCTTATGGAACTTTGACCTTTTACCTAATGGCCCATTAAAACAATGGAATGTGTATTGGGATCTCACTCTTACCCTAAATCACTAGTTCTTCCTCTTTTTATTATGTTTTCTTTGATTAAATTTTCCTCTAAAACAAGGATGGAGCTAGAAGGAGCTATTAGAAGCAGTAACTAATAGGTACTTACAGAGACTGTGGCAATCTCAGGTAGGAGAGACTCCCCATGAAGATAAAAAAGGATGGTCATAGTATAGTGTCTCTTTGCAGCCACAGCACCCATGGTCAGTTGTGTGTGAATGCTATGTATCACTGGGAGCTTTGCATACTAGTATATAGCCTACTGACTTCACATGGATTAATTCTGTATACTCAGTGATTAAATATATTAGTCTTATTTTATAGTTTGAAAATTTGAGAAAATTGGGATGATTGTTCAAGATTTTATGGCTATTTAGTTGTGGGTTTCTATTCATATATAGAAAGAGGATTTCACACTCTTCATAAGGCAAAATTAATTAATATTCATGGTGATATTGAGAAATTAAGGTCAGTATAAATTAAGCTCAAAATAATCCAGGTTAATATTTTGAAGGAGGAAAGTATGCAATATTTGGCTCTGTTTCTACCCAGGAGATGTATTTAATTGTTTGCTATTGAACTCATTTATGGTTCCATACCACTTATCCTTCCACAAATATGTTTTATTTTCTCTTAAGTTATGTATAGGTACATTTCATAGATATGAAAATACAGAACTTCAATAATCTCAGTGTACATTTCTTTCACAAGAAGTTAATTTGTTCACAAAATACCTGTTGATGGAAAGTTGATTATGGTTGTGCTCAATATGTATGTGCTTTGTAAAATTCCCTGATACAGAATAGAGAAAAATGCTCTAATTATAAGTCTTCATCGAGATAGAGACAGAGAGCAAGACAGGAAGAGAGACAGAGAGAGACAGAGACATACAGAGAGAGAGAGAGGTGGAGGGGAGGGAGGATGCTGAGTCTATGCTTAGTTTGGTGACCCAGTCCATTAAACAACTGAGTAACATGGTCAAATGTAGCACATGTAAGTATTGTCTTCTGTTAGAAGTGGTAAGCTAGGTCTCAGGCATGAATAGACATCATAGAGACCAATGACTAAACAATTCATGCAGTATCCTATCAGTATATGGACACCATCAAAGGGCTTCTCATCTTTAGCACTTTGAATTCCAGCTGTGGTGCTTATTTTCCTATAGAGCAAGTGACAAGCAGCAGGTATGGAGATCACAGCCTTTGCTGTGGACCTGAAAGTGTTGCTTCACCTGTTTGACCATGAGATTTCTTACATATTTCTACTTCTCTATGGGGAAATTGAACCTCAACCTGAAGATCATTATTATCACTGAACAAATAATAGCCCGTCAAACATTACGTAGACTCTTAAATCTATTTATCCAATGTTCCCAATTCCTGTCTTCCCAGACATACCCATGACAAGCATTTTTCTCCAAATGTCTTTGAGTAATGAATTCATACTGGTTTACTCTAAGTAGATAGTATACTCAATCTCACTTGTTGTCACTTAATACTGCTTCCTCAGTGGAAGCAGACAAACTTGAAGGATGTCTTAGCTCTCCTGTTTCTCACCACTTTGAACAATGTACTATTTACATAAGCCTGCTATTGACTCAGGGCTTAGCCTTCTTTATCCAGCTTGAACATGACAAAATCCTTAAGAGAAAACCAAGGGATATTTTCTCAGACTTTTAATCATTATTCTTTTTCTCCGTGGGAGTCTTGCAAAATCTTAGCTCTGGGTCTGGCCTTAAATATCTGAAGGTATTTTCCATTCTAGCCCCACTGTGGTCTCTTCATGGATTTATCTCAGCTTTCTAAAAGCAACTAAAAATAAAAATGTAAAGAGGGGAAAAAGGGAGCTGGCTTTATGTTGTCCACTGTGTCTTCTATTCCAGGCTTTTAAATATGCACAGATTACAATCAGCCTTTCTTGTTCTTGTCACTTGGCCAAGATTTGAAGTGCCTTTGAAATTCACCACCACCTTTAAACATCACCTCTGTGAGTCAGTCTGTTTCTAGCCCTCTGAACTTTTAATCTTGAAGCTATTTGTTGAGTTCTTTCAATGAGCAAAGTTCAACACATCGCCACTGCAGGTGTGTATCTTGCAAGTTCATGGAGAAAAAGAAGCTTTCACATGGAAATATTTTAAAATTTTCTAGAGAAGGAAAATCATATATATGTATGTGTTTGTGTGTATGCATATGAGTATGTATGTATGCATGTATGCATGAATGAAATGCAAATTGGGTTTGACAGATGGAATAGTGGAAATATCAGAAATTTCATAGCATGTCATCGGTAAGTTGGACCAGGACAAACAGAATTGAGACTTAGCTGAAGTTAACTGCTTGAGAACCTTGAGATCTGTAGGCTTGAAGTCGATAGGCTGGATTCAGGGGAGAAAGATCATGGCTGGATTCAGGAGAGAAAGATGATCTTTTTCAATTTGTTTATTCTCATCTCTTCCTATCTTGGATGAGAAGAGAACAGACATCTCTCACTGTTGATAGAAGCTTTTCATCGAATCTCCAATTCAAAGGCTGACATCTTTAGTACTGTCTTACTGACAAAACCAGTAATGTTTACCACCCATTTGAGTGATCCTTAGTCCACAGATCAGAAAAATCATCTGTTTCTGAATAAAAACTAATGACCCATATTTTATAAAGATTCTTTCCCCATTTATCCAGTCCATTCTCTTTAATCATTGAATGGGAGGAAGCTGTATACCATAGTAGCAATGGACTGATCCTCTGCAACCAGACTATCCATGCTTGCACACCTTGCTAAAAACACTGGATTCCCATCTCTCCATTACTTGTTCTCCATAAAGGGGTACTTATTAAGCACCTACTATTAAGGTCATTACTTCTAGTACACATGACAAGATTATACAGTTTGAATCATGTTTTAGGGGACAGAACAAAGTCTTGTTAAATTTAAGGTATCATTATCAATAACTTTGTATAGGAGAGAGAGCCTCCTTATTCCTCCTTCCTCTGTTACCAACCTTTTGAAATTACTACTGAATTATTTATATTTTCCAATGACTTTTGTTTGGACACTTGACCTGAAATGATGAGTGATCTGTGTGGTATATTATCTCTTACTAAGTTCTCAAAATCTCTGAGGGAGTGTTAGAAAGAATAGCTTCTGTACACATAGAAATTGTAACAAGAAATAAAAGGAAATTTTAGTAACATAAGTAAGAATAGTCATCATTCAATTATAAATCCATTTTATTTCAAAGAGCTCAAAACGTTTTCTCCATTATGTTTTCCACCACAAAATGTAAACAAAACACTGAAAGTTTCTTAATAATAAACTTTGTTCTCCATACTTCTTGCTACAGAGAGAAACTCAGTATTGAGACTTTACACTGTCATTAATTTCTTTCATTTCTTTTGTCCAATGTCAGTCACTTATAAGGGGAGTGAGGAGGGTTGTGTCTCTTTTCACTCCTTTGTAATCTGCCCATTGATAGATACTATGTGGGTTGGCATGTCTGAACCTCTACTGTGAGTCAGGTCATAGTGACCTTACTCCAGGGTAACTGCCTAATGGTAGGAAAGCTTTCAGAACACCCACTGTTCCCTTGGAATTAGCCACATCCACCTACACAGCTTTTAACAGAAGCAAAGAAAATATTTTCATTTCCCTTGACCTTATGTATAATTCTATCACAGTTAGTTTCAAATTGAGATAGGAAAATACAAATTTTCCTTGAATTCTCTTCAATGTAACAAGATTTTTAAAAATCCCTTTAAAATGGTGCCCTAAGACGGACATATTTTATTGGTTATTTGGAAGGCCAAATGACTATGAAATGGAACTTTGGACACATCCAGCATTCTTAGTACTGTGTTTCAGTTTATCTGAACCCCCCATCCATACTTCAGCGCTAGGGACTTGCAGAATAAAATTAATTCTCACTTAGCTCCCATCCTGGCAATCATGAGTAGATCCTGTGGGACACTCCTCCCTCAGGGTCTGCTGATAACTCTTGGAGTAATTACTTCCCAGAGGTTTTGTGGCAATGATTTGTTTTCCTGCAAAATAAAAATTATATATCTTTCCTCTCCCTGGTGAGGACAAGCATGCAAAGGAAAGGAAATGAACTACACTTATGTTATACATATTTCACTTTTGATTTATGTATTTATCTGTCCTTTAACTATTGATTAAACTCCTGCTGTGACTATGACCTTGACAGCTTTGATGATTTAATGCTAAGAACAAAAGATTGTGTGTATGTGTGTGTTTAATTTAAAAAACTGTATTATTTCTTTGTGAATTTCATATCGCGCATTCCAATCCCACTCATTTCCCTGTCCCTTCATATCTACTCCCTGCCCTTGTAAACAACCCCCGAGGAAAACAAAAAGTAAAATAAAATAAAAAATATCTTACTTTGGAAGTTTCAGAGTGTCACAAAGTATACCCTTTTGTTCATACAGTTTTGTTTGGACATATTCATTAGAATGAGTCATTAGATTTGATTCAAGACCTCTATCTTCTACCACACCATCTATATTGGACCTTTACAGGCCTTCTCTTGGGCATTCTATTACTGCACTGTGCCATGGAGATTCTACAACTTTGAGGCTATAGAATAAGCCCCTTCATATGTTTCAGCAGTTTATAGATGAGATGGATATTGAGGTAAGCCAACTTAAAGCCCTGGATCTGGGCCTAGGTGGAAGCTGAGTTCATTAGCCCATCAGCTTTCCTATGTCCACCAGAGCCAGCTTCCTACCTTCAATCCACTTCCCCACTTCCCCACCACTCTACCACCCTCACCCCAGCCTCCAGCTCCCAGCCCCCAGTCCCACGTCCCACCCCACTTTGCCCAGCTGAGTGGTTGGGCCAGCCCTCCTCCTCTTCTGCTCTCTGGGCCAAGCAAACTTGACTACCTGCCACAGGTGGCAGGCATGCATCTCTCCATGCCACCACATGGCAGACAAGTGGCAGGGCCAGCTCTTTAGAGTGCTGTAGCCAGAAAGAGGTTAGACTAGTAAGGGGCAGGACTAATTCAACACAGTTCTTGGGGTGTAGCCCAGACCAGGGACATCTACATGAGCCTTGAACATCAATAGAGACCCTGTCTGTGATAAGCCCATGGGCCCAGACATGCCTCTGGGGACTAGTATGCCCATATACTAGTGCCATATATGTGTCACCATAGTCTTAGGTGGCAGCACAGGCTTCTCAGATCAGTATGTACCCTGGTGGCAGCACAGCCCTCAGACATCCATATGGTTTCAGACCATTGACATCTGCATGGCCTTTGGTGGTAACTCAGGCTATGCACATTAACATAGACCCTGACTCTGGTAGTGCCATGGACCAAGATATGACCGTAGGTAGCAGTCTGGTCCCAGACATCAGTAAGGTCTCAGGTGGTTACAGAGGCTCCTTATATCTGCCTATTCGACACTGCTCTTGAGTCTCCCATTCTACCTCTCTCTACAGTGCATGAACACTCAGCTTCACTTTCTCTCTGATTGCTCCACCACATACTGCCTCTTTTCCATTTGTCTGTCACATCTTCATGGGGCCTTGGAGTAGAATAAATGATATTTTTGTGCAGGATATTGAAGTAAAATAACTTGTTTTGTTTCAAATATCCCTATGATATGTTACTGAGATTTAAGTGAAAAACATCTAATTCTTTTTAGGAACAAAGAAGGAAGAATGTGTATTCAAGTGTCTTCTAAAATAAAATAGGGCATTAGCAATGTGGAATACAAAGAATTCCAAAAGCTTCCAGTCTGAAGCAGCTGAAGAGCCTGGATCCTCTATCCAGGAGGCTCCCATTCGGTGATTCAGCATAACTGTCTTCTAGATTTCATTTTTTTTTTCATTTCTGGTCACATATTTGAATTGATAAGATGGTGGGACAACAGCCATGTAATCACCGCCCTCATCATTCCAGAGCTATTGCCACAGAGGGTGGGTTGCTATGAACTGAGCAGCCACTGTAAGACAGTTTGAAGTAAATGAGGTGGTAGTTTTGGTAGGTCAAAATGGAAGAATACATTTCATGTCACATAGCCTACAGATACATTTCAGTTTTTCTGTTTTATTTTGTTTTTGTCTATTGGTACATACATATTTCCTTCTTCTCTCTTATTTCAAATATATCATTATGTAAAGTGTTCAACAAGGCCATATAAGGGTATCCCAGGATCCTGGTTATACTACCTTTACAAGAACTTCATTTCTATATTTACAGGACAATGAAATCAGATCATACAGGGATGATTGCTGTCAGATGAAGGGTGAAATACTGAGGTATTCTTCTTGCTTCAAAACAATGGCTTATAGAAATTTGGTTAAATGATCTAGACTCTCTGAAGGGCTAAGAATCTTGAATCGTTCCAGGAAGGTTGACGGTGCAGAGACAAGGGGCTCTTCTTACAAGGTAGGAAAATCCTCATTAAATTGGGGAAAGTAATTCATGAAATATAGTTTGAAGCAATCTAGGTGTGTTTTTATGCCATAAAGGGAACATATGTGTCAGGTATGATGACATACACATGGAATACTGCCACATTTGGTTTATTCAGACCTTTTCCCCACAAAGCCTAGAGTGCTGCTACAAACCAGAAGATTAGCTTGTCTACAAAATGAATTCCAAGCCAGTGTTGGCAACAAAGCAAGATGCTATCTCTGAAACCAAACATATCACAATAATAAAAACTGTGTGTCAAAGACCCATGAGAATGCTTGGCTCAGAGTTACTGTTTAATAAATTAGATTAATAATAAAATTAATATGTGTTTCAAATATGTGTGTGCATTATGTGTTATGTTAAATGAAGTGAGCATATTATTTCAGATTACAGTCCTTAACTATCCCTCTTACAAGCTTCAAATAATCAAACTGACTTGATCTTATAGGATACAGAGATTAAATTATGATGGCAAGTGTGTCTTGACCCAAAGTTTTCATTTCTTGGGGATGCTCTCGACTCCTCTTAGATTATTTAGTCTTACTTGTTTTGTTCCCCAGTTTGACTTTTGTCAAAGTTTATTTCTAATATACATTTAGATTGTCTCCATATGGTTATTTATGGATTTCACTACCAACTTTCTTAAGTATTTTTATCTATTGCTAAAGTTTGTGTGTTTATTTAGGTTACAGACATCATCAAACAAGATTCCCACTTTCTTAATAATTGAGAATTCTTCATAGATGAAGTGTACAGGCATTTAGTAGTATAACTAAAATCTTTTTATAAATTTATATATTCAACTAATGTCCAACCAGAAACAGATTTTTATTTTCTCCACAATCAGGCTTAAATGAGTTCTTGTATACATATACTATATGTCATATTGTCTAATCTATTTCTCCCAAGATCCTAAAATATAAATAAAAATAAGTACAGTAGTATGGAAAAATATCAAACTAAAGTATTTTTTCCTTCTGTTTTCTTTTCCTTTAGAAGATAAATACCTCCTCTTCCATTCAAATATCAGAAGGTATTTGATGAATGATTGGTGATTAAATAGATACACTTTGCTGTTTCCTTCTGCTGCCATGATAAACATTATAGCCAAAAAGCAACTTGGGGGAAAGAGTTTTATTTTGCTCTTATGTATATATCATGGTCCATTTCTGAGGAAATGTCAGAACTAAAAAATGAAGCAGAAATATAGTGATATTCTGCTAACCAGTTTGCTTATCCACCCCCCCCCCCAAAGATTACATTCAGTTAGTTGTCTAATATAGCCCATGCCTACCATGGCAAAGTATGACATTGCCTGAAGAAAGATGAGTCAACAATGTTGTAAATTTATCAAACATAGCTACCAGTATATCTGATCCTGGAAATCCTCCAATTGAGACTCCTTTAGATAACAATGTTGTGTTGACAGCTAAAGCTAGCTAGGAAAACATTTTCAGTGTTCCACAGAATCAATATGAAGAATGATGTACAAGAAACATGATCTGCAAAACTATAAACTGGAGAAACATGGAACCAGGGGTTTTGTCTTCAAGTTCCTTTTCATAGAAAGTTAAGCTTTTGATTTATTCACAAGAGTTCCATTTCTAACTTCACCTTGTTGGTTCATGAAGAAACCCTCCTGTTGACTTTCTTCCCAGCTAACTGAGCCCATAGTGACAAGGATACATGGGAGTATTAGTAGGAGCATGAGATAGCAACTGAAGCATTACTTCAAGATGTTTCAGGTTTTATCCACGATTTTTAAGCAAATATAAGTGTAGTCCACTCTGCCAGTGTGGTTTTATGACTATTTTTCTTAAGATACCTGTCAGGCCAATATATAGCCTTGCTTGTTTTTAGGAAAAAAAAAGAGGGGGTGGTTTCCAAGAGATACTCACTGTGGTGAGTGTTAAAAGAGGTCAAGGTGGGTTGAAAAGAGCTTCCATTTTATCTGATGTCTTTGCCTCTGGATATGAGTGGGTAGGAATTATACTATCCCAATTCAGATTTTCTTCCCACCTGTGTGAATGCCAACCTGTGACCACCAATGCTACATTTGAGTCAGAGTGGTTACAGGAATAATTGTCTTTATAAATACAAAGTCAGATCTTTATAAAGGTCAATTTGTCTTTGAAGTCACTTTAGGACAAAGCTCAAATGCACGTTGTGGTTAACATATGGGAAGATTCTGGATGGCTATGGTATTAATATAGTGGTTCACAGGTTACTAAAACTCATTATTATGGTTAGTGGGCTTTTTTGTGGGGAATTATTTGTAATTACAACACTTTTCCCTTCCCTTTATTCCTTCCAAATACTATTCCTCCTACTCTTCTTCAAGTCCATGGCCTCTACAGTAGTTGTCATTGGGTGCATATGTGTATGGGGATATATACAGGTATTCTTAAATATAGCCCGTTTAGTCTGTATCATTTTGATTGTGTGTGTATTTTCAGGGATGATCATTTGGCACCATTCAGTCAACTAGTGCTCTCTCAAGAGAAAGCTTACTTCTTTTGTTCCCAGCTCTCCTCAGTTGACTTTAGCTCTTTGTGAATGACTAGTTTAATGACAACTCACAAAAATTGAAATCACCTGAGAATGATATTCATTTGAAGAATTGTCCTGATTGTCTTGATTTTTTTTTAAGTGGGAAAGTATACCCTGATTGTGGGTGGGACCTTCCAGTAGTGGTCTAGATACTGGAATTTAAAAAAAAAAGTTTGTTCTTTGCCTTTGCTAGATTAACTTTCTATCGTGCCACCAGATTGATATGTCATGTTTTTGCTGCTGCTAATTCCTTTGCTTACAGTAAAAACAATGTATTTTATCTTTTATCAGAGAATAAGTACCAGAAGTTCCTCAGGGACTTTCCAGGTTCCCCATGCCAGATTGGGACTAATGAAGCATACCTCCTATGCAGAATGAGGAAAGGAATATCATTGTCTGCTAAGAGACAACTGTTCTGGGACTCCTCACCCAGTGGAAGCACCCTAGCTCATGCCTGAGTACTAAATATATTCTTGTGTTCTTACTGGCTCAGGTGTGATTTGACTGTCATTATTTTAAACTTCAATATAATAACAATAATAATAATAATAATAATAATAATAATAATAATAATAATAATAATACCTAATATTGCTGCTAGTACTACTACTACTCCGACTACCATTACTATTTTTAAGGTGTCCTTGAAAGGCTAGAACAAACAGTATTCATAACAATGACAATGTCATGAGAATTAACTTAGCTTTACTGACCCAGACAAAAGAATCTCCTTTTATGATTTCATCATGATCCAGGTAGATTCTGCCCTACTACAGACAAGAAAAATAGACATATTTGGTCTACCCAGTATAGAAAACTTCCTCTTATGGATGAAGATGTTGTGAGTCAGTTGGAACAAGTTTAATGTTCATAAAACACTTGTAGTCAGATGATATGGAGCTGTCCTTAATTTCCACCAGTGAACTAGCCTTTCAGGATTCAGATCAGTTGGTAAGGGAATTTCTACTCTCAATACTTGGACTTAAGTTTAAGAAAGATAGCTTTGTCCTTGGCCAACAAGCTACTTGTCATATGAATTGTTTTCCACATCTTCTTAGACAGTATTAATATTATCCTGATCATGGAAAGACACCTACAGGCATGGGAAATAAGTTTAGCCTCTCTCCGCTGAGCAGAGAATGGACATCTTAGAAGGAACAGTCTCTGCCCATTTTTGTCTTTCTCTATAGGTGGGTCTTGGAGGTCTGGACTATAATTTCGAAGACTATGAAGGAAATGTTGTGATAGGGAAAATGCAGTTTATCATGTTTTTTAGAGGGATAATAACTAAGTTTTAGGAATAGACATCAGAGTGAGCATACTCCAGTAAAAGCAAAGAGAAAATGGAGCTTTTGTTTATAAAAATATATGTTGCTGTCAGAGATTCTTTGATCTCCTGGTTCTCTCTGACCCAAAAGCCTAAGCTTTCTTTAATAACTGTGATGGTTTATATATGCTTGGTCCAGGAAGTGACACTATTTAAAGGTGTGGCTTTCTTGGATTAGGTGTGCCACCGTGAGCATGGGCTATAAGACCCTACTCCTAGTTGTCTGGAAGCCAGTATTCTGCTAGCAGCCTTCAGATGAAGATACAGAACTCTTAGCTCCTCCAGCACGATGGCTGCCTAGATGCTGCCATTCCCAACTTGATGATAATGAACTGAACCTCCAAATATGTAAGACGGCCTCAATTAAATACTGTCTCTGTAAGAAAATTTCTTGGTCATGGTGCTTGTGCACAGCAATGGAAACCCTAACTAAGAAAGTAATTATGGTGAGGTAGCCTCTTCTGGAAATGCCCTGTGCTTGGTAATGTTATGTCAACTTTACATAAGCTGAAGTTATCTTAAAGGAGAGAAACCCAATTGAGAAAATGTCTCCATAAGATTTGGCCTTATAAGGGTTTCTCTTCATTAGTGATGAATGACATAAGGTCTAATTCATTGTGGGTGGTGACATCCCTGGTATGGAGGTCCTAGAGTCTATATGAAAACAGACTGAGTAATACATGGAGAGCAAGAAAGTAATCATCATTCCTATGTGATTTCTGCCTTCAGATTCCTGAACTGCCTAAGTCATTGCCCTAAATTTCCACAGTGATGGATTCCTACTTGAAAGTATAAGTGAAATAAGCTCTTTTCTCCACAATTTACTTTGGTCATGGTGTTTCACCACTGCAATAGTAACATAAGGAGAACAAAGTCCCATTACCAGGGAAAGCTTTAGTTTGGATCTGAATTACCTACCAAAGACTTAATACCAAATACTTAATACATAAGAGCTTAGTCTTGCCGGGCAGTGGTGGTGCACGCCTTTAATCTCAGCACTTGGGAGGCAGAGTCAGGCAGATTTCTGAGTTCGAGGCCAACCTGGTCTACAGAGTGAGTTCCAGGACAGCCAGGGCTATACAGAGAAACCCTGTCTTGAAAAAACAAACAAATAAACAACAACAACTACAAAAAGAAGAGCTTAATCTTAGTCTTGAACTTATGTCACAGGGCCTGTTCTTTCTAAGGACATTGCAGAATTCTGGTTTCTTCTTTCTATTTCTTCCCAGCTGCTGTGAAGTGAGTCACTTACTTCACCATATATATCCCAATGTAATGTTCTGCTGCATTACAAAACAAAAGTGATGGGGCCAAGAGTTGATGAACTGAAAC
The DNA here is from genome assembly GCF_008632895.1 of Mastomys coucha. NCBI lineage: Eukaryota > Metazoa > Chordata > Mammalia > Rodentia > Muridae > Mastomys > Mastomys coucha. Next base: position 35,144,656 of record NW_022196905.1, on the reverse strand, counting down.
GTAGACACTATAAACCTTCCTTCATTGTATGTTGACAATCGCATAGTTCAGTGAAATCCTTAGATAAAAGGAATGGGAGTGGATTCCAGTTACACAGAAGTAAACTGAACCTTGAGAGATCTTGAGAGATTCTAGGAAGCTGTTCATTAACGACCAAGCATGATCAACAGCTATAGAACTAGAAGCCAAGCCAGCCTTCCTAGGAATAGAAAATACTCTTTGTTAGAACAGTTCTGTTTTTTTTCCATCTTCCTTAATTATTTTATGTTTTGTCTTGGTTGCAGATGGGGAAGCTTTCTATCTTCAAAGCAACATGAATGGAGTTGCAGGCAGTGTCAACATTGAGGAGGTCAGATGTGTTCATTATTGTAAGTTGAAAGCTTCTGGCAGGCGAGTTTAATGAGGCAATCTCAAAGCCACTTAACCACTGTTTGCCTTTTGTCTCTGTTTGCAAATTCAACAAAACTTTATGCAATCTGCCAGAAAATGAGAAGACTCTAGCAAAGTTACTCACAACTCAGGGGAACAGGCAAGACAAAAAGTGTCATTGCCTCTTACTATAGCAATTTGCGAGGACCAAAGAGACAGTCACTTGCAGGGCTCTTACAAGGTCAGGATAACAATAGTTTGGTACAGACACTTTCCCAAGCAATTCCACCTTCAGGACCCCATATCCTGGATTCCAAAGCAGTTATTGACAAGCCTCTGTTGCCCAGAAAATTGCCTCTAAGTGTTCACTTTGTGAAGGCTGCCTTCAAAGAGAGTTTGGTGACAGTAAAGATTAACACTAGTTTAAAAAAAATAAAAAAATTCTCAACTCTCATTTTTATTAGCTGTATAGTAGGAAGGAAGAGGAAGAGAAAAGGAACAAAGAAGAAGAAAAGGAAGAAGGAAGAATGATTAGGAAGAAAAGAAAAGAAAAGAGGGAAGTGATATAGGAAGAGAGAGCAGAAGGCAGACAAGAAGCAGGAAGAGGGGAAAGGAGCAGTATAGGAGGAGTGAGTAACATTAAGAAATTAACATTAAGGGTGTTAAGAGAGTTCAGGACCAGATACCTTCTACCAATCAGGATTTATTTTCCTAGCATTAGATCATTAGCATTTAGGATTAGTTTATTTAACATGTAAGTCTTCAGCCTGTCCACCCTCCTACCACAATGAGAATTCTACCTTGCTCTCCTTTCAAACCTCCTCCATCTGGCAAGATGACATAGGTCTTATGTGTTCTTGATTGATTTTACATATATAAAGACACACACACACACACACACATATGTCTTTATATATGTATATACATATATATGTATATATGAGACATTTTGAGACACAGCTATAGTATGAAGTACCAACTTTAAACATCTTTCACCTGAAGAATTTTTAAATTTATATTTGCATTATTAATCTCATTTTCTGTAAACATTTTCTTTAGACTTTAGCCTGCTGGATTTAATCAGAACTCACTTATGTCAGAACTCATAGTCTTGCTGCCTCTGCAGCCACCCAAGAAGGGTGTGTGTGTGTGTGTGTGCGTGTGTGTGTGTGTGTGTGTGAATGCATGGAAAAATAATGAAAAAAAGAGGGCATGAATTTGAAAGGAGAGGAGGGGTATACAAAGGACTGGGAGGGAGAAAAGGAAAGGGAGAAATGATGGAATTATATTATAATCACAAAACAAGAGAAATATATATGACTAGGAAGATGGGAAGATGGCTTAGCTGTTAAGAGTACAGGTTGCTCTTGAAGAAGACCGGAGTTTGTTTCTCAGCATCTACATGGTAGCTTACAACCACTATAATTACAGTTCTATGGAATTCAACACTCTTTTCTGGCCTTCACAGGTATCTGGACACATGTGGTACATGCACATGCATACACACACACACACACACACACACACACACACACACACTCCAAATAAATAAATATTTTTAAAATGACTACCTAAAAACTAAGTCAAGTTACCTCTTTAGTGTAGTAGGAAGTGTGTCTGGCTCCACACAGTAAATCATAAATGGCTCCCTTGATCAGTGTAGTGGGTGATTGCAGTGGAAGAACTCTAGAGACATTATGGGACACCAATAGATTATGACAGAATCAGCAATGATAATCATACATCAATCTTAAGCTAAAGGTTTTCTCCACTCATAAAGCAGAAACAATTTTCCAAAGAGCTTTCCCTAGCAAGTGGGTTTTAAATAGTAAGATCAGAAAAATAAGAATATATATATTCTTATATATATTATATATATTCTTATTATATATATTAATATATATTAATAAAAGATATACATATATCTTTTATTAAGATTGCTGGACTCATGACAATTTTCCTATGGTTCTTTCAATAAGGAAGACTTCTGAGAGATGGAAAGATATGAGAACAGGATAGGAGAAGGTTTTTGGAAAATCCAAGCCAATATTTCTCAGGTATGTACATAAATATATGAGACTATTCAGATTCTCATATATTAATATTAGAATATAATACTATTAAGTTATAACATTATAGTAAATAATAGATTATGTACTATTATAAATTATAAAGCACCAGTTCTCTGTGTATGCATTAGAGCCCTAGGTTATTGTTTTTATAGGTCTCTTGACTGTGAGAACGAGTGTGTCTCTTTCTCTTGTGCTCGCTCTTTGGATTTCTCTTCTCCTGTTGGGTTTCCATGCCCAATTTCAATATGATAGCTTTTGCTCCATCATTTTACATTTTGTTTTGTCATGTTTGGTTTTTAGCTCTTAGAATCTTGTTTTTCCCTAACGAGAGGCAGAAAGAGAGTAGATCCAGAGGGGGAAGTGGGCAGGAAGTGGGAGGAGTAGTGGGAGTGAAATTATAATCAAGATACATTCTATGAGAAAATAATCTATTTTCAAAGAAACAAAAAGATGAAAATATTTTAATTGAAAAATTTATAAAGTGTATTTTGATCATGGTTTCCCTTCCCCCAGTTCCTCCCGGTAGCTTCCCACTGCTCCATTTACCCAACTTCAGGCTCCTTTTCCCTCTCTCTTTCTCTTTCTCTCTCTCTCTCTCTCTCTCTCTCTCTCTCTCTCTCTTTCTCTCTCTCTCTCTCTCAAGAATAAAATAATAAAAACCAAAGAAAACATACAACACACACACACATACAAACAAAACTCATAAAAAATCAAAAACCATAATATATATACTAAAGACCAGTGAGACAGAAAATGTCCATACAAAGCCCTATGGAACAAAATGTTTACAAAAGTGCTATTGAATTTGTTTTGTGTTGGGACATCTACTGCTGCTAGACACGGGGCTTATCCTTAAATGTGGTTTGTATACCCAGTGAGACATCATTGAAGAAAATTAATTTTTGCTTTGTAAGCAACTCTCAATTGAAGATAGCATTTTGGTTAAATGGGAGAATTAATGTCTACTTTCCCCTCTTGGGGCTGGAACCCATCTGAACCTATGCAGACCTTTTGCATGTTGTCAGAATGCCTGTGAGTTCATGTGTGCATAAGTCGTGCTGTGCTTGAAAGACACTTTCCTTGGTGTCTTGCTTCTCTTCTGGCTCTTAGAATCTTTCCACCTCATATTCTGCATACTATCCAGGTGTGGGTCTCCATATTTGTTCCCATCCATAGCAAAAGGAAGCTTCTGGTGATCGTTGAATAAGATACTGGTCTATGCTTATAGCAGACTGTCATTACTGGTCATTTAGTTGTTATGTAGGTTTAGTAGAACAATAGTATTTCATTTCTACCTAATCCTATTTATTAATCATTCTGGAATAAAAAAAATCCTGTTAAAAGGTGATAGCATTGGAAGCTTCTACAGAAAGTTCATTCATTACTGTACAGCTCCTTGACAGAAACCATCAATGAGTTTGTAAGTTCTTAGTGAAACCAAGTGCTCAGGAATGAAAGATAACAATTCTGGCCAGAAAAGACCTGGAGTGTTTTGAAAATACTAGTTCCCAAATAAGTTCTCATTATCTTTTAATGCTTCTGCAAAATCAATAACAGGAAGACTCTCACACTAAGGAAATTTTTATGTCTTTCGTGAGATCTCTTGGGGATAGGGGAGGCAAAAAAATTGATTGTTATATGAGGACAAGATACAACGGGTATAAGGAGGAGATCCATTTTGTCCTTTGCCTTTACAATAAAGCAGAAACTCCAGAAGAAATGTGTGCACACTTGCATGCACTGATATGCCCCCCAGCCTCTGAACTCTAGCTGCAAGTGCCCCTGTGTCCCAAGCACTTAACTTTCACCTTTGGCTTTTGAATTTCAGCCTTTTGCTTCATGGGGCCCAGTTTTACTTTTTTTCTTCTTCTAAAATTGTCCCTTCTTGCTATTTCCATAAAGGCCTCATTTCATTCTCTAATTGATTCCTCCAAGGGCATGCTATTGATTGTCTTATCTAAAATATGCCAAGTTAATTTCAATCCTATCATATGGTATGCTTTCTTATAGGTCTAAGTGAAGGATGCAATTAAATTTGTTTCTTTTAAGGTAGTTGCTAATGTGTACTCACTATCTATTCAGTACTAAATATTTTTTTTTAATATTGCAAAAAATTGTCATGAAAAATTTAAGATGTATGAGCTGTTATAATTCACATTTAGCATAAAATAGTAAACTGAGGCACAGAGAACATAAGAAACTTGTTTATATCATACAGTAACCAAGCTCTCTGATTCATTACTGGGCTGCCATCTCTGCCACTTCAATCCTGTCTCCTCACACTAGATTGGATATAACCGATAGCAGTTGATTCCTCCTGACTGCAAAGCTGTTTCTCATGCTACTGCAGCACTGTGTGGTGCACACTCTAAGCTTAGACATTTGCTAATGAAGTTCAGGTCCCTGAAAGTTTTTAGGGGAAAGTGAAGGTGTAATGTTTGGGAAGTAATCAGAGGAGTACAGGTAGGGCCAGGGGGAGAAACACTTTCTCGATTCAGCTTTTGTTTGTGGACTTATGCCTAGTTGATTCTTGGTTCCACCTAAAACACTTACTTGCCCCATATTTATGTTAATCACCATCATAAATACTGCCCCAATTGGCTCTCATTTCATCTGATAATAGCTATCCAACCAATCATAGCAAAGGAAAAAAATATCAGCTTTGGCCAGAGAGTGAACATCTAGGATTTATTAAGGACTGCAGAAATTAAGTACCATGAAGTAAAACTGCCCATAAAAAAATGGGTTAATAAAATAAACACTTCTCAAAAGGAGACACACAAATGGACAGTAAGTATTTTTGAAGTGCTCAATATCCCTATTCATGAGGGAAACACAAATTAAAACTATTTTAAGATATCACCTCCCTCAAGTAAGAATAGCTATCATCATGAATTCTGACCACAAATATTAAAGGGAATGTGGACATAAAGGAACCCTTATTCACTGCTGGAGGGAATGAAAATCAACAGAAACACATTGAAATAATCTTAGACCATCCTCAAGAGATTAAAATGCACTATCACATATTTTGGCTTTTGCCTGTTCAGGCCTATATCCAAAGGACTCCATACCTGCACACCTTGGCCTGTTCAGGCCTATATCCAAAGGACTCCATACCCTACCAGCCACAGAGGTATCTACCTGCACATCCTGGCTCATTGCTGCCCTATTTACAACAACAAGGGAATGGAACAAACTGGGTGTCTGAATAAAGATGAATAGACAATGAAAATGCCGTACATATACAAAATGGAATGGTATTAAGATACACAGAAAGACAAAATTGTGAAATCTGCAGTAAATGGGTGAACTTAGAAAGCACAGTATTAAGAGATGTAAGCCAAACAGAATAAAATAAAGCTGCTGGTTCCCCTTCATATGTGAATTCCAGCATATAAATATGTATATGTACACACATGTATAAGTCTAGGCACAGTGTAGCATTTAGTAAGAACACTAGTAGTTAGTAATGTTAGCTGATAAGGTAGGAGAAAGTGTGGACAAAAGGACATTTGATTCATGAAAGTGAATGTAAAGCTAAGAAAGCTGATTTTTCTTTATAGTTTCAATTTTGTCATAGATTTTTTTCATTATTTTATGATCTGTAATGAATAGAAATTTAACCAATAGTGATAAACTAATGCCCCCAACGAAGCTACCTTCCTTTAGAATGGCTATTGTGAGTATATAAACATTCACTGAGATGTATGAATTTTGAGATGAGGTACATTTTTGAGTGCTTTTTTAAAAAACTAGCCTTGTGATATTGTTCTTTGTAAATTTATCATGGTACAGTTATTCTAAAAATTGTGTCATGAGACCCATGTAAGATCAGGGCAGATCAAATTCCAATGTGAAAAGACAATAGCCACAGGTCTTATCCTATTGCATGAGCTACTGGCAATTGATACCTCCTGACAAAGGGAGAGTCAGTTTTCCTTCAGTGTGTATGTGCTACCTGCTTAAACTTAGAGTGGTGTGAACAGAGGATTGACTCTTTATATATTATGCATATTTCCACACTGGCTGTGGAATATGTAAGCCATATTTCCACTGGCTTACATATACCAAGGTAACAACACTGAGGGCATTATCTCTTCCCAGTTTAAGCTGGTTCTGGTGCAACACTGCCCCTCCTGCAAGGTGACATTGCAAAGTAATCTCCACAGAATTCAATTTAATGGTACATGACATGGGCATATCACTAAATGTCTCAGGATAAATGTGATAACTTGTGTGGAAATACCAAGCATGGTGCTTGGTGCACAGGACTAGTTGCACAATGAATATTAACCCCATACTTTTAAATATAATTAAGCTTAGAAACTGAAAATGTGTCTCAACATTGTGTTAATGGAAGGAGAACTGATAAGAGAATTCTGGTCTCTAAAAAGAAACAATAGTGGTCTTAGATTTCTATTTTCCCCATAATAACGCCATGCAAATATTGTTTCCTTGGTTTTCATTTCATTTGACAAGATCTCTGCTGTCAATCACAGAAAGGACAAAACAAGTGGAAAATGATATCTCTGGTCTTGATGAGTTTTTCACTTTACAGAAGGAATGATTGTTGCAAACATGTCTCATGACATGTCAGAGTGAGACCTTAAATGTCAATTTACAAGGTTATAAATATGTGAATTTAAAAATTTTAATAAAAATATAGGTCATAATCAAGTATTATATAAGTTGTGAAACATCTAAGTACATAAAATCATAGATTATGTATAAACATATGCATATGATTTTTCCATATATGTAAAAATACACATAAATATAAGTAAATTAACATATCATATATGCTTGATACAATGTTTTGTGCAATTTTGTAAATAATTTTGAATAATATACTAAAACATAATTATCACATCACATCATTTGGTTATACATTTACTCATTAATTACCTGAATCATCCACAAATCAATCTTTATGGACTCTCTTACGATATATCAAACAATATTCTGATCAAGAAAACAAACAGAAATAAATAATGTAGATCCTCGGGGCTGTAGAATCACATAGCTTATTTCTGAGGTATATAGCCCTTAATTGTAAAGGGAAAAGAACAAAAGAGAGCAATACAATGAAAGACACAAGATTACCATTTTAGGTTTAATGAGATAAGGAGTTTTAGACAAGACGGGGTAAAGGCAGTAGGCATGTGAAGCAATTTTAACTATTTGTTCAGTTGCAACCACTGGATATTAATTCAGCATAGGAATGTCTGAGTATGACTCAACTTCCTCTAATCAGCAGGCGGCAGGCCTTTCTTAGCAGTGCAGCCTGTGGCCTGTAGGTGGCAAGAGTAGCTCACTGTTCAGACGGCTGTCACCAGCACCTGTTGGAGGCAACCTTAAGCACTGTGCAGCAACAGTCTAGCTGTTTGCCTGCAGCTGCTCCCAAGAGCGGAGCTACATATTTATTTTCTTGGTTCATCTTAAAACCTTGTGATGCAACACATTTTTCATGTCAGGGATTTTTAATGTTCCTGAATATTTGGTGAGTACAGCTCATAAATGTATGTGTAGGAAGGGCTTTAATGTGAATGACTTTTGATCTTGAGATGTAAATAAAGAATTATTCACACACACACACACACACACACACACACACACACACACACACACACACACAAGAAAACGCAGTCAATACTGTGGAAAAAACAGGTAAATTAAAAACAGAGGTCACCAACCCTAAACACAAATGTGCCTACTAAGCACAGGAGGTCCTTCCAGCATGTAACCACCTCTCTCAACTCCAGAAGAGGGCAATCAGTTAGCACCTTAGCCCTAAAGCCAGAATTATACAAAACAAATAAGTGCCTACTGCTTTTATACAATAGGCAAGCTGCTACTGTATCAAGTGATAGGGAATTCATACTTGAATAACCGTAAAACCTGGACTGTGAACCACACAATTTGGGGGAGAATAATAATACAGGCAAAACACTGGGTAGAAATACATGTTGTAAAGCCAAGAAATAGCGTGTAAGCCTATTATCTCAGCACTCTGGAGGCTGAAGCATGGGGCTTGATGGGAGGTTAGCGTAAAGCTAGCCTGGGCTACATAGGGCTACATAATGAAATCTAGGTCAACCTGGGATACAGAATAACAGCCCATTCTGATGAAAAAATTTCACACACCCCTCCCCAAAGAAAGACATTCAAGCAAGGGATTATGAGACCAGGAGTTTGAAGAGTATTATATTCAATAATGACAAGGTTATTTTTTAGTGTTATAGAATAGGAATTGTCTGTGGGGTTGCAGAGAAACTCCAGAAAAGTTTTGAGGGGCGGAGGCTCTTCAAACAACTGAATCAGTTTGGACAAAGTTAGGTTTTGTAAGCTCATTTTTAACTCACAGGACTGTACACTCCACCCCCATGTTTATGGCACAGATAGAAGTGCATATCATATTTAATGGGAGTAAATTTCCCAAGCAGAAATCCATATAATACAAAAATAAATGACTCCATATCCTCTGTGTACACAATTTATTCTATTTTTACCTTACACCATATTAAAATATTTGCATTTGTCAGCTTTATAGTTTTTAATATACAGTTATTGTAAAAGCAATTAGAAAGTTCAAAAATCAATTAGTAATGAAAATACCTCATAATTCCATTTTCTGATAAAGTAACTAATGATATTTCAGTGTTTTAAAAAGCCTAAATGATTAAATAACTATTCCAATATCATGATGTCTATATTTATTAAAATGTGACTGAGATTGGACTAAGTTATTGACATATAAAACCACTCATGAGGATTATGACATTTCGTGCCTTGTTAAAATTTATAGGCAATCAATGAAAATGATTTCCATTTTGAAACAAGGAAGAGGTTACTTTCAACCTTGGGTTATACAACTAACATATTTGTGTTAAAGTCAAAGCTAAAATGTTATCAGGTAGTCTTCTTTCCGTTGATGACACTCCCTTTTCAGTTGCTCTTGGTGAGTAGAAGAGCTGCTGGACCTTGGTCACTCTGCATACCCAGGGTAATGCTTTCCCAATTAGAATACCAAGTGAGTTCCTGTATTTTAGTCATTTGAGAACCTCAGAAATATCATAATAGTCTAGATTTTCCAACTATCAAATATAATGGTGTTTTGAGGTAGGCATCCTATTATTTAGGAGGTACAGAATGCTATAGGATGTTCATTCACACCGCTGTTCTCTAGTCAGGATGTATTAGTGGCAACTCATCCAGTTGTATAAATAGAAATTGCTTTAAATATTGCCAAATATACACTGGGATATAAAAATCACCTTGATATTGAATAATTTCCCAGAGTCTCTTTAGTAATAATGTAAAAGGATGGAAAATGTCTCAGTATATTTAGACTGACCACCATGCACTATAAATCTGAGAACCCCTGCAGCATTGCCTAGCTTTATGCAAATGCAGAACCAGGATTCTTCTCTGTGCTTGTTGGCATTGTTTAAGTGCCCCAAATCATAGGTACAGCAGTTTGTACCCTAGTGTCTTTTACCCACGAAGCTCAGAGGAGTTATGACCATCAATGTCTCCATATGTCTATTATGTGGTTTTCCATAAATCAACCTCTCATGGGATTCACGAGGAGGTATTCCCTTGATTGCCAAACATTTATTAATCGATTAAGAAACACCTAAAAGGCACAATCATGGTTTTGTCTGTGAGGTTGATTCCAGAGAGGATTAACTCAGGAGGGAATATCCATTTCTAACTAGAGCTTGGGTGCCAGATACAATATTTCCATATTTCCTAATTGTGCATTCGGTAAGACTAGCTGCCTTGTGGTGCAGTGGTAGCAGCTAGGACCACACTGAATGTCGTACCTCCCCAACCATGTTGGACTAGATAAGACAACATAACACCATTTCTCCTTAATTTACTTTTATCATATATTTTGTCACAGTAGAAAAACAAAAAATCCAGAAATTACTACCAAGGAGTAGGGCTTTTGCTGTGATAACCCTGATCATATCATTCTTAGGTCTTTATAAGTGGTACGTAGGAATAGTATGCCAGAATTTATAGTCATGTCCTAGAAAAGCCCTCAAGTGATATCAGGAGAATTTAATGGGCCATTCTGGTGGGAGTTCCAAAGATCAAAATACCCATAGGAATGTGGATAGTAAAGAGGATGCTCACAATATTTCATAGCAGAACAAAGACTATATCAGGTATTGGGCCAGAAATCATTACTGTTATATCCTTCAAATAGTTTAAGTGCATGACTCCCTAGTCCTGAATATTTGAGGGAGACTGGGTTCAAATATAAAAGGCTAACTTGTTGGAAGAAATTTCAAGAGAGTGTACCATTAGGCTGTGTAATATTTACTCATCCCTTTGGTCCAGATTTACAGTGAGAAAGAATGGCAAGTAGAGCAAACAGGTTTTAAAAATGGAGGCAATGTAGGTACAGAGAAAGTAGATATAGTTGTTAAAGAGATTAACCCAACTGAGGGGAAAACACTATGTCATGAGCATAAGTGGCAGCATATTGCTTCAGGATACCAAGGAAGGGCCTAGGAGAGCTTCTACCCTGAATTCCTCACATGAGGACAGGAGGAGTTGGCGCCCTCCCCTTTTCCAACCTGAAGCTATAAATTCTGCTGCCCAGCTTCACTTTCCTTGTTTTATCTTATAAGCCACGCCCCCTAACCAACAGTCCCCGAGTATGCAAATAAAGCATCTTTCAACACTCCTGTTCTAACCAGTGGAACACGCCACACAAACATTCCCCCAGAAACTCTGGCCTACCTCCCCAGGGGCATAAATACTCTTCTCTCCAATATCCAAACCAGCTTTCAGAAGCTCTTCCTAGAAGTATGTTCTCTGCCTCACCCTCACCCCTGACCAAGATTCTGCCTTCACCCATCCATCCCAGCTATGCTTCCTCCAGTCCAGCCTGGTGTAAAACTAGCATGGCTATCCTGAGAGAGAAGCAGACATGTGCAGGGAAATGTAGCTCAAAATTGGGCACAATTATCCTCAAGGAAAGACCCTACCAAACAAAAGCCCTGGCTTCTAAAAATACAACCCCGCTGGAAACAGAAAGACGAACTTGAACGTGCATTCCCTACCCAAAAATGTCTCAGAGGAAGTGTTTTCTTAGAGCCAGGTGCCAAGAAGTCACTAAAATTGTGGTAGGAGGAGGAAGACAGAGTTTCTGTTTGGAAACAGAATTGGAGAGTCATCGACATGTTCTGGTTATGCACTCATAAAATGTAAAAACTGAGGAAGGGGCAAGTATGTTTCTGGAAAGATGCTCATTGTGAGCAGTGCGCTGAAGTATCAGATCTTCAAGCAGGTCATGAGACCCACAGGAAGATATGCCCCCGTAGGACATTTCAGCAGCGCTCCTAGGATGTTAGAGGTAGAGTGACTAAGTGTTATGGAGTGACTTGAAATATTCACCTTCATTGACACCGTGTCTGAATTTGGTGTGTGTCTCTTAGGGCATTTACACGTGTTTAATGGTAGAATGAAAACCACCTTGAATATGGATGAAACTGTCTCATGAGCTAGTCTCATCCTGTATAAACAGGAAAATGGAGAAAGCCAAATCAACATAAGCATTGTTTTCTGTTTCCTGATTAGATACAATATGGCCAGCTGCCTCATGCACCTGCTGCTATCGCTAAAGTGTTTCTCATCTTTGCAGTTTCTAGCTACAATGGACTATACTTTCAAACTGTGAGCCAAAATAGATCTTTCCTTCTTATGACAGCAATGGATAAGTAGTAACTAACTCACAAAGTGCGTGTGACCCTAATGGGTCTAAGAACTGTGTTTTGAGTCCTTCTCAGAACTTCCTCTTCTTGCTGATTCTCTTCTTCACCACAAGATACTTGATTGAATCTCCAGCATCTCCCCTACTGAGTAATTTCTGGCTGGACTTCTGTTGTGTGTCCTCAGATTTTTTTAAGTAATATTTTCTTAACACTTAGGAACTTGGATTGTAAAAATGGGAGTGGGGTGTGGTAAAATTATTTTTTCAAAAAATATGAATGTTGCAAATATCTCTATATAACAGAGGGAACTCTTGTTTTATCTGTTCCTTTGTGATTATAAATATGAGAAACGATTTTGACTTATTCTTACCCACTGGACTCACATTTTACACTTCTGACCGTAAGGGTGCCTGTAGCAAAGGGCCGGAGGCTTAAAAACCCAGAGGCACCTTTTTCCTTCTGACTGTTATGATTATTATTCTTGGCTGGAATTTTAGCTAAATATGACCTTGCCAACAAGATTTAACTCATTTTAACCTTTCTAAAATTACAAGCTCCAATTGCCAAGACTACTTTAATTTTAGTATTCAATAATTCTATTGGATGATTTTGGATACAAGGTTCAGGAGAATCATGAGTTAAGGGTGCTCTGGACTGCACAGAAATATCTGAACAAAAAAATATATTTCCCATTGTAATTTATGAAATTTGTAGGATGGTCAGCATCTAGGTATTATTGTTTATCTACACAATAGCCTTCTCTATATACCTCTACTCTCTATAAATTCTACATGCACATGCAGAAATTTGATAAAGGTGAACATTGTATTATATGCCTAATGTGAGCAAAATACTTCAGGGGTAAGACCATTGAACCAACATCATATTATCATGAGAACTATTGTATTAATTATGGTGGATGCCAAATTATTAGGTAACAAGAGAGATGATACAACATTATATGCTAAGCAGTGAGGAAAATGAAATACTGAAGTAAATCCAGTGTTACAAGAAAAGGTGGGAAATCTCATAATGGCTTCAGGTTTGCCATTTTTGTCCAAGCCTCTAACAGACAATAAGTCTATTATTCATTGTTGGCTTTATAATCTTCTCCTGTTCATTTGTTTGTCACCACGAGTATGGCCTGTGGTCACATTGTCACAAGTGAAAACTAAATTTATTTGTTAGCATTATATCAATTTCTTGTTGTGATCATTTGGAGGGTTATGTCTATTTATTCAGGTGAAACATAATATCCTATGACTGCAATATGTGTATGCTACAAATTTTGGGTGGAGCTGTGATAAGGAACTTTATGGAATATAATTGATGGCATGGATGAGTGGCTCTTATTGGCCCGCATGAGGGGCAATTGTTGACCTGGATAAGTGGCTCTTCTTCATAGATAAGGAGGTGCAGGAGATTAGTCAAATGTTCATTAATGTTATTTCAGATTTCTTTCCCAAATTTTGAATCTTCCCCATATAAGTTAGCATTAAACATCCTGTATCTACACACAATGTACATGAATGCCAAGTATTTTTTTTATTAAAGTGCTGTTATGTGATATGTGTGTATGTGTTGGGGAAATGCCAGAGCATTGACTTAAGGTATGTTATGGACTGAATGGGAAGAGCTGTCTCAAGTGGAAGTCTTCCAGAGGAGGAGAAATAAAGTAGCATTTGACTGTAAGTAGTATCATAAACCATATCAGAAACCACGGAAAGGAACACATAAATGAACCAGGGAAGGCAAGCAAGCTGGGCTTGTGCTGGTTCTTTGATAAGTTGAAATCAAAGTCATGATTACATGTGTAAGGATATGATTAGGTAGAAATATATCTGTAAAGAACTGCAGCCACATTGCTGTAGGGCCTGATGTTTAGTGTGGAGAGAAAGTAGGAAGTAAATTTTTGTAGATATACCTTATCTTACTAAGAAAATGTGCTTAGGACCACGGAGTATCCTTAGCCCATAATCAACTATCAAAAGAATGTGATAGATACATTATCAGCACTGTTTCACAGTCATCTTCTGTGAGCTGTTCATAGAATGGGCATGGTACAAATATGATATGGATTTAAAACCAGAACAGGTTGGGTTCACTTTCAATTACTTCTCTGCAAGAGATCTGGCAGTTTTATTCTTATAGCACCACAGAAGCCAATGAAAAATGTACTAACAGGTGCACTTTTGGTACAGTGACTGGGTTTGCTTCAGCTTGCTAGGGACTTATGGATCTTTAGTGAGCCTACCTTAAGTTTGTCTTGTTCTGCAGATTATAACACAAAGAAACTTATGAACTAGGTGCCCTGAAAAAAGTACATGGAAATTTCTCCCATGAGCATCAAATATTTGGCATTAAATATTTGGCATCATAGTGCCTCACCCCATGCTCTGTCTGAGACAGCCCAGGAAGACAACCAGAAGAGTTTGTAACAGGAGGCCACTAGCACATAGGAGAGTAAGTTACAGGGAGATATAGGCAGAGAACTAGCAAAGGCTAGTATAATAAGTTAAGAAGAAAAAGAAAAAAAATTCTGAATGCTAATTATTCGCTTTCAGTGTCTGTAGGTTTCCCAGGATGCAGGGAGGAGTCAAGTAGCATTTTCTCTGTGCTTATGATTTCCCTCTGAGACTATCAATGCTTTAGGCAAATGTATTTATGTGAAGAATATTTTTTCCATGTCTGAGCCTGTAATAAATGTCAACTACTTTTTTTTTGGCACCTGCAGGTAGTACTGCAGACACACCATTACTGAAATTGAAATTATATATTTTAGGAAGCTTGACCATGTTATTTCAAGGGACACCTTCTGATATCTCTGGACACTCAATAAATTCTCTCTACCTCTTCAGCTCTGGGTTTCTGTCTAGAAGACAAGAATGGGGTTGTGTGTTTGAACTTTTCTTCTCAAAATTTAGAAGAAATTAATGTTAAAAATACTTCTAGCATTAATTCCCTTCAAATCTGGCATTCTCTCTAACCCTTCCTAGAGCCAGACATTCAGTATACAAAATTTAAAGTTTTTAAGATCTCCTTAGTGGAGCCTCTGAGCCATTTAATAAATAGCCCTTACATTTGCATAGGAATCATAGGCTCCTGGAGCAGAAAGTAAGCTTAAGCAAAAATCACAGAAGATGCTTCATTTTATAGGTGAGAAAAACGAGAATCGGGAAGAGAAAGTGATTTCCTTCAAGCCATGCATGCAGTTCATGGCAAAGATAACAGCAGATTTGCAAGTGCTGAAACCTGCTCTAGTATTTTGGTAGTGCTTAACAGCTACAAGTTTAATCATAATGAAATGATAATACACAAAATTTATTATATGTTATATTCTGATTTTAAGCCTTTGTCCATTTGTCAGTAAGGAAACTGTTAATGAGATGACAGGTTGTTTAGGAAGCAAACTAGTACTATGATTAAGAGCGGGGGTCACTGGGATCGGATTATGTGTTCAAATTCCAACTTCATTGTGCATTATCTCTATTATCTTGAGGAATAGTTCAGCAACTCCTTTCTTCCTTGATAAGAAATAGCAGTTTTATGTGTCAGTATTGTTGAAGGGATTGCATGGAATTAATTACTCAGACAGAATGGGGATGAGACTCGTGGACGTATAGAAACAGGAAAATCTCAGGGACTCATGCCAAAAGTTTACAATCAATTGCTTTTATCAAGGACTTACCACAGATACATCAGACTGATTGCCTTTGACTGGTAAATTCTTCCCTCAGGCCTTATTCTTTTTGTGATTATCATGGGGTACCAAGAAACTGGGTTTTTGATTGCATTGATTGCAAAGACTTTGAACATCTTTGTTTTGTGTGATAATGATCACTCATACTAATTGTAACAGCTTCCTGTTGTTGTGATTTGAGTTCCCATGTTCATGTCCACAAGGGAAGATGATTCAATAACAGATATGAATATCTCTGGACAACAGGAGGATTATACTTTCTTTGTATGTTAACATGATACTGCACACATGGGTGTTTGTATTGTTATGTATTGTCACTCTCCTAGTGCCTCTTATGTTTGAATGCTGCTAATACGGTTGGATCCCCGAGAATCATCTTCAACTATGTTCTTTCTCACAAGACACTTAAACACTATTAGATTCATGTCAGTTTTACACTGCTATTTGCACCTTGAAAAAAAAAACAAAAAATACTAATTTGTCACTTATACTTAGTATCACTTGAAGGGAAACTATTTATCCTTTTAGGTCATTTTGGTAGCCACTATTTTTGTGACCTTGATGGTTGCAAATGGGTGGTTAGATAATTTGACAGAGAAGGCACAAATTGAAAGCCTCCATTTTTACATATTGAGGTAGAAAGACACATGGAAGAATGGAAAGTAGATGACTTAGAGATATTTATTGATATAGAATAAATCTGAATCCCTGTCCGAGTAAATGTTAATGAAATATTTATATTCCAATAATACATTTGAAGCTTTGCTAGTCTTTGCAAATAACACACTTAAATAGATGGTGATATTTTGTCACCAGAGTCAAGAGAAGAATGGTTCAGGTTACTACTGATTTGACATGATTCTGAATAGAGAGGATATATGAACAGCATTCACAAAATTAGTTCAGAGGATAACTAATGTGGCAAGTATATAATATTGCCCCAATGATCTATAGTATATTTGAGAAGGTATCTTCATTGTTGCTAAATATTAGAGTAAAGGTTAGTTCAATGAGCATTTTAATATCATGGCAAGGTACTCTTATTTATAATAAGTATAACAGAAAGATGGATCATTTTACCTGTGGTTAAGGAATGATTTTTAGACTTTGAACCATTGACTAGATTCTTAGTAGCAGAGGAAGTTGAATGATGCATTTTGGAGAAAGGTAATTCTGAGAAGCTGTAGTATAAAAACTGCTTTTAAGTAATTTCCAAGACCATTTGGTGCACTGAAGAGTAAAAGAACATATGAAATGCCTCTTTGCCTGTTGGAACAAGTGCTACTAAGAACTGGAGGTCTTAAGACCAGTAATTAATGAGAAAATATTAATAAAATCTCTGAGAACTAGCAAGATGGCTAAAAGGCTGGAAGTGCTTATGTCTAAGGACTGAATTATGTCACAAAATCCTTCAGTGTGGTACAAGTCAATCAATACCCAAGCTCTATCCTTTCACCTCTACATTCACACAAAGGCAGTATGTATCTGGGCACATGCATGCACATACATTCATGAATATGGTAAATAACATTTTATAAAAATAAACTAATAAAGAGCTATAAACATTGAAAAGAGTGGACACTTGTTTAGTCAACAATAAAGGAATAGCAAACCTAAGTCTATCTAGGATAAGTGTGATATGGCAACCATAGATAAGGCAATATCTTTGTTACTATACATCCTGTACTCCTGTATGCCCCATGTTTCAGTATCAGTAGTGAATATGCTAATAAATATGGTTGCATTCTTCCACCTAAAACTCACTGTAAGTTGAAACTTTTTTTTTCTGTTGCAAGGCCTACGTTGAAGCTATCAAAGGGTACTGACCTTGTATATCTTGTGCCTTCCATAAGGAATTTCTTATGACTTGGGTATAGGAGTTGAAAGGGGTAATACTAGGCTTGTACTAGAAAATTCTGTAGAAGGTTTTCAGAAACATTGAGCCTAGGTGTCTACCAGAGTAAAAATACTCTAGTATACCTTTCTCTGCTTACATCTCACTCTCTCCATTCTGACATTTATTTTCTGCATCTTCTTCCAAGTTCAGTGTTATAGTGTCCCCTGGGTATAACAGTGACCACCCATGAGTGCTTATGAGAGAATGTCTGATGTCTGTTAATGTTACCTCAGAGAAGGAGAGGAGAGGGTTATTGGATTCTCACATGAGATTACTACCATTTATTCTTGCCATTCTCTTTAAGTTTTAGTTTTTTTTTTTTGAGACAGGGTTTCTCTGTGTAGCCTTGACTGTCCTAGAACTCACTCTGTAGACCAGGCTGTCCTAGAACTCAGAAATCCACCTGTCTTTGCCTCCCAAGTGCTGGGTTGAAAGGTGTGTGTCACCACCGCCCGGCTACTCTTGCCATTCTTGATCTGTATGTAAGTTTCCACTAATTGCACTGAATCTATTATCTTCAGAGATGCCTGAATATTCATAACACATAAAAGAGGAATGGAAGTGGAGAACTCCATCTATGCAGCTGTGATGAAGTCTGCATCCATATTGGCATGAGACTTTCTCCTGGTGTAACTCTTGGGGGTAACCTACAGTCCTGTAAATAAACTCTCACTCATGAGCCAAATAAACTCATTGGCTTTCTAGATTAGACTTCAGTAGAACTGTAGGTTTTTAGAGCTTGCTAAGGAGGAGTTGAATATTTGTTTTCATATCCCCAGGGAGAGCAGGTTTGAAACATAAAGGTGCTTCCAAATCCTTATCTATGGCTCTGTGTTATGATTATAAAAGGATTTGACATTACTGGATAACTTTGAGAAATGGGCAAAGTAATTCTAGGTATACTACATATAATTTGTGCCATAGTACTTAAGGAAATAATTGGATACTGAGGCCTCTGGAATAAAGGGTGCTGTAGGCATACACAGAAACAGGAATGTGAAAGCTCTATATTGTTTATTCATTATTCAATTGCAAGAAGGTTTTATTACTTATTAGGGATGTGCTTTTCTATATTTTAAAATTAAAAAAGCATATCTTTTAGAAGATAAAAACAGTATAAAATTTGAATCCAATACTAATTATTATTGGACTGGAATTATTTTGCTCTATATTTTCTAATTAATGACCATTAATTGTACAAGGGAACTTCATTAGGGTATTTCCATATGTGCATATAATTAATTTTCAACTATGAAGAACTGCTAAAACTAGAAGACTCAATGCACCAAATGGTAAAATTGAGACTTTGAAAGGAACATCCTCATGCCCCAAACTGAGAGATGAATGTAGAAAGATTCAGAGACACTAGAGTCAAGAGATCTCTAGAATTCCAAACAAAACAAATACTATGTTCCTTTTATTTCTCTTTATTTTTTTATGGTCTTTGGAAAACAAATCAATTTTCCATTGACCAAAATAAAAGTTGTTGCCTGTGTACAAATTCAATGTGTACACCCTTATAGTTCTCTTAAAAAGCACCATCGATTCTTTTTTTATTTTATTTACAGCAGACTTTTCTTCTCACATTATATGTCCTTATTACAGTTTCCAGTTCTTCTATTCTTCTTAGTTCTTCACCACCACCTTCCCTGCCATCTTGATCTACTCCCATTCTTTCTCTCCCTAGAAATCAAACAGCCTTCTAATAGGATTATAATAATACAATGTAATATAATATAAAATAATATGATTTAAAGAATTACTACACCAGAATGGAAACATAATAGAAGAAAAGGGAGCAACTGAGAAAAGACATAAGAAACAGAGATAGGGAAAGAAAATGCGCTCACAGAGAATGTGAGATTCCCACTCAGGAATCTCACAAAAACACTAAACTAGAAGCTGTAACATATAAGCAAAAGATCTGCAGAACAAAAAAAAAAACCAGAAAGATATTAAATACACATAAAAATAAGTAGAATTTTTTGAAAAATAGAAAAGAAAGATTTGACATGATATTATTAGAAAAGTAACCTCTGAATACTCAGTTGAAGAATTTGTTTTCTGTTGGGCTGCCATTCAACCTACCCTTGAGGGGGTTTTGATACCTTTAGCAATTCTTTGATTATTCAGAAATTTTTAGCTATGTGCGTTTCTCTCTCTGTGTATGTTCTTTATATGAAGCTGAGAATTGTCCTATCAAAATCTATGGAGAATTGTGTTGGATTTCAGATAGGGATTTTATTGAATAGTAGATAGTATTATTATCTTATTTTATTATATTTTATTTTTGGCAGGCTGGCCATTTGTATTATTTTAATTGTATGGATCCATGTGTATGTGAGATCTTTCCATCTTCTGAAGCCCTCTTTAATTTCTTTCTTCAAAGACTTGAAGTTTTTATCATATAACTCTTTCACTTGCTTGGTTAGAGTTACCTCAAAATATTTTATATTGCTTCTGGTTACTGTGAAAGATTTTGTTCTCCTGTTTTCTTTCTCAGCTCATTTGTCTTTGTATATAGTAAAGCTACTGATTTTTTTCTTGAGTTTCTTTTGTATTTTGTATTTACTACTTTGTTGAAAGTGTTAATCAGCTATAGGAGTTTCCCCATGGAATTTTTAGGGTCAGTTAAGTCTATTACTACATCATCTCCAGATAAAGATAATTTTATTTCTTCCTTTACAATTTGTATCTGCTTGTTCTCGTTAAGTTTCCTTTTTTTCTTTTTTCTTTTATAATTTTCTTTTTTTAAACTTTTATTGCATTATGATGAAAAAGGTTACATGGTTTCGATTTGTTAACATTTAAAAACATATTTTAAGAAAATAGAATTAAATCACATTCTTGTTTCTCTTTTGTACCCCAACAGCTTCCAGAGACCCCCTTCAATACCTACAATATCTTTTTTTAGTTATATTCATTAAAATTTATAAAATATTGTAACAATAAAAATGAGTATTATAAAAGTTGTTTGATATAAAACAAGAATCATTTTAGCAGTCTTATGTACATGCTTGTCTACAGCAATATTGAAAATACATACATTTTTCTCAATATAAATTTTAAATAACTACAAACATATTAACTGTATATTTCAAAATAATACATCACTATTAG
The DNA here is from genome assembly GCF_008632895.1 of Mastomys coucha. Classification (NCBI taxonomy): domain Eukaryota; kingdom Metazoa; phylum Chordata; class Mammalia; order Rodentia; family Muridae; genus Mastomys; species Mastomys coucha. The sequence continues at coordinate 35,123,767 of NW_022196905.1, read as the reverse complement.
TATTTCCTTAAATGAACATAAATATATAAAGTCTTTTGTTTGTTTGTTTGTTTTGTATTTAGGAGAGCTTAAAATCTTGGCTCTTACTGTGGTACAAGCCCCAAATGAGAACAATTTTTAGACATTGGGTTTCATTGTAATAAGGCTGTACTTCAATGACCCTCACATCACCAAAAGGTTTTACCTCCATCGTAGCTAAGCTGAGAGCTGACAGTTCTGCTGTGCCAAGGAATGAATTGTAGGCACGATTTTTGAATACAGACTTTCTGCTATGGTCAAATCTACTTGACTTGAGTGAGTGACTTTATTCTCAGGCCACAGAGAACAGGTGACATCCATTTAAAAAATTGTGTGTGTATTAAGATGGTCTATCCATAAAGTCATTCACCAACTGTTTCATGAATAATGGTTTTGCTTGGAGGGTGGCACGTACATTAGGTGCGGGTAAGAATCTGGTTCATTAGCCATGATAACTTGGAAAAGCATTCATCTCAGAGAAAGAGTAACTTATAAAGTCCTCTTCTTCAAACTTGATACAAGAGCTACAAAGGTCAAGCAAAGCATTCAGTCTCACTGTTTGTTGTTCTCTTTCCTACAAGCCACCACCCAAGTTAATTGTTTATATTTCTTTTGGGTATATAAATACTTTTGAAATATATAAGCTGCTCTGAAAGCCATAGTATAGTGTAAAAACATGAAATAAACAATACAAGTAATAGAGAGGCTGTGATAGGAGAAGCAAGATTTCAAGACCCTTGTGTTGTATACAGCAAGACACTGTCACGAACAAACAAGCTGAAAGTGTATATAGATTGTACAATATTGGACCTATTTCTCCAATTACCAAATTAGAGAGACCATTGGACGACAATCAATATATTTCTAATTCCTCATATTTTTGGATTTCAGTTGATTAGGATATGTTGGTAATATTAATTTTCATCTTAAAATATAAAGAAAAGGTAATTGTCATTTCCTGTTTTTGTTGTAAGAGGTGGTATAGATTTGTGTGGATTTGTTGAAAGATTACTTTCTTGTTTCTTCTAGGGAGTGGTTTTGCTCCTTATGTTGATATTTTCCATTTATTATCCTTTGTAGGGCTGGATTTGTGGGAAGATATTATGTAAATTTTGTTTTGTCATGGAATATCTTGTTTTCTCCATCTATGGTAATTGAGAGTTTTGATGGGTATAGTAGCCTGGGCTGGCATTTGTGTTCTTGTAGGGTCTGTATGACATCTGCCCAGGATCTTCTAGCTTTCATAGTCTCTGGTGAGAAGTCTGGTGTAATTCTGATAGGCCTGCCTTTATATGTTACTTGCTTTTGTCCCCTTACTGCTTTTAAAATTCTTTCTTTGTTTAGTGCATTTGGTGTTTTGATTATTATGTGACAGGAGGAATTCCTTTTCTGGTCCAGTCTATTTGGAGTTCTGTATGCTTCTTGTTCGTTCATGGGTATCTCTTTCTTTAGGCTAGGGAAGTTTTCTATAATTTTTGTTGAAGATATTTACTAGCCCATTACATTGGGAGTCTTCACTCTCTTCTATACCTAGTATCCTTAGGTTTGTTCTCATTGCATCCTGGATTTCCTGGATGTTTTGGGTTAGGAGCTTTTTGCTTTTTGCATTTTGTGTTAATGTTTTCCATGGTGTCTTCTGCCCCTGAGATTCTCTCCTATTTCTTGTATTCTGTTGGTGATGCTTGCATCAATGACACCTGATTTCTTTCCTAGGTTTTGTATCTCCAGGGTTGTCTCTCTTTCTGATTTCTTTATTGTTTCTATTTCCATTTTTAGATTCTGGATGGTTTTGTTCATTTCCTTCACCTATTTGATTGTGTTTTCCTGTAGTTCTTTAAGGCATTTTTGTGTTTCCTCTTTAAGGACTTCTAACTGTTTACTTGTGTTCTCCTGTATTTCTTTGAGGGTGCTATTTATATCTTTGTTAAAGTCCTGTATCATCATCATGAGAAGTGATTTTAGATCTGAATCTTGCTTTTCCAGTGTGATGGTGTGTCTAGGACTTGCTATAGTGGGAGTATTGGGTTCTGATGATGCCAAGTAACCTTGGTTTGTGTTGTTTATTTTCTTATGCTTGCCCACCCCCCCTACGCCCAACCCCCCGCCATCTGGTTATCTCTAGTGCTACCTGCCCTTGCTAAATCTGACTGGAGCCTGTCCTTCCTGTGATCCTAGTCGTGTCAGAACTCCTCAGAGACAAGTTGTCTCTGTGATCTTGTGATTCTGGGATCCTGTTATCCTGGGCTTGTTAGAGCACCTCGGAGTACAGCAGCTTAATCTTGGTGTTGTGGGACTGGTTGTGGAGCCTGTGCCCAAGGTCTGCTCAGGACACCAGCCCAGAAAGACTGGAAGGAATCGGAGCCACTCTGCTGGTGGAGTTCCTGTGTCTGGTCCTGCTGGTCCCAGTTACTCTTGGTGTTGGGACAGATGTGTCCTCCTCACCTTTAATCTTGAAAGTGCCAGAGCACCTGGGAGTGGAGCTTCCTCTGGTTGTTGTGGGACTGGCTGTGGAGCTTGTGCCAAGGTCTGCTAAGGACACCAGACCAGAGAGATTGGAAGGAACCCGAGCCACTGGGCTGGCAGAGTTTCTGTGTGCCTGGTCCTGATGGTCCAGGTACTCTGGTCTTGGGACAGATATTGTGTGTTCCTCACCTCTGATCCTGAGATTGTCAGAGTGCCTGGGAGTGGAGCTTCCTCTGGTTGTTGTGGGACTGGCTGCAGAGCTTGTACCCAAGGTCTGCTCAGGACACCAGCCCAGAGACTAGAAGGAACCAGAACCACTCTGCTGGCAGAGTTCCTGTGTACCTAGTCCTGCTGGTCCCAGTTACTGCCAGTGTTGGGACAGATGCGTCCTCCTCATCTCTAATCCTCATAGTGTTATTGCGCCTGGGAGTGGAGCTTCCTCTGGGTGTTGTGGGACTAGCTGCAGAGCTTGCCCCCAAGGTCTGTTCCTCATTAAGTTTTCTTAAAGTTGTAGATAAGACTTCAAATTCTATATTAAATACCCCTATTAAATACTTATGAAGCCATTAGACAATCTTGTCTTGTTCCTGACTTTAGTGGAATTGCTTTGAATTTCTCTACATTTAAGTTGATGTTGGCTAGACATCATCAGTTCTTAAAACATCATTGATTCTGAAACTTTAAGCTCCAGCACTTGACTAGGAATATAGATATGTATGAGTCCCATTGATAATGGCCAGTAAGAAGTCATGAGTGCTTGTCTCTTGATGAAAATTGAAAAGCAGTCTCTTCTTTAGAAGAATCGCCTCTAACAAAGGTAGAACACATGAAAATAGGAAGCACTGCACTTAAAGAATGGATGAGTAACAATAAATATTTACCATGGTGGTAAATAAGAATGGTTAATGGAACTTTACCATTAAGAAAAGTTCTGCTACAATTTAGAGAGGTATACCTGCTAGGTTTGAGAGAGAATGAAAACTTTTGAAGAAAGTTGCAGTTTATAATGATATACAAAATTGATTGAAATTGGTTCTATTTAAAAGAAAAATCAAGTCAATTTTTAGAACTCCTTAGTTAAGTCTCAGATCACTATCAGCTGATTTATTTTCTGAGGTATACAATGAAACCTAAATTCCTTACACTTCCAAGGGCCTGTGCCATTAGAATTTGATGCTATTATAGAATCTGTGAACAGGCACAAAGAAAAAATAAATGCAGTAGTGAATGTATAGAGAGTTAGTTGGGGACTTTTTCATCTTTCAACTACTTGTTTTTAGAAATCAAAGCCTCTTCTTGTTTTTTATCATGTTTATAACCTGTTCAATAAAAGTTTTAAATTAAAGTTTTTATACAATATATTTGGATTATATTTATTCTCCTCCCTAAACTCCTCTGAAAGCCCCAGATCCTCCCTATCTCACTATGCACCAAAATTGAAAACAAAAACAACAACAAAACAAGAAGCTTAGTAAGAAAAAAGTATCAAACCAATCAAAAACAGAACAAAAAGGACCAAAAAACATGGAGTCTGTTTTGTGTTGGCTAGTTACTCCTATTCATGGGCTGTGTCCTGGAACTGGAGCTGATTTATCCAGTGTAGCACTGCATTGGAGAAAACTGATTTTCCCTCTCCCAGAGGGTACTGATTGCAAATAAAGCCTTAGTCAAGGATGGAACTTTGTGTTCATATCATCTTCTCTGTGCTGGGATTATTGTCTGGCCTGATTTTATGCAGGTCTTGTTCATGCCAACACAGTGAACTTATATGTGTACCGGCCTTGTTGTTTTTGGAAGACGTTGTTTCCAAAGATTTTAAATCACCCATTTTCTGTTTGCTTTTGCATTCTCTGAGGTACCTGAAAAATCAAAAACAAAATACAGAATGATGATATTGGCTTTAATTGGAATACTGGTTTCCTGTGTCTTCCTTCTCAAAGCTAGTCTTTAATTGGACAGGTGGAACTATTTCATAGAAAATGTGTGTCCCAGGGTATTTTCCTCATTGTTTCTTTGGAATCATGTGCTTCATCTCTTTATTTGACTTTAATCAAAATGAACAGAGTTTTAACAGTCTATCTTGAACATCTAACCCCCTGGAGACACCATGTTCTTCTATACTGAGAAGTCTATAAGGGAGAGGTTGTGACTGTGGTCTGAGAGACCGGATAATAGAACCAGCTATACTTCTGTTATGTGACAGGATCTTGTAGTGGGACAAATGTTAAATAGCTTCTCTTCTGATTTCTCTTTGGATTCTTTGTCTCCTGTACCATGGTTATAGAAGACATTGAAATAAACATGAGTGTTTAATTTTTTTTTTTAAAAAATGACACATGGAATATGGCAACTGGGTCCTTGAACTGTAGCCTTGCTGAGTTATTCTCAAGGTCTGTGATAGATAACTTGGTGTTCAACTTCACTGCATCTGGAATCAACTAAAATCTAAGGAGCTGGGCACACCTGCAAGAGATTTTCATGATCATATCATTTGAAGTGGGAAGACACACCCTAAATCTGGACCATACCTTCCAGTGGCAGCCAATAGAGAGAGGCATAGGGAAAAGAAGTGTTTTGCATTTTGCCTGTTTTCACCTACTCTCATTGGCCAATTCATTCAACTGAGTACTGGCATTGTAACCTTCTTCACTATTTTAATGTAGATTGAAGACAAGCAGCTCTCTAGGAATTCCCTGGGGCTTCAGCATCATATTAGGATAGAGTAGACACATCCAGTCTCATTGGTTAAGCAACTCCTAGGTTCTTGGCCTTTCTTTATGGAGATAGCTATTGTTGTTGGTCTACCTAGACCAGAGCTTTGTAAATCACTCTAATAAATCCCATCTAAATGTTAGTTAATTTTTATCAATTATATTCCTTTAGAGAAGTCTAATTTACACAAACATAAAGATAATCCATAATAATGCAAAGGATACATGTATATACATGTATTTGTCTTGTCAATATGAATCTAATTTTTCTAGTTTGGAAGAAATACCAAATATTCAATTTCTATGAAGTGACCTTAACCTCCTTCAGGAATTATGACATAAGGCACTCAAATTGTGTGTGTTTTTTTTTATTTTTTACAGACAGATTGAACTCTGATTTGACAATAATTAGATTAGCTTTGGGTAGTAAAGTTATACACACATCCTCATTTTTATCATTATTGTCTTTTTATTTTTATTTTTTTCTCCAAGAAAGTTTTTTTCATGACAAATTCCCCATTTGGGGAAGGTGGATGAAAGCCATTTCTCATATGAATATTACCATTTAGTGGCTTCCCATGATGTCCTGGTCCATCCATCTTTCCACATCCAGCATTTGCTTACTAATTATCTTCTTGCCTTTAGCCTTTTAGACTTCTGCCACCCAGAAAGGCCATTTACAGCTGTTCAAATTTCATATATAATTTGAGCCCAGGGAACTTCTCTTTTCTCACAATGTGGGAAATCAGATGTGCTTTCCAAATCTTTGTTTATTGTGAAAGATGGCTATGGTGCATGTCCCTCAAGAGCACCCTTGTGTGCAGCTGTGCTTCAGGTAGCATCCATGGTGCACTTATAATCTGTGTGGCTGCTGTAGTGTCACTTTACTGTACTTTCAGACCAGATACAAGCTGTATTGTAAGAAGTCAAAGAATTCTATATAGGAGGGCATAGGAAAGAGAAGCTTTTTGCATTTTGACATTTTTTTAAAATGTAAGAGGTCAGAGAGTTCTATATCGATGTTGCAGGCTGTGAAGGAAATAAATGCATAATTATCTTATCCACACTAACCAAGGCTAGGGTATGAGCCTGTCATTTACCCACACGTCTGTGTTTACTGCTGTGTGTGTTCACATTGGTCTATACATACTCAGGGAACTGTTACTCCAGGGTTCTGGTAAGTTTCTTTCCTTTTAAAAATATTTATGTCCTTTTTATATGTATGTGGATGCTTGGTCTACATATATGTATGTGCATCATTTGCATGCCTGGTCCCACTGAAGCATCAGTACTCCCAAAACTGGAGTTTCAGTGGTTGTCAGCTAGGTCCTCTGCAAGAACAATAAATACTCTTAACCTTCAACCCATCTCTTTAGTCCCAAGTTTCTCTAATTAGAAGAAACATGTATGATAGTAGTTATAGGGAGAAACAATACCCATCTTAGTTTGTAACTGAGCCCTGTGACCGCCCTCCTGAGTCCCTATCCTAAGTTCATTTATCCTTAGCTATCACTACTATTGGTACTTACAGCTCTTATATCCAGACTCTCATCACTAAGACAACTGCACCTTGAGTTTTATGTTCATCACAGACAGGCATTCCTCTACCTATGACATCATCAATGCATTTATATTAAAATCTTAAGACGTTCTAATGCGGGTTACCAGCCTATTTCTGCATATGCCAAGTCATGACTAAACAGGAAGGTACACCTTTATCAAGTACCTGATACAGACTCAACTGGTGATTTGTATTATGGGGTAATTTTCACACAGTAGGCTTAGTAATTTTCAAAAAAGCATGAGATAAGTGTGGCCAGAATCCTGCATGCTCCCACAGCTTCTGGGAAGAGCTGTGAGCTACACTTCAGTTATCACCCACCCTCCATGGTGTGCAGAGCTGATAGCCTGTTCAGAGTTTAGAACATGCCCTCTTCCATTCCTGCCTTACACCCTTCGTAAGTCAAGCTTTCAAATGTTTTCTGAACTTTCTGTCTTCCAAAGGGAATGAATTAATACAAGTTTCTATAATTTTATTCAGTGGGATAACTAGAGTAATCAAATGAGAAAATGCATATAAACATATTTTGTGAACTTTTTTAGTCATTTATCCATTTATTAATTGCTATTAAACCAGAAAGAGAAACCCATATTGGGAATCCGTGTTAAGTACAATATGGCAGCATAAACTAATATCATTGATTAAAATACTTGTGTCCATTGCTGTGAGGATAAGCAAAGAATGATTCATAAACACTGTGAGGCATAGGCCCTGGTTCATTCGGAAGTGGAGTGTCATTGGAGAAGGACTTAAAGGAAGAGTACTGACATTCCGGTTTGTAAGCATGCCAAAGTTTTACCTATTTACTAAAAATTTAATTGCTATCATTATCATTCTGACTTAGCATTGAAATGTACAATATTGCTATTATTATCAAACATATGTAAGAAGACCTCATACATGCTGGCTGGGGCTTTTTAAGCACTTGGGTATGGGAACCATTTCTAGGGACTCAATTTTCCTGCTTCTACACAGATGGTTCCCAGCAAGAGGGGAAATCTCCTTCCACAGGGAACTGCCTTGTAGCAGCTGGCATTTCAGATCCTTGCATAGTTGTCGATTTTTACCTCAAATTGGCCTCATCTGTGTGCATGCTATAAATCATTGAGATTTTATTAGGAGGATATTATATTTCTCAACATGTTAGTGCCTTTGGGAGGTGAGACTGTTTGCTTTTCTTGTGAGTGAATGACATTTTAAAAAACGTGTTCTCTAGGTTGTTACTCTGGTAAGATCAAATGGGCTGAAATACAGGCCAGCGAGCCCTGATCTCTCTTTTGAAACCAAAGCATGTCTTGTGTGACCTGACTTACATTTCAGCTTCGGAAAAAGTCTAAACCTGAAAACACTGATGCTGGCAAGTGGCAATTTCAACTTCCATAGTGAAACTTTAGTCTATGTCTTTCTCCCTGTGTCTGTTCTGTCTCTTTATGTCTCTGTGTCTGTCTGTCTGTCTGTCTGTCTGTCTGTCTGTCTCTAAATTGAATATAAATGGAATCATCAAATAACGGTAAAGATGAAGCTCCAACTGAATATTTCTTGTAATTAAATGAAGCTTTCAGTAGTAGGATTGAGTTACATTTAATTGAGTTGAAGTTTCTATTATTTAGAAAAAAAATTCAGGACTGATAATTACATTTTATAACCTTGAACATTTAATTGTATATGTGTATGTTGCTTTGTGTGTATGCTACTGCACATGTGCAGAAATCAGAGGATAATTTGTGTATGTCAGCACTCTTCTTCTACCCTGGGGCTTCTGGGGACTTCATTCAGGTAGTCAACCTCTTCACCAAATGCCTTTCATATTAAGCCACCTCTCCAGCTCTAGAATAGACTCACTTCTAAGTTATAAATATATGCATATATGTAATATCTTTTGGGATGAGAGAACCTGCTTGGTGCCCTGCATTTCATGAAAACTATTTTCCCTCAATATTTATTCTACGTGAATATACTATAAAACCTTATATCCAATTTTGTTTAAATTTTAACAGAATTTGCAAGAATAGACACCAGCTAAATAAGGAGAGAGGTTGCCATAGCTAGAAGAATCTAATGTGCTAACTATTGAAAATTGAGCTTAGAAAGGCAATGGTAGAAAATAGAAATATAAACACACATGTCCTCAAAAGCAGTGTAGGAAATATTTAAGGAATTACTAAGAATATGGATAATATTAGCACACACATAGACACATCTTCATTTTAATTTCAACAAAGCCAGAAAAATGTGATACACATCTTAGTTGAAGTTAAACTTCAAGAAGAACCTTGATAAAGAGAGAAAACATGTGCCTTAGGTTTTCTGTCATTATCAGTAAATACTTGAAACAATTAAATTACAAGGATAAAAACCTTTATGTTGGCTCAGATTTTTGTAGTTTCAGAGTTCAGGATGAGATTGTTTGGTGTCTTTATTGATGTCTAATAGATAGAATCCTAGGTGAATTTAAAAGTACATATCTTAAGATCCAGAGAGAATAAGGGAAGACATGGAGGTGCCCTCTCCCCAGTTCCTTTGCTCTGCATGCTGAAGATGGAACCTAGCATCCCATAGTATTAGGGAAGTACTCTACACACTGTGGAGGCAATAACTATAGCATAAACTCCTAGAGTCATCACAGAAAGCCTACCTTCAAGAACTAAAATCTTCCACAAAACTCAACTTTTAAAAGTTTCTATCCTTCCCAATAACATCATCCTGGAGATTAAACTTTTAGCACATGGGCCTTTGGGGAGTACTTAGTATAAAAATGAAAGTGAGAGGATAATGTTTTAGAAAGAGAAAATAGATGTTGTAAATATTTACAGTGACAAAGTAGATTTAGTGCTAGCAGATGTTTAGAGGAGCAGCAGGAAGATAAAGCAGATGAAAGGAAAGATGGAGTAGAATTTCCACCTGAAAGGTGATCAGTCACAGAAACAGCAATGAGTTAAATGATTACAGGAGAAATAGGAAGCACACCATTTGAAGATTACAGACAAAAATCACTTAAAAAATGAAACGATAACTATCAAAGCCGCCGAGAAACTGAGAGTAAAGTGTACCAAAAGTTTAATCAGTTATAGCTGAAGTTATCAAATATTTTTTTTCACATAGCAATGATCATCAGAAAAAAACCCAGAAACCAGGACACGAAAAAAAAAAAAAACTATACAAAATGGGAAAGTGGAAGACAATGAGCAAGGTAGTATGGTGGTTTGAATGAGAACAGTTCTTTGAGGCTCATGTATTTGAAGGCTTAGTTACTAGACAGTGGAACTCTATGGGAAGGATTAGGAGTTTTGACCTTGTGGGAATAAGTGTTGCCTTGTTAGAGATGAAGTGTCACTGGCATGAGGCTTGAGATTTCAAAAGCCCATGTCAGGCCCAGGTACATTCCCCACCCCAGTAAATGGAGTAAGCCCCCTGAAACTGTATGCAAGCCCCATAATAAATACCTTTTCTTTCTTTTAAGTTTCCTTGGTCACAGTGTCTTTTTACTCTTGTAATAGAACAGCAAGTAAAATAGGTAGGGAAGATGAGAGAAGATTAGAGACTGAGTAAATTAGAAGAAGATGGTAAAGATAAATGGAAAAGATATTGATGACAAACAGTATCCAGTGTTAGAAGATTCTAGAAACCCAGATTTTCTAGAATTGGGAAATAGACAGAAAGATCATTTTTATTTAAAGGCCTCTCCAGTTGAGACCCAAGGATGATACAGGACTGGGTGTTGAATTGAAGAGCTGCCTTGCCTTTCTCCTCTTTGGATGAAATTATTCACCTGAGATAGATCCTTGCAGATATTATACACAGCTGAAAGAAACTGAATCCCACAGAGCACACTCCACAGCCAGGACTATGCAGCTCAAGTTTTAACTCTCATGCAGCTCTCTCTCTCCCTGCAAACAGACTTCCTTGGCTTAAATGTTCTAGTGCATTCTCTCTTCTTGACTCTTTTTCCTCTGTGGTATGAAATGGCCTTAGGTATCCACCTGCAACCTTTTGAAATTAACCTACCCACATAGTTAAAACAATTGCAACAGTGGTGTTCTATTCTAGGACTGTGTCTGGAGACAATGTTAGCTACAGAAAATAAGCCCTTCGGAGTCTCCAGGAATCCTGTGATGCAGATTAAAAAAAAAAAAAAAAAAGATTCTCAGACTTCCCCTATCTCCCATGTTTAAGATGTTGGCTTTTATTATTTTATTGCTAGCAACCTAGAAATGGGAAAGAGAAAAAGGAAACTATGCCATTCTGAAAATAAGTGACCTAATTTTATCCCCAGATGAAAGGGAAAGAAGAATCAGAAGAGAACAAGCCAGTCTGTGGGAAGAGCAGGTATCTGTACTTCGAAGTAATGTAAGTTAGCAAACGTCTTTACGTCTGAAGCAGAAAGGTCACGCTGGAGGACAATTCTGGCAAATGCGGCATGCAGGCAGTTCTGAGAAGGGACCCTCAGCTTATAGTGTCTGTGTATCTTATGACTGGCCTAGACAGGCCTGGAGGAAGCCAGTGAAGGTATTTTGAGTATCTGAGTTCTAAACACAATTCTTATCTTGGGGACGCTCCATCAGAATCACTGCCTCGAGCCCTGAGCTCCAGATAACAGTATCAACCCCCTGAAATTATGTGGAGTGGGGAAGGGAAAGCATTAAACCCTGTGTAATTCTGTAGATTCAAACACAGGGAGCACAGAAAGTGAGCACAGGGTTAGGAAAGGACAGCAATCTGTTAATAAACATGCAGGAGATGCTCTGTAAGATGATAAATGGAATTTTCTTTATTGATGTGGCTGTAATATGAACCAGTTTTGGTGAGAATGAACTCCTTTGAATTTATCTGTGGTTCTTTGCCAAGAACAAGCATAAGACCAGTTCTGCAGGCAGAAGGAAAATACTGTATGTACTCTTTGGTGGGCTAGTAGCAACATTGTTTTTGAATTATGAGGAATGGATTAATTAAGGACTTGCACAGTGTCTATTACATAGAAGTTGCTCAATCAGCATAGAAGAGGAAATAACTTCGCTTCTGATAAGAATTGCCATTGTTTAGGTATTTCAAAATAGGGCCTGGCTACTTTTTCTCAAAATGAGGGGACCAGAGAAACAACATGATGCACTTTAGTGTCCAAGAAGGAGTGAAAACTAAATGTGTTAGTATTTCAGTTTTTGGAATTTTAAGAGAATGTATAAAAACCTTGCTATCATGGACTGTGGTTTTAATCACATAATTTCATGTTTAGTTGCTCCCAGGTTCTAAATCCCCTCAAAATCCTTGGCCACTTGTTTAGCATTTCTAATAAATTCTTTTTATTAGAATAAGTTTTAGCTTTTTATTTGCTTGCATCCCTGGGAGGTTCCTTACATTGGCTTCCTAAAGGGATGCCTACTTAGGTCAGTGGTCTAGCTGTGTACCCTGGCACCACTGTTTCTCCTCTTCTTGATAAGAAGTGCAATGGACACTAGCATTATTATTTCCAGCTTATAGAAGAAGCCTACACTTGAAAGAACATCACCACAGGAGTAAACTTTGGAGACATCTTGCCTGGCTTTAAATCCTTCTACTCGCCTGCTGTGTGCTTTTGAGCAAGCTGGTTGACCTCTTTGTGACTCAGATTCTTCTTCTGCAAAATAAACTAATACCTGAGTAGTTTACATGTGGATGTAATAAAGCAAAGGAACTGCTATGTTGTACCAAAAAAATAGGTTTTCTATAAATATTAGCCATCCTCATTATACTAGAAGGGTTAAACATCTTTCTTTTATATAGCACCATCTTCTGAAAAAGGCATGCCGATCTCGCTCCAGAGCCAATGGTCTCCTGATTCCCATCATCAGGTGTATGGGAATAATGTATTGTTTTATGAATTGAATTAAAGGCCATGGACAGTACTGTCTTTAGGATTAAATTATCCCAGTCTAGAAAGAACCTCAAAATTCACTTTAGAAACTGAAAGCTGTCAAATCATTATAACCATTTGGTTGTTCCTATAATTGAAGATGAAAGATGAAAATAATGTTACACATAAAGCAGTTGAATGTCTCTTTCATGATGGAAATGGCAAGAAAATATTCATTCTCACAGGAGTAGTGAATAGTTTACAAGGGAAGTAAATAAAATCTGCCACTCAATATCTTTTCTATAAGCTGCTCATGGTAGAAGGAAATGCTTAGGGTTTGAACAAAATATTGATTAGACATGGAGGTAGACTGAGTAAGAGGACAATCAGGGAGGAAGAAGGAAATTCGCTTCAAGAAGGGACACTTTGTTCTACATGAGCAGCTGGAAATGAAAGGGCCATTTAGGATAGGAGACAAACTCAGGCCTGCCTCTAAAGGGAGATACTTTAAAAGCACACTCTTATCAATGATATTTGGGGCTAGAACAATCTTATTTCTCTGATTTGCTTAGGATTTTCAGACTCATGAATATGCAGATGGAGGCCTTGCTCACTCCTGAAACTGCTCCATAATGACTGACATTCTTTCAGTTTTGATGTTTTCTCAGGTTCTGAAGTCAATGAATGATATGAAAGATGTATCTTTCATATTTACAGGAAGAGTTGTACACACGTAAACAGGGAATGTCACTCTGCTTGGAAATAAGAAAAAAAGTGACTATTTTAAGTTCTCATTAGGTATACCAGAGCATGTGTGAAGGAGAAGATGAGGTGGCCTGTAAAGGACAGAGTTAAAAGTGAGCCTGGAGATGTGTGTGCCTGGAAGAAATAGAATACCACAACTTGTTCCTGTGAGAGCTACCACTGCATTCCCAAATGCTGCACTGAAATAGTCACCTTGTCACTGTCCTCTTTTGCCACTGCTACCTCTTAATTTTACCAGATTGTCCTGCACTAATGAAAGGAAGGTCCAGTCTAAACAAAAAAATCTTTATTGTGCCACATGGTACAATATAAGGACAGGAAACATAGGCAAATATCCTTCATTCACCTCACTGAGAACGTGAGAGGCCCACTGATGTAACCTGAGAAGGGTTGAGTGGACCAATCACAGCCATTTATCCAGAACAATCATGACTATTCTTTTATAAACAATAGAAGTCTTAGCTTTTGGCACCAATCACAATCATCAAGCCTTGTAATTTGGATCAGTCATGGCCTTGCCCATTATCACAAGTTACAATATTAAATCCACCAAGAGAAGTTTCCCCCATTAGGACAAGGAATAAATGGTTCATCCAGTCCTTTGACTGCAAAAATACTCAGGCTGTACCTTCATGATATGAAGAAATAAGCTTCAGTGTTTAGCATAGTTATCTCATGGCATGCATATAGTATTTCACGGTGGCTGGTGAGTGTTGATCTGACAATGCTTTCAATTAAGGTAGCCTGTTTATCAGGGACAATCCTATAGCTGCTAATCAAGGCATCAAACTAAACTATTCCCAACATCGTTGGTTATTTATAGTAAAATAAATACCAGAATGGTTGGTTACAATGTAAACTTGCAGAATTAATACAAATACCAGGACAATTATTTTAATATGTTTGAACAGTAATTTAGCACTGCTCACTGTTTATTCACCATGCAGAGAAAGGTGCTTCCTGTTTATATGTCTTACTATTCCTGGCTTACTTGCACAATACCAAAACAATATTTCTGTACCAAAACACTGGGTTATTTTTTGATAGTGGGATAAATAAAAAACCTTCAGTGTTTATGCTGAGCTCAACTCTATTGACTGGTTCCAAGTTGAATTGTCCTCTTCTACTGATGTCAGGGTGTTCTTAAAGCACTGGTCTACATGTTTGCTGCCACTAGTCATTCTTACTACCCATCATTACTTTTTTCTAATGTCTTCAGGCAGGAATTAGTCTTTCTATAATTCCCTACATTGGCCTATAGTTTTCCCTAAGAACCTAGAAAGGAAATGCCAAATGTTATTTGGGGAAATAAATTACAGGCAAGTTCATACACTATAATTCAATACAAGAACAAACCCTGTGAATCTTCAAACTGAAACTATTTCAGAGTCTGTGATTTTTTTTTGAGATATCAATTTTCTTTAGGGCTCAGAACCCAGAGCATCAAATGGCCTCCCTTGTCCTTCCTGTGTTCTCTATGTACATGTATATAAAACCTGGTTTCATTGTGATCACAAAACTAATGGATGCATTCAATTTTCACTAGCTGATCTTAGAAATTGTGCAAGTTATGATTCTGATTTCATTAACTGGAAGCACAAACCAATTAAATTAACAAAGGAATGGATCTATTAGAGATTGTGGGCTGGGTACCAGGGACTATCTCTGTGGTTCCAAGCTTTAATGTGTACTGGAGTGATTATGAGGCTCCTGTTTTCTGTGTCTGATGTAGGAGGTCTAGAACATCCAAGAGTTTACATGTCTCACACATTTCACATGTTGCTACTAAGGTCATAGAAGCAAACTTAGAGAACTACAACTCTGCAGCATCTTGGAAATCTCTTCAGTGATTCCCACTAGCCAGAAAGAAATGAAGCATTGACATGAAAGTTATGACCTGAGGAAGCTTCCATCCATGCTTTCCTCCTCCTCCTTCTCCTCCTCCTCTTCCTCCTCCTCCTCCTCCTTCTCTTCCTCTTCCTCCTCCTCCTCCTTCTTTTTCTTTAAAAAAGCTTTGCTTCTGTATGGCTGGTGGTACTCACTAAAGAAAAAGCGGGTTCACGTGGATGCTCAGCAAATATAAGTGTAATATGGAAGGGAACATGTGAGGGACTAAAGAATGTGCCCTAGATCATTCCAAACCACAAGGTTGAAAATGGACATCCATAATACAAGGGGCAGGAAGCAGCTAATAGATGAAGGGAATGCTCTGGTTTTGATAGAACTTCAAGGTGGCATTATAAGGAGGAAGCAAAAGGAAGGATAAAGAGACCAAACTTTGACACATGACAACCTTCATTTAAAACCCAGTGTCTTCCAGTTACCCAAGTGGGTTGAATTTATTATATGCATATTAACATCTCTGATAAGTATTTGCTTTATCTGTGAGAAACTGATAGTTGTGATGTCCTCATAAGTTTAAATGACTGAGTGTACTGAATAAAATTATTGAATAAAGTATTAAATACTTCTATTCGGTATGGTGAGATGGTAAGAGAATTAGGGAATAATCCAAATTTTATATCATTTTTGATAGATGTTTGTGTCTAGGCAGAACTGATGATGGTTGTTTTATTGTACTGAAATTTAGTCACAAGAGTGAGTGACAGGCTGCAGAGAATCTGCAGCCCCTAGCACACTGATATTAGAAATCAAAAAACAATAAAAGTTAACTGGACCAAAAAATTGCCAGTAGGAATATGTCCCAAATGCCTTGCAGAGTTTAGGAAAATCCATAATCCATAATGAAGGATTTAGTCTTAGATTCAAAAACGTCATGTCAAATAAAGCAAAAAAATCCAATAGTACTAAAAATGATAATAGCAATAAATATTTATTGAATCATTTCTGGGTATTCTGTGCCATACCACACAGCTTTAAAATACACACACACACACACACACACACACACACAGACATATATGTATTTATTTATTTATTTTAGTTTATGTATGTGTACATATGCATATACGTGGTTATCTAAAGGTATATGTAGCCAATCCTATTAAAAAAACTTACATTGTAATTTAAAGTAAAAATGTATATTTAGGATTACAAGAATGATTTAAGACTACAATCAAATTGATTGTGGTACTACACTTCTATAATTTCAGCACTCAGAAGTCATAAGTAGAAGTGATGCTGAGGACAGTCTGGCCTACACAGGAAGATACTTCCTTATAATGGATAAAAGAAGTGGGACTAAATGGCTCTGCTTAGCTATGATATCACCTTGTGGTGATTCATATTGACCCTTAAAATATAAGGCATTTTAAGTAAGCCATAGGCTTTCTGTGTTTAATTTGCAATTGGAAGACTGAGGGTTTCTTATTCTCTCTACCTAGTGATTAATGTCTTATATGCACATATATACTACATAAATATATGCACAAATATCATATGATACAATGTAAATTATATGTAAATGAATATTCAAATATATTTTAACTTGTGTGTAAATAAAATGCTTATATACATAATAATCTGTAGTGTGATTCTTCATACATAAGTATACATGGGTATGTACCTTGCATTTATACACTCACATATATCCGTATTCTCCATTGTCCACGAGCTCAGCAGAATCCTGACTAACATGAGCCATCACTGGGTTGTCAATAGTACTTTATTTGTTCAATCAGGCTTATCTCTTGGATCTTGTTTTGATTGGCTTCTAAATCATCTGACAGTGAAACTCAGATGTGACTGATCCAGGCTCAAGATACTGGGTTTTCAAATTTTATATAACAGCGGTTCATCCTTCCCACTCAAGAAGTGACATTATTAGGAATCCAGCTTTCCCAGTTTTTATTTATTCCTGTTCTGCCTGATCTACGTCCACATGTTATTTTTGAATCCAAAAAGCCAGGGTAGGCATTCTCCTCAGGAGTGAATATAGTTGGGCCTCAGATATTTCATGACTACTGAGGTTTGAGGTAGGGTGGTGGACATTTTATTTGTAGTCAGGGTGTAGTCAAAGGGAAATAAGGAGTCTTTCATCGACCAACCCATTTCACATGCTCCATCAGGATAGGTAGCAAGTATAATACTGCATTTTCCCTAAGAGGAAAATAAATGGGGTAAACCAATCAGACCCACAATGAGTGGTCGGGGAAATGCCATAAAATGTAGGTCTGGTGTTGCCACCTTCTTCCAGTATGCAATATAATTCCCACACATATTTCTGATCATGGTTTGATGTTCAACTATTAACAATTGCTTTTGGTATAAACTCAAGCCATGTTGATAGCCAAGTCATGTTTTCTATACTACAAATGATATAGTATAGCTGATTGTTTTCCACTCAACTTTTGAAAGACGCATCTCATTTTTTTCCCAAAGGCAGTAAATTGAGGGCATGCTCTACACTGTCAACTCAGATCCACCTTTTTCTTGATCTCCCCCTGATAAGATTAAATTTTAAAGCAATTAACTGATTCATGATTTTTCACCTTTGATATATGGCAGCAGTACTTCCCTCCAACCCCAGAAATGGAAATATGAATTGCAGAACTGAAATAGACAAAAGAATTTTATGCTAAAAAAATCTTTATTATCTGCAGAATTTAGAAACTTCACAGGAAACATTGCCACATTCTGGGTAGTAAGAGCCATGGCGCAATAGTCACAACGCCTTCAGTAAGTATAGGAAAAAGCATTTCAGAGAACCAGATAACACTCCTGCTCAAATATGAGGAGGGACGAAACAGTTGCCACAGGATCTTGAGATTCTTTTTCCCCTGAAACTTCCTTACTCATTGGGTTTTCGGTTCTTCAGGCACTGTGCCTCCTTGCTGAGTGCCATGTAGGATTTGTTCCATGGCACTTAGGAGAGGCATGAAAATTTACCCTTTGTCCATGTGGACTGTTGTGGAGTGACTCAGGGTACTCAAATGCCTGTCCTAAACTCATTTTCCACAATCATTTCCCAATGTGCAGTAGGAATAACCACCAGTGCAGGTCCTGTAGAAATATTTTTGTTATCATTCTCTACACATTGCTATTGAATGTTGTTTATGACAATGATCCTATTGTCTGGAATCCTCATGATGCTCTCATTGATTACAACGAGAGCTGAGGTAATGTCTTTCATGAGCCTTTCCTAAATGTATTCATCCAGAGAAAGCATATAAGACTTAAGGTGTTTGAAATTTACTAGGAGGTGCTGTTATTCTCCACCATACATTCTTCTTTACTGTAATTTTTTTTACATGAAGATAGAATTTTAGGTTACAATATTGTCTTAATTAGGGTTTTACTGCTGTGAACAGACATCATGACCAATGCACCTTTATAAGGCTAACCTTTAATTGGTGCTGGCTTACAGGTTCGGAGGTTCAGTCCATTATCATCAAGGTGTTAGCATGGTATCATCTAGGCAGGCCTCGTGCAGGAAGACTTGAGAGTTCTACATCTTCATATGAAGACAGATAGGAGAAGACTGACTTCCAGACAGCTAGGGCAAGGAGAATTGAGGACACACCCACAGTGACACACCTACTCCAAAAAGGCCACGCATCCTAATAGTACCATTCCCTGGGCCAAACATATACAAACCATCACAAATACACAATCAATACAATTATTAGCTTCCTAGCCAGCTTTTTCCTTGTATGACCAGAGTTCTCTGAAATTGTGCACCTTAGTATGCATCAAGAAAACGAGTATATTTTCTAGGTAATATTAGTTGACTACACCCAGAGGTACAAGGACAAAGTTAATTTTATCTAATCATTTTAATAACATTTTTCTTGCCTGGCCTACTTCTATTGCTCTTTCGAATTTGTGAGAGGCTTGAAATAGCATCTTAAGGGGCATGGCATGTGATGTTGTACATTTCATGGGGATGAAACAGTCTCTATGAAGATGCTATCTAGAAACACTGATCACTGGCAAAGAGGGACATTCTCCTCTATCTGTGGTTTCAATAAACATAAACCAATGTGGCATTTCAATCTTGCTGTTCCAGAAATAATCATAAATAGCATTAAGCACCAAATAAAATTTTCTGTGTTAGCTAAAATGATTATTGCTTAATGTACGTAGATATTTGCACTGTAGTGGTAGTGAAAGTGTACCTTGTAGGTCTGAAATAGAGCTGCTTACTTAATGAAAGATAACAGTACCAGCGTCTTATTTTTATGGAAGTTATTATTCCCAAGGCCATTTTCATAACCAGTGAGTGAGTGTGACAAGTATATTAATGTCAGTTCACAACTAGGCCCAAGTTTATCAGCTGATGGTTGCTTTGACATCAAGGTTCCTTGAGATGGACTTGATGTACTCTTCTTATCTAGCAAGGTGGTAAAAATGTCTCTAAGACCCTCCCTTTACTTTCACCTTCTCCAGTATGAGCTCTCTTTTCTAGCTTTTCCAGATCTGGGATTTTTCAACAAAGGTCTTTCCCTTATTAAATTTCTGGGCAGTTATTATATTTTTAACATCTTCATTTCAGAAGAAATATCCTAATATAAACTCTTTTAATGACTTTGTGAAGAATATGCCATTTTCTTCATATTTATATATGAGAAGTAAATGTACCAAAAAATTTCTGAGATCTCACAATCTTCAGAATGATTGGTGTGTGTATAAAACTTAGACCAAGGCACATCTAAAAACCTTGACTCCTCAAAGCATGACTAATGGTGACTAACCTTCAAAATATGTATATCAAAATCTCATTCAGAAATAAGGTGGACTGGATACAAATGAAGAGAAAATATATGAATTAGATAGCAGTTTAGAGGAATATTCCACAGTGATGAGTAAGTGGACAGTTGCAGTTTGTAGAAGCTAGAAAAAAACAAGGGATTCCTAGAGGAGGGGCAAATAAAAATTCAAGTATACCTGAAAATATTTAGATGAATTCTTAACAGTCTTAGCTTAGAGAATGCAAACTTAGATAAATTATTTTCTTCAGAGTGAAATCTCAGTCTTTCTTTTTGTAGGTAGGTACCTTACCAGTATACTTAATGTCATCAATAATTTCAAATCAAATCTGAAGCTCAACAAAGACCATGTTTTCTCTTAAATGCCTTCTAAATTTGCTTTTGCTACATCCCATAATATGTTTTTACTTGTTACGTGATTTCGTATAAAGTCTTCTTTGCCATCAAGGTGTGTGCATGTGTGAAGGAAAACTACGGGATTGAGTTCTTGTTTTTTGTTTTTGTTTTTGTCATTAAGTTCAAAGCTGACATGCCCTCTGATTACCAATTATGCTGTCACTTTAAGAAAATGCAAAAGTCTTTTTGATGGATCAAAAAAAAAATGACAAAGCAATTTGTAGGGTCTACCTCTAGTAGAAAGACATGGCATCAAGTGGAGGAATGGGGTTACCATCCCACAGTCAAAAACTCTGACCCAGAATTGTTCCTGTCTAAAAGAACTGCAGGAACAAAATTGGAGAACCTGAGGGAAAAGAGGTCCAGTGACAAGCCCAAATTGGGATTCTTCTCAAGGAGAGAATCCAAGGCCTGACACTGTTACTGATGCTATGGTGTGTATACAAACAGGAGCCTAGCATAGCTGTCCTCTGAGAGACGCAACAAGCTCCTGACTGAGACATATGCAGATACTTACACCCAACCAATGGACTGAAGGGAGTCCTGTTGTCAAATTAGGGAAAAGCTGGAAGAAGCTGAGGAAAGGGTGACTCTGTAGAAAGCCCAGCAGTCTCAAGCACACCAGACCCCTGAGATCTCTCCGACACTGAGACACCAACCAGGCAGAATACAAGAGCTGGTCCGAGATCCCGGACACATATACAGCAGAGGACTTCCTGGTCTGGCCTCAGAGGGAGCAGATTAAGATGTGCCTAACCCTACAGAGACTTGAGGGCCCAGGGAGAGGAGAGGCCTGTCAGGTGTGGAGTCGGGGTAGGGTGGGGACATACTTTTGGAGATAAGGAGAGGAAGGAGGAATGGGATGAGGAACTGTGGGAGGGCAGATCAGGAGAGGGTTAACAACTAGACTGTAAAAAATAAAATTAGTAAAAAAAATAACAAAAGAAAAAGTGAATTCACACAGAAAATATAAACTGAGTGTGTATGTGTGTGAATGTGCATGTGTATATCCACAAACTCAGAGCCTTATGTATGTTAAACATATGCTATACTATCTACATATAACCTAATCCTAATACCTTCAACCCTCTTATTTTGGTCACAAAAGGAAAGATTGCCTTTTATGAATGCAGTATTGGTATAAGATTTTCTTAATTTTTCTGTTACTTTTGGAATCTATAGACATGCATAATCAAGACAAAGAGAGGGAATACTTGGGAGTAAAACATTTAAGTGGGATTGAGGGCAAGGTTGCTGTTGGTTGTTCACAATAGGATGTGAGACCCTATAGCGATGACATCAGCTACTTTAGTTATACAACATAAAGAAAGCTGGAAGTAAACTTGAAGCTTGCTATTGCTATCTATCTTTCATACTTCCAGAGGGTGCTTAGCAGGCTACTAGGAAGGATAAGTTATCAGTGGTCTTTCCTAGCTACGGACTTTCAGTCCGGTGATACTGACTTCCCAAACAAGATGCATTCCTTGGTTTATACCAGTATCAATGCCATAAACATGACATAGTATGGCATGACATGTATGAGAGTACCAACTGCTTTTAAAATGGGTTTTAGTTTAGTCCACAGGCAGTAATTCATGCCTGGCAATATATACCTGGTCAAAAGCCACTTGACGTGTCACAAGGTTTACATGGTAATATGTACAAATCAGTAGTTTTCAGAATATTCACAAAGATGCACTGCTTTCAGTATTAACTGATTAGCAAAATGTTGACACTTCTCTATTCTTTGTGTTTCATACTTTTAGCATTTTAGTTGTATACATCTCTTTCATTACTCCTCATAAACAGACATATTTTCAACTCCAAAGCATATGTATGTATATTATTTACTTTGAATCCAAACTCAAGGAAATAGCAAACCAATGCACAAAACCAAATTAATGGTGGTTACAGTCATCAGTCTAATCCAGGAAACTAATTTTACACTTTCTATTTCAATTCAAATTTTATCAGTACTTCAGGGAAAATGTAAGAAAGAAATCATTGATGGTAATTGCGAGAGTAAAATATTTCCATGAAAATACAAGAGTTGCTCATATTCCCTATTTCAATGCCAGATTCAGGAAATTAAAAGTCAATTTTACATCTATATTTAGCAATCAATCCAGGAATGGTAACTAGGGCATTTCAATTCCTTGTCTTTCACTGTCATTGGCTAAATGTTATCACCATTGTCATTGTCATTATTATGAATAGTTCTTTGGTTTATTTTCTGAGTTCATTTTTGATTCAATGCAAAACCAGATTTCTAGTAAAAATATTTATTGAATGGTTAGTTTGGCCTATAAAATAATAATATGCAATGGATATATATGCTGTTGGAAACTATTTTCTTTAAATGATTTTTATTATTTTATTCATTTATATTTCAAATGATATCCTCCTTCCCAGTTTCCCCTCTGCAAACTCACATCCCATCCCCCCTCACCTTTGCCTCTATGTGGATGCTCCTCTACCCACTCTCTCACTCCTGCCTCACACGCTAGCATCTCCCATTGTGGGGGCATCAAGACTCCACAGGAACACAGGCCTCTTCTTCCATCGATGGCAGATAAGATCATTCTCAGCTACATATGTATCAGGAGCCAAGGATCACTCCATGTATACTCTTTGGTTGCTGGTTTAGTCCCTGGAAGCTCTGGGTGGTCTGGTTAGATATTGTTCTTCCTATGTGGTTGCAATTCCCTTTGACTCCTTCAACTCTTCCCCTAGCTTTTCCATTGGGGTCCCTGGGCTCAGTCAAATGGTTGGCTGTGAGTATCTGCTTCGGTCTTAGTCAGGTGCTAGCAGAACCTCTCAGGGGACAGCTATATAAGGCTTCTGTCATCAAGGAATTCTTGGCATCAGCAATAGAGTCTGGGGTTGGTGTTTGCAGATGGGATGGGCCCCTAGGTGGGGCCATCTCTGGATGACCTTTCCTTCAGTCTCTGCTCTAATTTATATCCCTGAATTTTCTTTAAACAGGAATAATTCTGGGTTAAAAGTTTTGAGATGGGTGGGTGGCTCCATCCCCCAACTGGAGTCTGTGCTATTGAGTATTTAGGCTAAGGTCATCCCTGTTAAGTCCTGGGAGTCTCTTGCTTCCCTGGCAGCAGAGACTTTCTAGTGGCTACCCCCAGTTCCTCATTCCCCATTGCTACATCATATTTCTATTCAATTTTCTGACCCTTTGTACTTCTCTCCTGTCCTTTTCCATACCTGATCCTGCACCCTTTCCCCTTTCACCTCCACCCTCCCTCTTAGATCTCTCCCTTTCTCTACCTCCTGTGATTATTTTGTTCCCCTTTCTATTTAGGATTGAAGCATGCACACTTTGGTCTTCCTTCTTGTTAAGCTTCATATGGTATGTAGGTTGTATCATGGGTATTCTGAAATTTTGGGCTAATCCCCACTTATCAGTGACTCTACATCATGTGTGTTCTTTAGTGTCTGGGTTACCTCACTCAGGATAGTATTTTCTAGTTCCATCCATTTGCCTGTGAATTTCATGAAGTCATTGTTTTAATAGCTCTGAGTTGTTTCAAGCTCTTGGCTAATATAAATAAGGCTGCTATAAACATAGTGGAGCATGTGTCCTTGTTATATGTTGGAGTATCTTTGGATATATGCCCAGTAGTGGTATAGCTGGGTCCTTTAGGTAAAACTATTTCCAGTTTTCTGAAGAACTGCCAGATTGTTTTCCAAAGAGCTTTTACCTGCTTGCAATCTCACCAGAAATGGAGGAGTATTCCTCTTTCTCCACACCCTTGCTAGCATCTTCCTTATTCTGTATTTATGTAGCTGAGTGTGAAGGAGCTTTGAAAATAAAAAGTCAAGATCGTTGAAAGTTTGTAAACACATTTGTCCTTATTCCAGATGAAAATAAGCTAGCAGTCTATGTGTGAAGGTGCTTTATTGTCAGGTTATTGGGAGTACTTTCATCCCTATTTCCTATTTTTCACGACCACTTTAGCTGTCATTTCTCTAAACTGAATCATCAACATCGATGAATGCATCTTCTTCTAGTACTAGTTAAGGCAGTGCATATTCTAACCAATTTCAGTAGTTAGGCATTAACTAAGGGACATTTTGTTCTCTATGGAACCTTGTTTAATCTCCTCTGGGAAAGGAATGTTAATGGCATTTCATGAGTAGAAGTCTGGATTGGTGATAAGCTAATTTGTGGGACAGCATTTTGCAAATTTTAGTTACCTAATCTAAAGTATTAACAGAAATAAAAGTAGAGGAACTGTAGCCTAAATATAGTGGTATAGATAACTTGGCAGAAGTAATCTTTTTTATACCCTGCGCTACTTATTTTTAGCCCTTTTCTCTGGGGAAAATTCATGTTTTAAGTGCATTTAAACAAACCTATGGTGAGACCCAACTACTACTTACATCATCTATCATGTAATGTTACTTATCTGAGTAGAATATTGGAAGGTGCATTCTTGCTTCCATGCTTCCTCCTCTGTGGTTGACTATATCCTCAGATGGTGATCCATAATAAAGCTTTCCATCCTTATGCTTCTTTTGTCATATATTTTTGTCCCAGCAAAGAGTAAGGCTACTACTACATACAGATTGTAAGTTGTTAGGTAATCCACCCTTAAACATCAGAGATACACGCACGTAGTCTGTGTGAGTGTGCGTGTGTATGTGTGTGTGTATGAGAAAGAAAGTGAGTGAGTGAAAAGGAAAGATGGAGAGAGACAGACAGACAGACAGATAGACACACACACACACACACACACACACACACACACAGAGAGAGAGAGAGAGAGAGAGAGAGAGAGAGAGAGAGAGAGAGGTGATAATCAGTATTTGCTTTCAAGCTTTGAAACTACTTACTTGGTAACAATTTGTAGATTGCATGCCATGTTGCCAACTTCCAGTCTCAGTGATAACTCTGAGATTTAATGATTAGTTAATTTTTGACTCCTTTATAGCAATTAGGTCTATGTTGCCAAGGAGCAGCTTAAGGTTTGAGAAGGGTTCTGAGGAAGGGGTATTTGGGAGCAGCAAATGTAGGGTTTGAAATCAGTAGTGGACACAAACTGATGGCCCTGTGTTCTCCTCTAGACAGCTCTCCAGAGATCTACATGGAGCTCAGCTCCTGCAGAACAACACACCCAGTCTTATATTTGCATATCAGTTCAATCATCCACCTCAGGTTTCCTTTTGATTATCCTACTATGATCTTAGCCACTTTATTCTTAGAAAAGACAACAATTATACTCTTTTAAGCAGAGCTCTTTTAAGGAGCTCAGAGATCTCTACCTTTGTAAGAACAGATAATAAGCTAGCTGGGTAGGATCTACCTGTGAGCTTACCATTCCCACCAAGCCTGGGCCTAAACTTGCTCTGTCTCAGGCTGACACTGAACTCAGAACTCTGCCTGCCTTTATAAGCACAAACAATAAACTTAGCTGGGTGGGATCTTGAACTGCAATAATTATTCCCCCTTATCTCTTTATCTCCTTCCTTCCTTAATACCTTTCTGACCAGCTGGCTCAATGTGCACCTGCCTCTGTTCTTTTAGGTCCTTTAAGCCCCTCATATGTTTCATATTGCATTCTTATATTTTGCGTTGTTGAGAAATTTTGTTTATATATTTTTAAACACATGTTTTCAGAGCTTTTTCCTACAGCCTTAAGGGAGGCTTCAAGGCCCAAGGGTCTTGAAGGTCATATCATTTACAGTTTTGCTGAGACATATCCTTGCCTCCTAGATTCATGTTGCTTTTAATTTTTAAGGAGTCAGTAATCTTGGCAGGGAGAACATTGCCCAATAACCTTGGCAGGGAGAATATTTCCCAGAGGAGGAACATAAAGTAAGTTATGTACATTATTATATAAACAAGACTTAACCTATTAACTATCAACATGTGTGGAGGTCTAACCATGTTAGCTCTGATCCAGGGGTGGTAACTGTGTCATGGTGTTCCTTCCACATGGCAAGACTTGGCACTATGTAACTTTCTTTCTTCAACAAGAAAAAAAGTGTGTTACCCCAAGACTAAGAAGTTAATTATTTATGAGAACTTCCTCAAAAATTGTGAAGTTTTCAGTGGGTCAGACTGTCTGCTGCCTAGCTCACATGCCACTCAACTAATATTGTGGGAAAATCCTTTTTTAATGAAAAATCCTATTTTAAATATTAGTGAACATTATATTTGTATAAATTATATAACGAATTTATAATTATGTACTATAATTATATATATATATTTTATATAATTTTCTACCATATTATATTCTTAGTAAAGTATCAGAACTTGTACACATCTTTGTTGCCCACCAAATTATGTTATTATAAAGTCACTGTTTTTTCCTTAAAGTACTTGATCTTCTTCTAAAAGGTGTTTGCATTTTTTCTTTCTGAACTAAACCAGAAGTATTTTAATTCTGATGACTAGTTCTTATTTTATCTCCTCCCAGATGAGTCCTCCAGGGGTAAAGTGCATTGTTAAAAGTCTTAAATTTTTATTGAATTAATAACCAACAGATTGGTGGCAAGTATAATTTGTCAGGGTCAAGATGATAATAGTCATTTAATGAACATTGATAATAATATATTACAGGTTGTTTTAAAGCCAACATATTAGTTGAAAAACATTTTACAAAATGGGTTTATGATTGCTGTGTTTGACCCATGGAGGAGAAGTATTTGATAATGTGATTAAATGTGTCAACCAGAAGACAAAGAATTTTGAAAGTTAATCCATTCACAACTTCTGTAGACATGCTACAATTAAGATAATTTTAATCTAAATTCCCCTAAATTAGGTTATATGAATATCTGCAACTTTACTGCTGGTAAGACACTGAGCTGCTGGACTAGGCTTTCTTGCTGCTGATATTCATCTTGGAATTATCTACTAATGTAAAGGAGGTACTCTTCTGTTTTTCTTTTATTTTTGAGACTATATTATAATCACATAATTTCTCTTTCCCCATTGGTTCTCTTAAACCCTTTCAAATTTTTCTTTTTGTTCTGTTTCAGATGCCTGGCTTGTTTTTTCTTTGGTTGTGTGCATGCATATATGTATATGTTTATAAATATAGATTCCTAAGTATAATCTGCTCAGCCCATATAGTGGGTAGTATCTATTTGCAGTATTGATATGTGAATTTAACTCTGAGTCCCTGAGAATTCAGGCAAGAGAAAATGATTAATTATTTTATGACAGTACACTAGTCAAAAATCCTAAATTGAGAGTCAAAAATTTAAATTTTTCTTTAGGAAATGATATCCTTCAGAGACGTGTTAGGTTTCACAGGAGGAAAAGTCTTATAAAGGTGGAAAATGTCTCCAAGTGCTGAGAGGAGAGTAAGAAGCTGACTACTGAGAAAACATGGGAACAATAATACACAAACTGTTTTTGCAATCATGTTTTTTATTCACTTCTCTAAAAGAATTTCACTTTCACTTTTTTTAAACAAAATTTATTGTTCTTTGTATGTGCTCTATGGATGTTGACAGCTCACAAAACTGCCTTGACTTGAAGTCTGTGGATGGGCAACTGAAACGACCTTGTAATATACAGACAAAAAAAAAATGTATGCCCTTGTTTGTCATACAAATATTGGTCATCTTTTCTGCTATAGTCACATGGAATTAAGGTGTGATTTTTTAATGTTTGGTTGCATAGTAAAAAGTGATTCTTATATTTTTGAAAATCAATCGAGGATACAAACATTTCTTGTTGAAAGCTACTGAGAAAAGAGTTGTTTATCATCATAAAATAATGTCAAGAAACCTTACTGAAGCTATAATCAAAATTACACTGCCAAAATAATTACACTGCCAATCCTATGGCCACTGTAAGTATGTAATTATGCAAACCATATCCATAATCATAGTTCATTACTGTGCACACATATACAACTTCCAAGCTATTGTGCAATTAAAGTAAACCATCTGGTTAGAAGGCTTGATACAAATATCTCACTAGAATTTCACACCCATGTGTTTCTACCATTCATGAATTGTGCTATATGCACAAAGGGCAACTAAATATTTGTAGTATATGTTTTAAAATTTCATAAATAATCATATATAAGGTTGATTTCAAACTTATTTTCAGTTTTCTAGCTTGAATTCCAATATGATTCTGAGTTAAATTAGATATTTGTTTTAGTTTAAAACCAAGTGGATATTATGAGAAAATCAGCTAGTGTAAAATCACTTCATGTAGCAAAGGATGAGTTGTGTGATCCTGAAAGTCTGGTCATGTTGGCTTCTGATAGTCATTGATGGCCATGGAACACAAGAAGTTGGTAGTACACAGTGAAACAGGATCCAGAAAAGGGAATGTTTTTCACCCATTGTGTGTGCATAATTTTGGTAACTTGAAGTTTCTCTATATTTACAATTTAAAAATAGTTTTTCTTACCTTTTCTTGTTTTTTTTTGTTGTTGTTTTTGTTTTTATTGGTTTTTTTGGGGGGGGGGTTAATTTAACCAATCTCACAATGTTCTGTTAAGAGCCTGAGTCTGACTAAACAGGAAGATATGACTCTGGATTTTATGTTTCAAAACCCATGCCAGGCTCAGTCTCTGTCTTGGTCTCTCTGTGTCTATCTCTCTGTGTCTGTCTCTGTCTCTCTGTCTCTGTCTCTCTGTCTCTCTGTCTCTCTGTCTCCCTCTCCCTCTCCCTCTTTCTCTCTCTCTCTCTCTCTCTCTCTCTCTCTCTCTCTCTCTTTCTCTTTCTCTATCCTCCCTCTGTCTATTTTTGTGAAGCAGAGTTTTATAGCACCAAGTCTGCCCTAATGCTGCCACAGTAACTTCCATGATGATAATGCACTAACCCCATAAAACTGTAAGGAAGTCACCCAATTAAGTGCTTTCTTCTATAAGTTTCCTTAGTCATGATGCCTCTTTACAGAAATAGAAAACTAAGACACACAATATCATGGCAGACATGCTGGAGGTATTCTTGACTTTCCTAAAGCACTAAGTTTTTGGAGAAGCCCTCTGTCTCTATTTGTTCTTTGTTACTATCCATTTAACTTAATTTAGCCTTTTGAAATATACCATCTGCAGTTCTTGGTGTGTCACAAAGTAAAGAAGCTACTATGATAAAACCATCCCTGATTCTAAAATGTTTTG
Organism: Mastomys coucha; assembly: GCF_008632895.1. Classification (NCBI taxonomy): domain Eukaryota; kingdom Metazoa; phylum Chordata; class Mammalia; order Rodentia; family Muridae; genus Mastomys; species Mastomys coucha. The sequence continues at coordinate 35,094,245 of NW_022196905.1, read as the reverse complement.
ACTATCTCAAGAAGAAATTCATCATCCTTTCAGAGTTACACTCTATTCTTCCCCCTACTCTCAGGAAATTACTAATCTGTATCATGAAAAAAATTACCAGATATGGACAATTTATATGAAAAAAATCATGCTATTAAATCATGTTGGTTCTGCACTCAACACAATATATTCATAGTTCTTATGTTGGAATCAGCAGAATGCTATTTTTATATGAATAAATACATTCTAGTGAATGAGTTTTAATTAAATTATTTATTTATTTATTGCCTAGCTGATATAAATAATAATAGCAACATTTCTGTGTTTTTTTTTTTTAAAATACAGAAAAATGCTTTAGTTTCCATTGGATGTTTGTCTACAAGTATGATTACTAGGGGACTTACCAGCACTAAGGATATGACTTTGAAAAGATGTTAAGTTGTTTTACCAAATGGATATGCAGTTTTCCCTTCCCACTAATGACATATGATGGACTGTGTTTTGTCATCCTTATTAGCATTTGTTAATATTCATGATAATTAGTGATATTTCTATCCATGTGCTGACATGTTATTACTATTGACATAGTAAGGGGCAGTGGTTTTTACCATACTTCTATATTTCATAAGAGTCTACTCTGGTTCAGAAGGTCCTCCACAGAGTGGCACATTTCTTCCCATTGACACTTGGTAGCCACTTAAAACCTATACATGTTTGGATATATGTCTAATAAAATGTGACTACAGTTTGTAGTATCATAATAAATATATCTATTGCCTTTAAAATAACCCAAGAGTTCTGCTTACTCTTTTCCCAGTTTCCATTAAGTCCTACTCAAACAACCTCCCTATATTCATAATATTTGAGTTTATTGATATTTATGAGTTGAAAATATTCTTCACATATTTTAGGTGTTATACAATTAGAAACTAATGGACTTTCAGATCTAGTTTTCAAAATCTTAGGGTTTATGTTTCATGTCATATTTTTAAACAAAAGTTTTTAATTTTGATTTGATAAAGTTGTTTAAACATCAATTTTATTTCTGGGATTTTAATGCTATCTAAAAATCACTCTATTATTAAGGTCACACATATTTATGTCCTTGTTTTCATTGACAAATTTATATTTTCATTTATTATAATTACATCTTTGATTCATACACACATACATACATATATGTGTATATATACATATTTATTTATATATACAGGTAAATATATGGCTTCAGTAACTGAATTGTCTTGAAACACTTACTGAAATCAATTAGCCTGAAATGTATGGGTAAGAGATATACTTCAATTTCAAATCTTCTCATTCGACCATTTCTATGGCACTAAAACTATATTGCAATTGTGGTTACTATAGATTTTAACATATTTTTAAAATATAAAAGAAGAAATTCAAAGTTTTACCTTTTTCAAGATTCTTTAGACAGTTATGTTTTTATACTTACGTATGAAGCTTTGAATTAAATTTTCTAGTGAATAATAGTGACTGTAATTTTAAAAGTAGATAGATTAAACCAGTCTGTCAGATATCATCTTGTTCATAGTATGTTATGACCTGATTGATATTTGTTGATCTTTTCTTGTATTTGGAATTTCATTTTCACAGCCATAATTTATGTTTTCAATATATAAAGATGAAGCTTTTGCATTAGATTTTTCCCTAAGATTTTTTTCCTTGTGATGTTATCATGACTCTTTTTAAAATTTTAATAGTAGTATGTGTCTACTGATAGAAATTCTACAGGCTGTTTTATATCAATATTTTTATATTGTTTAATATTTTTGAGTTCTAATATTAGTTTGAATTTTCTTCTTCATTGTATGAACTTTTTGTTTATCATGGATATGTGTTTATTATCTACTTACTCTTCTATTAAGAGTAATTTTTTACTATGTGTATATATGAAAATGAGTATATACAATAGTGTATTAGTATCCTGTATACCCATAGTTCCAGATGACTATAAGCTGTTGAATGTGGGTGTTGGGAACTGAACTTGGATGTTCTGTTAAAGCAGTGTACATTCTTAACCTTTTAACTGTCCCTCTAGACTCTGTTTATTCTAAGTCAACATCTGTAACTTGTGTCCTTCATGAATGTGTTTTATTTATCTCTTTGAACATTATCATTTGCACCATTATCTTATTCATTGTATATCTTTTAAATTTCTGTTACAACTGCTTTAATGACTCATTTTAGTAATACTTCTATGTTCTCTACTTACTGCTTATTTAGTCTTATTAGGCTTTTGAACTTTTAAATCTTTTAAAAGAAAAAAATACCATCTTTATTTTCTTCTTTGTTATTATAGTTTAATTCCCATACTCATTAATTTCATCCTCCTGTTTGCTTTTGTTCAGGTCATCAGTTCCAATTTCATAGAATGGAATATCAACTGGTTCATTTATATACTTTATTATTCATGGTTCTCTAGAGTCACAGAACTTATGGCATATATATATATATATATATATATATATATATATAGAGAGAGAGAGAGAGAGAGAGAGAGAGAGAGAGACAGACAGACAGACAGACAAAGAAGATAGAGACAGGGAGACAGAGATAGAGGATAGATAGGTGGGTAGATATATAGGTAGATAGATAGATAGATAGATAGATAGATAGATAGATAGATAGATAGATGATAGATAGACAGACAGTCAGATAGATAGAAAGGTGGGGGGAATTTTAACTCACCAACAAGATTGCTCTGGCAAGAGATCACATTTAAAGACCTAGGTCTGTTTGATCAGTCTGGAATGCTGACGTGCCACACACATTTAATTCCTCTGCCTAGAATATAGACATGTCCTTAGTAGACGCCTTTAATCCCAAACAATGAAGAAAACCATAGTCTAGAAAATGATGCAGCCAAGTTTGAAAGTTGTATTTAATTCAGAGTCAGACAAAGTGACAAATAAGAAAATATTGGAGAGAATGAGTCATAGATAAGATACATTCAACTCTCATGAGAACAGTACAGTAAAGGGAAGCAATTTAAGAGGAGTACAGGGAGTTCAGTTCTGTCAGATGGGAGTCTGTGCAGTGAGTATAGTGCAGTGGAGTTGAGTTCATGAGTTCATATAGTTCAGTAAAAGTCACATGATGCAGTTGAAGCCAGATAAAATGAAGTAATCAAAAGATTATAACAAATTACCAGAGTTAGTTTGAAGCCAAGCAGAACTTCAGTGAGAAACTGAAAGAAGTGAGATGGAGAAAGTCACTTTGGAGAGGAGTTTGAACCAAAACAGCTGAAGTGAACCACCCAATCAGAATTTAGAAAGAACTAGAAAGGGTGATCATAGGCAATAAGCCTATGAGATGACAATGGCCAATAAAAGTTACTTTATAAATATATTGTATAACAGTAGATATAATATAATTATATATTTGTAAAGACTTACAGGCTTCTGTCTATCAGTGGCTAGCTGTGAATGGAAAGTCCATGAATCTAGTATTTACTCAGTTCTAAGAGGCTGGGTGTCTCAGCTAGTTTTCTGTATAAGCTTGAATCCAAGGAATGAATATACTGGCAAAGTGAGAGCAAATAGGTAAAGAACAAATGAACTCTTTCTTCTTCTATTGTCCTTACATAGGCTTCCAGCAGAAGGTATGGCCTAGATTAACGGTGTCTCCCAAGATCTGGACTGAAGACCTTCTCAACCTGTATCAAAAATATGTGTATGCTGCCTCATGATCTGAATCAAGGGCATGTTTTTTGCCTGCGTCAAGATGCAGACCACAGGTATACACTCCTTTTCTGGATTGTAGTTCATTACAGATATAGTCAAGTTCACAACCAAGAATCATCTCCATAGATACCATTCCATGTACACAATGTTCATACATGAAAATCCCAATCCCTTCCCACCTCTTATTACCATATTTTAGAAAATGTCTTACTTCGAGTTGGTTTGTCCTATTGTGATAAACACCATGACCTAAACTTCCAAAAGGATAAAGGTATTATTTTAGTTTATAGTTCTGGATGAATAGTGCCAAACATTGGGGAAGGTATGGCATAAAAATAGGAACAGGAACTTAGTTCATCAACTTTGACCCATACACAGGAATCAAAGAGAGAGAGAGGAAAGTGAGCAGGCTATAAACTCTTAGGGTCCATGCCAAGTAATATACATCTAGTGAGGGTCTACATTTGATAAGTTCTGGGACTGCTGCATGGCACCCTCACTCTAACAGGATGGCCAACTGGGCAACAATTGTTCAAATGAGCCTTTGAAAGACATTTTTCATTCAAAATAACATATCTTGTAAGTATACGTACCTGAGTTAGATCTCCAGTACCTAGGTAAAATGGCTGATATGGTAGTCCACATTTAAATCCCAGCATTGTAAAAGTAGAGACAAGAGGGTCCCTGGGATTCACTGGCCATAGAATGTAGGATAATTGGTGATATCGAGGCAAGTGTGAGACCCAATCTTAAAGATGGTGGACAGTGTTACTGAGAACGAGTCTTGAGATTTCCCTCTGGCTTCCACATACACATGTACCTGCATACACATGAACACAGATACATATTAAGAAAGAAAGGAGATATTAATTAGCTGACACTTTATTATTAGGGTTTATCTTCGTTTTACCAATAGAATTGAAAGAAAAAAATAAATTTAGATTGTTTTAGAAACCTAGTCTGTGACACTTCCTAATGATGGCCACAGTCTTGACCACTGTTGAGAGAGAGACACTATGACCAAAGTTTATAAGTGCTTATTATAAAACAAAGATATTAGTTGGAGCTTGTTTACTGTTTCAGAGGGTTAGTTCATTTTCATGATGGTAGGAAACAGGAAAGCATACAGGCAGACATAGTGCTATGGAAGGAGCCTGAGAGTTCTACATTTGGATCTGGAGGCAGCAGGATGAGAGAACACAGTGCTTAGCATGGGCTTTTGAATCCTCAAAGCCCACTTATATTGACACAGCACCTAAGAGGTTATAAATAGTACCACTTCCTAATGACTAATCTTTCAAACATATACTAGAGGGGCCATTGTCAGCACAGTCACAGTCAACTAGAATCAGAATTCTGTTTATATAAGGCAGGCCTCCATAACAACAAGCTTGTCTGTATTTTGTACTGTATTCCTGGAGTTTATTGTAACTTGTTACAAATCATTTATTTCAACCTATTACCTTATTTTCCTTGTGAGTTCATTTTAGATTCATTGATTATTTAATAATTTCTTTAGAATATTTTCTAACTTCTAAGATTCCTTTTAGCATATATTTCTAATTTCTTAAATCATTTTAGTACCAGATTATGCTAAATATTGGACTATGATCATTAGTGTTAGTGTGCTTCTTCTTTTATACAGAGCATTTGGAGATCTTTAGTCCTGCACTGTCAATGATGTCATTCAGCTCTGAGTATTAATGATGTAGGTATGGACAGGAGGTAAGTCTAGAAGAAAGTCGCTAACATTTTCAGATGCCTGGATTCCAGAACAATTGACTGGACTTAAGACAATGATATAGTGGTAGAAATAGATATTTTATTTAAGAAGAAAGAGAAGGGCACACTGAAGAATGTCAGTGGACAGTAGCGCTGGGAAATCTTAGAAGCTAAAATGCCCCTGGGCCAAGAGCAGCTCTGATCCTTTATGGGTTATTTACATACTTTCTACCATCTCCAACATTTGCATATTGTGTGCTTTTCTTATGCATTATTTCTCGTATATGTGTCTCTGGTAAAGATGTTTCTAAAAGTTCTGCCAACAGGCTTCATCTTTCATACTAATCTTTTTCTTTTAATTTATTTTTTTCAATTCTTTAATCATTATTTACAGTCTGGACTTCATCCCCCTCCCAGTCTGCCCCCTGACAGCTCCTGATCCATACTTCCTCCCTTTACTGTCTCCAAGAGGAAGTCCCCATCCCCCACCCCCACCCTACATGACCTCCCCTCTCCCTGGGGCCTCAAGTCTCTCAAAGTTTACCTTCATCTTCATTCACTGAGGCCAGACCTCTGCTGTATATGTGTCAGGAGCAGGGGGTCATATCAGCGGCTATATGCTACTAATCTTTATAGTTTTCTCTTCTCACTAAGCACTACTGGGATAATAACACTCCACTTCAGCTGGAAGGTTGTATAATGAAAAAATGACTAATAGCTCTCAATGTTCTTTTCCTGTTGCGTTTAAAACATGTCAGTACAAATTTAAAGAGTACAATTTAATTGTGACGATACCTACATTTCATTAAATATTTTCTCCATACACTAAAATTTTCATTTGTCATATTATAACAAGTTACATTTCATTGTTCTAGACACAAATAAATCTTCCAAATATTCAATAATATAACATACCAAGGAAGTCTGGAAGACTGAAATATAGCCTGATGGAAGATAAGCTATTGCAAGAGCTTATGAAGTTGATTTTGTACAATCTTTGAGACCAATGCCTTTATTCTAGTCTATGTGTACCAGGGACTTACTGTAATAATTGGAGTTTTTCCAATACACTATTATTATGGAAGTCTTGAGGCCAGAGTCTTTATATTAGATGATGGGTACCTCACATCTTCTTCCTTGGAATGGAGAATAAACTTTACTAAGGTTGTTTTTGTTGTTTAGAGACAACCTATTGACCTGAATCTTGAAGACTCAGCTTGATTGGTTGAGCACCAATGTATTTCCCAGGCTCTAGAGTGGAATTACGAAAGCATGTTTTGAGAGATTTCATTTAAAAAAAAAATTGTGTTCTAAGCTGCTCATATTTATAGGCAAGAACCATAATAGCTATCTCCCCAGCCTTCATGATAATAAAATGTAGTAATAGAGGTAATAATTACTCTAGTAATATTGTTCCTAACAGCAAATTTGTACCTAAGTTCTGGGGAATTAGACATCTCCACCTTGACCCTAATAGGATATCTCTCCCTTTGTCCTGCTGAACATAGCACAGGGTGTGGTCTCTTAACTGAGTCTTTCTCTCTGCCTTCAGTTTTGTGTACTTTCTTCTTTTCACCATTACAGTCATTTTATCTAACCCATCCTTCTTATGTTTACGCTAAGGTTTTGCATTTGCAGATGGTTGCTTCCACTTTCCTCACCCCCGCTCCCAAATCTGTTCAAGTATCCATATTTAAGCAGTGAACATCCTGAACCTACCCAGCATCCAACAGCTAAACAGGCTATATGCCTGTGTGCTTTCCTGTCTTCTGGAGACAAGTTTTATTAACCGCAACTCCTGATGCTGATGTCATAGCAGAAATCCCATAATTATACTTGCAAGGAATGATGGGAAAATGGATCACTCTTTTTCATTGATACAGCTTTATAATAGTAGAAAGTAAAAAAAGTTTATGAGAGTTGATGTAGCTGAGTCTTGGTAGTAGCAAACTGAACCAGTTTTCAGTCTTTCCCTGCATGTTTATTCCCTCAGGGTGAGTTCATCACTGAAAAGCAATTCTTACAGCTAAGCAATAACTCCCACGAGAAAATATCCTTTTATAAAATATAGAACCAATAAAAAGCTTTTGCAATTGTTGTGGCAGTGGGCAGAGTACCACATTAGAAATATGAGAGGATTATTCAAATATGGGATAGTTAATAGGATACAGTTTAAATTATCTATGATGCCATAAATATCATCATAGACACAATAATAAAAGAAAAACTAACATATTTTGTGACCACAATAATGTACTACATTCTTGTAATATTGTTGCAGGAAAATACACAATTTCATTTGGAGTTTATTTCAAATTTTAAAATGCACTTTAATGTCAGGGGGATGTATAAGCCAGGAAGGGCAAGGGAGGGTATGACAGAGTAGAAGGTTAGGAATGGACAACTAATGAAAAAGTGCTTGAAAAGCCATAGAGAAATCTACTATTTATAAATCTTTACATATAAATAACATTCACTCATGCCCTCACAAGCACTCCATGGCCTTTATGTGCAGGTTAGAGGATAACTTGATATGGTCAGTGCTCTCTATTTATCATATGGATCCTGAGAATTGAAATCAAAATTGTTATTATTAGACTTGGGATAAGTGGCTTTACCCACATTATAAGCTAATCTTATCAGACCCATATACATATATATATATTTACATACATACATGAATACATACATATTTATATACATACATATTTATATACATACAATATACATATGCTTTTAACCAAACATTATTTTCTTAGTTTTTGAAATTATAACATAGTTACATCATTTCCCCTTCCCTTTCTTCTCTCCAATCTAATATTCTCCTCCTTGCTCTTTTTTGAAATCCATGGCCTCTTTTTTCATGAATTTTCTTTTACATGTATATATGTATATATGTGTATATGTATGGTTATCTTACACAAGTTGATAAAGCTCCTTCAAGAAGCTATAAGTGATCAAACAAAAGTTTGGTATCAGGTTTACAATACCCCTCTTCAAACTGTTGTTGGAGGATTCCCAGAGACCCCTCAAAACAATACAGGGTATTACTCTTTGCACCGACTGGAACTTAATCGTAAGACTGTACAGCTGAAGATAATGGAAAGCCCATAAGAATGGAGAAATCAAACTTGGGTTGACTGGAAGCTTCTTCCATACTAGTTAACTTTCAAAGTCCTAAGAAATGCTAAGCATGCCACTGGGGGAGAAAAAAATAGCAGCCTTACAGAGCCATCAACGCTGTATGCTTCAGTAATGACTGGCTTGGCAAGATACAACAATTGGTGCAATGGTGACATGAATATTATGGGAGTTAGTAAGACTTTTCTGGTGTGATGTAAGGAGATTTATTAAGAGAGAACTCATATCTGGTACGTGCCTTCTAATATAACCTGCTACTGTTACTTTGCTTAATGGACACCATATCAAACTGTCTAATACATACTTAGTCATAGACTAGTGCAGCTCTAATTTCTTATCAGAAAAGCTTCTTTTTACAGTGGACAAAAGCTAACAGGAAGAATCACAACAAATCAAAGCACATGGAATAAGTGACTGTGTATCCATTATCCTGAAAACGAAAGGAAAAGAGAGGATAGAAGGACTAGAAGAGCCAGAAATCAGGAAAGACTGATGAAATACAGCTCTTCTGGGATAGTGTTATGAACTCACAGTAGTGGTTCTGCCAGCAGAAAGTCAACAGTCTACCACAGATGGAGGTAGATTCATAAGGCCCCACCCATAGCTGAGTTTTATTGGCACTTGGTGGCTGCTAAGGGAAAAAGAATCCATTTTCTCTAGGTATGTAGTCTCTCTCAGCTTCATCAGTGGATGACTTTATACTCATGCACATATGGGTAGGACAGACTGGATTTGGTGAGTTATAAAGGAAAAAACAAGAAAAGAATATGAAGTAAGGTGCCATATAGCAGGGCTCCTATATGAGGGAAAGGAGAGTAGATATGATCCAAATATATAGTATAGATGTATGAACTAGTCAAATAATAGGCAAATAAAATAAGGACCATTATAAATATGGAACTCTAAACATACATGTGATTTATTGCAAAAAATGTAATGCAAAAATATATTATTTAAATTTTCTTCTCTGTAGTTGATTTTCTCTTTGTTTTACAACCAATACTTTGTTTATATTTTCATAAAGTTTTCTAGTTAAATAAATTAACATAATGCTTTATATGTTACATTCTTGTATCCTTCCTATATATTATTTGACCTTCTATGGAACACTTAATTTTCTTGAAAAATATTACTTTATAGCTACCATTAACTTAATAAAATTTTCTAGCCATTCTTTCTCTTTAGAAGCTATTTCTCACATATGTTATAATACATAAACACAGAAATATTATTATTTTAGGTAAACTTTAGAATATTTTGGAATAAAACACATTTTTATTCATGATGAGGCAGTATTTATACTTTGAAAATTAAGACATGTTACTGCTCTTGGGAAATAGTCCAGTGTCCATCAAGACAGTTTCACCATCACCCTGGAGATTATGCAATAACCTATTTACATTTTAATTTTATGGTTTCATAATTTCTCCTTAGGAGTTACTGTATTTGGCATCCTTGGCTCCTTTTCTCCATTTGTATGCACTGAGGTGTACTAGGGTTAAGTTCATAGACCTGATCCTTGTAAATGTTTTCTCCAGCTTATTAAACAAACAGCTTTAGGTTCTGCCCTCACACTGGTGACTTTGCAATGTCCACCTCAATGTCTAATTTTCCTCATGAAGACTTAAATAATTCAAGGGTCTCTACTGTCTCTCCAGTGTCTGGCAATCATCATAGATTAAATGCTAACAAAATAAAACTCCCAGTTGTCACCTCCACACTAATCTACTCCATTCTGATTACTTTCATTTCAACTAATGACAAACTTGAAAATAAGAAAAGATTCTTGAATTATTTCTTTCCCACATCCTAAAGGTCACAGACAAGTGCTCTTAGTCTAAATTCTGATGTGATTCCCATGATACGTATCTGTAACCTCTGTTGTCATTGCCCAATGGCAAAACACACAACTGAAATACTAATACCATTCTCTGGATCTCTTTGTTTTATCTCTGTTTGTCTGTTACAACACAAAGAGAGACACACACACAGATATACACAGAGAGAGGGGGGGAGGAGGAGGAGGGAGGGAGTGAAGGAGAGGGAGAGGGAGAGAGAAGAGAGGAGAGAGGAGAGAGAGAACCTTTTTTTAAAAAAAATAAAAGCTATATGACATAACTTTTAAAAACAATAGTATCTGCTGCAATCTTCCAAGGGTCATCTTTTCTCCCAGAGATGAACATTAAAATGTCACCAGTGTGCTACAGGATCCCCATGCTCACGTGATTATCATTTTTGTTTTCTGCTTCAATCACAGTGATCCCTGATCCTTTATGTAGTTGCTTTCTCCTTATTCTACAATGTCATAAGTGCACATTGTAGGTATTTTGTCATTCCAATAGCTCTTTCTATGAATGTATGCAATAATAAACTTCTCTTCACTAAAAATATTTATATATTTGCTTCTGTTTTGCTAAATATATTATTGCAAGAAAACATTATTAATTTATAAAAATATTCATATTACTTTTGTCTTTAATTCATTTTATGGATTTTATAAATATTACTAGTGAATGATTCATTTTCTGTAATCATGTATGCTAAGAAATTATTTATTTCAAGTAATAATGTAAGTGACATTTTACAATAGACTCTTCTTTCAGGGAGCTTTCCTCCTCATTATGCAATATTTAAGGGAATTCTTAGCCTTCCTTCAAAATGCAGATGCCAATACTATAAACCGAGTTGTGATAACTATAAAACTCCAGTTGTGATAACTATAAAAATCAATGCCTACTGATGTTTCTAAGCATTTTTAAAATCACAGATGTGTGCCCAGTTAAGAAAAGTTGATCTTTATAGAGTCAGAAACAGCCTTTTAAGAGCCACATATAGCCTTGTCATATTCGATATAAATGTTTCCTGTGGTGCATTGCATCTTAAATGGTTCCTGGCTGAAGATCTGATATGAGACAATAAAATGGATATAAGGAAGAGATAGGTCAAGTGATTTTCTGAGTGTTTCACATAGGATAAATCCACAACTTGGTCTTTCTACATTCCCCAGTTTATGTACTGTAGGAGATGAATAATGGAAACTACACAGCCACCAGGGATCAAGAGTCTGGATGAGGGTCTTGACTCACTGTAAAAGTTGCATAGGAGCTGATACACATGAATTAACCAAGACTCAGTTTTATCATGTGTTAAGAGCCAAGTGGATGCAGCTTTATCACACCCCTGTTACAAAACGTAATACTGATAAATGTCTTGTTTTGGTTTACTTTAATCGATACATAATTGATACTCTATTACTGTCTTTATAAGATCAAAAACATGACAACAGAGAGTTCTTCATGAAATTCAAGAAATAGTTGAAACAGTGGCAAATGTAGACTCCTTGATTAACTATTACCTGAATTATTTTTCCTTTCTCTTTTCTTTTTTCTTTTTTTTTTTAACACATTTATAAAAAGTTCCTTTGAGAATTCTCAACTGATGTATAGAGAATGGCAGAGACGCACCTAAAGAAATGTTCAACATCCTTAGTCATCAGGGAAATGCAAATCAAAACAACCCTGAGATTCCATCTCACACCAGTAAGATTGGCTAGGATAAAAACTCAGGTGACAGCAGATGCTGGAGAGGTTGTGGAGAAAGAGGAACACTCCTTC